>NW_024581108.1:9520545-9576213 GCF_017639235.1 Corvus kubaryi
ATTGGTGCGGCGGGGGGATCCCGGCCCCGCCCCTCCCGGGGCGCGCCCGCCCCTCGGTGCCTGCGCGCGCCGGGGCTCCGCGCTGCGAGGCGCTGCCGCGATGGGGCCGCGGCTGCTGCTGGTGCCGCTCGGGTGCCTCGCGCTGCTGCTGCTGCTGCTGCTGCCGCCGCCGCCCGGCGCCGCCGAGTTCAGCCCTTCCCTGGACAGCGACTTCACGTTCACGCTGCCCGCCGGCCGCAAGGAGTGCTTCTACCAGCCCATGCGCAAGGAGGCCTCGCTGGAGCTCGAGTACCAGGTCGGGCAGGGCGGGAGGGCGCGTCTCCCCGCGGGGTGTCCCGAGGGGAGCTGCGGTCCCGCATCCCGTCGTAACGGCGGCGCTGCCGTCTCCGGGCCGTCTGCCCGTCCCCCTGTACAGCGGCTCCACCAGGCCCTGATGCCGGCAGCTCGGTCCTGCCTTGCTGGGGCCGCAGCCTCGGCCCTGAGGGGCAGTGACTGCCGAGGGATGCGGTGCCCTGCCCCGAGCAGCGGCCGCGGGGCTCCACCGGCCTCACCCGGGCGCGGGCAGCCCAGCCCTGCCCGGGACTCTGCCGGCCTCGGCAGCGCCCGCAAAGCCACGCTGGAATTGTGCAGTCTTAGAAGTTCTGCCTTCGGGAGTTAAAAATTAACTTACCTGCCTATTTAATTATTCTAATACGTTCTTTGGTGGTTTGGGGACACTTCTTTGTTTCTGCTTTAGAAGAGCTCAAGTCGCCATCCTTTAAAAGGGCTGAATGTAGAAAGTTCACGGTTGTGACCTTGTGTTGTAGCTCTAAAGCGTAAGGAACGTTGTGCTGATGCACAGAGCCCGTACTTGCCTATCTTCGTGCTGATATTAAACACCTTTTACCTCAATGATGAAAGTTTTACAGAAACAGCCGAATTTAACAGACTATCATTAAGATTTCAATGTCCTTCTTGGGAAGAGTCGAGTTTCCCAGAGATGTCTGGGATAGGTTTCGATCTCAGACTTTTTTTTTTCCTCCTTAAAACAAAAACTTTTTCTACAGTAAAATAGGTACAGTGAGGGAAGCTGCACTGAATATTTTCCCACCCTACTACTACTGTGCCTCTAGGCTGACCACGATCTGTCTCTCTTTCCCTCCATCTGTTTTTCCCTTCTGTTTCTCAATGGAAAGATAAAGCTGAAATTCCTGATTATTTCTAATACTGTTACATGCAGAACTGAACAAGAATGAAAGACAGAGGTGTTGAAGCTTTGTTCAGAGGCCTGTCTAAGCCAAACAGAAGTTTATTTTGCACAGAATAGGATTTTAGTTTGATCATAAGCTAAATAAAGACATTATTTTAGAAAGGGCTAATGTGTATAACATTATAGACGTAACTTATTTCTACTCAGGCATAAATTTCTTAGCACTACTGTTAACAGTAATGATTCATCTTTCTATTTCAATGTGTAGAAAAGGAGCTCTGTATATTATTGCAAATAGATTTATTTTGTACTTAATTATGTTAGTGGCTAAGGCATAGGAGTATTTAACATAGGATGCAGGTCACTCTCCAAAGAAATAAGGTAAACACTATGCAAATATAAAGGTTCTTTTCTGGGTGTTTAGACTGGAGCATACCCCTAAAGATACATCACTATATATGGTTTTTAATTTGATCAGCTGTTAGCTAGTAATTTTCCTTGTCCTTTATCCATTTTTTTTTATTTTTGTAAGTCTTCAGTGTCAGTTTGAGCCAGTGTAAACTTTGCCCTCCATTTCAGCAGGAGCAGACTGTTGTACTGAAAAAGCTGACTGGAAAACAAGCAAACAAAAAATTCCCCTAGCATGGACTTAAGTAATGTCATAAAAATGATCCCTCTCCACCCCCTTATGCAGTTACTACCTTCCCTATAAAGAATTTCTACAACACAGTAGGTGTGGTGATACAACTGTAGCTGTGTTATACAGTTAAAGCAACACACCTTTTGTAATGCTGTAGACACTCCCTGAGAACTTAAGAAGCTAAATGCCTTCAATTCCTCCTACCTTTGGGAAAAGAGAATGCCCTGGCAGAATTCAGACCTTAAATGTGTATCAAAAGGTGGGAAGGACTTGTGGTACAGCTTTGATCGGCGTAAGAGGTTTGGTCCAGTTTTCAACACTGTTAATTCACCCAACAAAGATGTCTTAGGGGTGACAGCACATAATGTTCGTATGTGTAACACGTATGTACAGGAAAGTGACTTGTTAAAACATTTCTGCCACTGAAATGGGAGTAGTGCAGGTACTTACCAGTCAATGACATCTGCCATAGAAGTGCTAGATTTAGACATCTGTTGTTGGTATTTTTACAGGTTGTTTAACCCTGCCTGTTGATAAAACTGCATGCATTCTTAAAAGTAATTAGGGAAAGGTTCAATAAAAGCCCAGCCTTGCAGGTTTAGATCACATTTAGTTTAAGATTCCGAAATTGCTAAAATGCTTTTAGGTCGAGCCGTGTTTTAATCTGTTTCCAGTTAACTTGGTGTTGGCTCATCCAGACAGATTATTCTTTCAGATTCCTTATTTGTCTGTTCCCTTACCTACAAACGTTTGCCTTCCCTAAAAATGTTTCTGTCAGCAGTGCAAACAGGAATTCCACTGGTCGGAGGTTGGTTATTTTTGTTTGTTTCACAGGTTCTGGATGGAGCAGGATTAGATGTTGATTTTCATCTGCTGTCCCCGAAAGGTGAAACTCTAGTTTTTGATGAAAGAAAATCAGATGGAGTTCATACGTAAGTTTAAAATCTTCAAACTCAGAAGTGTTACATAAAGAACTTTTCTGGTTTCTTTGGCAAATACAACTAAAATGAAGGTTGAGTACTTTTTATTCCTTAGTATTACAAAAGACTTTCTAATAGGACAGTTTGAGAACAACAATTTTCTTTTTATAGATGCTGAATGCTTTTTACATGGATTGTACCATGAAGTGAAGGGTACTTTTGTTTTAATGATAGATGTTAATGTTCAATGGATAAAAATAATTATTATGCAGTTGAAAAAGGTCTCCATATCTAGTACCAAAGATCATTTCATTCATACAAATAACAAGCTAAAAAGTCCCCTATTTTTCCAGTCCTTTTGTCAAAACATGTAATATTTGCTGCAATTTTACTATACAATATAAGAATTACACTTACTGTGTATTTTTTGGTAATAATTAACAATGATTCAAAATCCCTGAAAAGAAATGAAAGCAAGCTGCTGTCTTCATCATTTTGAGCCTTGAGAGTCAGTGGGATTGTTTTGTTGCGACTGTGTAATCTGTAAGGTGTCTTTAGAGTTCTTATTTTTATACAAAAAGAAGACCTGGTTATTTCTAAGTGCATGATTGTCAGTCTTTAAGACAGAGGTGTACAAAAACTGACTTTTTGAGAACCAGCACGGAAAGTGTAGTTAATCACATTTTGCTTAATTACACAGGGTGGAAACAGAAGATGGAGATTACATGTTCTGCTTTGACAACACATTCAGTACCATTTCTGAAAAGGTAATTTTCTTTGAATTGATCCTGGACAATATGGGAGAAGATGGACAAGATGAGGAAGACTGGAAGAAGTACGTTACAGGCACAGATCTCCTAGACATGAAATTGGAAGATATTCTGGTTAGTATTTTATCTTTAATTCTCTTCATTGTAAGAGCATTTGGAAAAAAACTCAGCGTCATGTAGCCATTCTGCCTCTGTCTGGTGCATCATCCTGGAATGTATTCCAGTTCCATATATTGCTTTTACTAATACAGGAAGTCTAGCACCATGGATCTCTTGTTTACACAAAGAAACTTGAAGATCTTTTCAGAATAGGCCCTTCATCAGCAAGAAGAAACTGGCTAGCTCTCAGTCACTTGCTTTCCAATTCAGCTTCTTTTCTTCCTACTGCTAAAATGGGACATTCTTCCCTAGCAGCAATGAAATTAATACTTTGACCATTAAAGTATTGCTTAGTCCCAATGATGTAGTTGGAATTACTGCATAATTTTTATCAACATTTAAAAATAAGGTACACTGTGTTAGTCTCTTTATCGCATCTTTGCAGAAGTATGGATTGCTGTTTCTATCTTCAGTAAATTAGACAATACTCTATTAGGTTTTTTGCCCCCAAATTTTATTACACCTTTTCAAACTAATAAACAGAATGAAAGTTAATTTGCATAAACTACAGGTTCATCTTTGCAGACATTGTATGAGAGGTTATGTTTACTTAAACTGTATTCTGACCCTACTTGATGTAGGATTCAGACTACTGCTGAGTCAAAGCTCTTACTCTCTTTATGATCATTCAATATTGAGATTACTCTAGAAGCAAAGGATTGTTTGGTTCTCCAGTACCACTGTTCTTACTGCTTGGTAGGATGCGGTGAGCTATTGTTTGTTTGATCATAGCTACAGACAATAGGTATCTTAAAAAAAAACCAACTCAAAATCCCAACATCTGCACACACTGAATACATCATGTAGAAAATTACAGTGTATTATTTATTGCCATAAACACAATGCAGATTTTTAAATAACAAAATAATGTTTAAAATCTTTTGAAGGTGTATGATACACATTTAAATAATAATAAAATCAAATACAGAATCTGAAAAGCTGACCAGATCTTTAAAAATGTCAATCAAGACACTTTAAAAAAAAAGTGAAGTTTATATGTGGAGTTGTGAAGAAAATCCCTCTCACACTAACCACAAAAAATACTTGAATGGATTTGATAGACACTTGTTTACATACTGGTATCTCTTCCAAAAGAAAAAGAAATGCAGAACTTCTCTTTGAGAGCCTTGAAAATCTTATAAAGTAGGTTGTTTTTGTAAAGTTAACATTAGTATTTAATCCCATTGTTTACTTAGCCAAGTATTACTTTCCCTGCAAGCTCTATGAGGACTAACATAAACACTTAGTAGTTTAATTCCTTAATGAAAACACCTTTTCTGTTGAAAATAGGGAATTGTGTCTTATTTTTAAAGCTTTTGTGTCATGTTGATGTTCCTTATTGTGTAACAATGAACTTTATCATCATAAAATTATTTGGCTCCCCAAAATAGCTATTTTGAAATATTTTTGTTAAATACGAAACAGAGAAAATGTTACTGCTGGGTTTAACCGTATGGTTTTGGTTTTTTTTTTTAATTCTTAGCCTCTTCTTGCTGCAAATGTTACTCTTCTCAAAGTTACTTTAGGATCCATAATTATATCAGGAACATAATTCAGCACTTCATGAGAACAGCTTTTATGTTGTTAGTATCTATTATGTGGTGGATGAAACTTCAAGAGATCACAGGGTCAGGTGTTTACTTAGTGCAGAATAAGGTGCAGATCTTGAGCTGCCATCATCATGACTGGAGTGTTCATGTACTTCCTCTAGTTCCAAGGGTAACACTTTATGTCCTTTGTAGGACCTCCGCTTGTCCTATTCAAAATTTATTGTCTAAACTCTGCTTTTGTATCAAGGTTGAAGCAGTAGTTTATGGCCACTACAGTAGAAGCAGACAAGAATGTAACATTATTGTACTTTTCTTTTGCTACAGATACAGGCCTGATGGTAATTTGCATTAAAAAGCTCCTTAATTTTATTATGTGGCAGAAAAAACTTTACATTTGCTTGCTACTACATAATTTGGTTTGAGACTAGTTCTGCAGTATTCACTGCTTTTTATTTGTCCAGATAGGTTTGATTTCTCTCTTACCTCCCTACGTATAAAAGAGAAAAACCAAAATTACTAGAGAATACTAATGTTACATAAATTAAGTCTTTTCAGGTGACACACAATAAACAGGCTAGACAAATTAATGAAAACTGATGAGGTGTACATTTTAAAATGAAATTAACTCTTCACTTGTTAAGAAATTAAATTACAGGTGGTAATACAGTGTTAATAATTTTGTATGTGCTGCAAGCTATCCACTTAATTCAGGCGTTCTTTTTTTTTCTAAAAATACTCTTTTGTTACTTACCAGGAATCCATCAACAGTGTCAAAGCCAGATTAAGCAAAAGTGTCCAAATTCAGACCCTGCTCAGAGCATTTGAGGCTCGTGACCGAAACATACAAGAAAGCAACTTCGACAGAGTGAATTTCTGGTCCATGGTCAACTTGGGAGTAATGGTGGTGGTATCAGCTGTTCAGGTTTACATGTTGAAAAGTCTCTTTGAAGATAAGAGGAAAAGTAGAACTTAATATTCGTTAATGTTCGTATTATGATCGTAACAATATAACAGGTCTGGGGGAGGAGGGGAGCAATAAACTACGGTAAAGAAAATAAAGACCTTTCAGATTCTATTGAACAGACAGTAAAAATCAGGTTTTCAATTCACATTGGGCTTTTTGGATGTGATGGTGCTGGTCTTGTTTGTGTTTGGGGTTTTTGTTTTTTGTGGTGGTTTGTTGTTTTTTTTAAAACAAAAAGATAATGCATCCTCCCAAGCTCTCCCATTTTTCCAAATGCTACTATTTTTTTGTACTTGTAGGATTTGTTAATGATTGTTAATGCCTACCTTATGCATAGCACACTTGGTGCATATGCAAAGTAATGTTAATATAACTGTCATTTTTTTTAATTTTCACATAAAAGTTTAAGTAGTAACAGACATTGGTTTAGTTGCTGTTAAATACTGAATGAATTTACATATGTGCCTAAGTTTACAGGATTGGTAGTTACTGTCATTTTTCTTCAAAGCTATATGTTTTTAAAAATCCTTTGTTTCTGTTCTTTGGCATCATGGAGAAACACTGGGCTAACTATGTAAGAACATGAGATCTCCTTTTATAACAGATGACTAATATCAGCACTTTAAAAAAAGCACCATCAATGTGAAATTGAGTCAGTCTTGAAAAACAATTGGAAAAAATAGGTACAATTCCAGTTCATAAATCTTTCTGTCCTGTAGTTGCATGATCCTATTTTCCTTTTTGGCTGTTACATGAGACAAGTGACTACATGGTATACAAACAAATACAGACACACTTGGAAGTATGATGTGCAAATTCTTAGTTACTCTTACCTCATGTAATAGCTAATTTTTTTAAAAATTAATTTCTCATGTTTTTTCCTTTTAATAAAGGCAGGGGTTGTCATGGTATACCAAAACACTGATTGCTGTAGTCTCAAAATCCCTCTTATTTTCCACTTTATTTTTATTACAATTATGACTAATGTAACAATCAGGTGACTTACACAGCCATGTAAAACCAAAGCTGTTCACCTAAGCTTTCCATTTTTGCTCACCTTCACAAGTCTTTCAGCTGTGTAAGTACACTCTCTTCATATAACCAGTGTTTCTGTACCTAGCTGTTCATATGACTAAGGCACAAATCACAGGAGCAGTAAGTACAGGCTTCGAGTTTTATGATCAACTGAATATGTAGTATCGCTTAACTAAGGCAAAGCTAGTATCAAATCAGAAATTTATAATATCTGGATG
This sequence comes from Corvus kubaryi, assembly GCF_017639235.1. NCBI lineage: Eukaryota > Metazoa > Chordata > Aves > Passeriformes > Corvidae > Corvus > Corvus kubaryi. The sequence goes on from NW_024581108.1 coordinate 9,527,991, forward strand.
AGGTGGCTTTTAACAGTGTAGTGAGGGTATAAAGTTTTTGCCAAAACCCCTGGTACATGAGAGTTAACTTTTTTTTAGTAGTTCAAAGTAATTTTCACAATGTGCCAAGTCATTGCAATTTCTTGTATAAATGTGTTAGCTACACATTTCATTCTAAGAGTTTTTTAAAAACTTTATTAAAAGCACTTCTAAATAAGTGTTTTAAAAAAAGTATATGTAGTAGTATTGTGCCTGTTGTGGGGTCATCTGTATGAATGGCAGAGTTGCAACTTTGAGACCTTGTGATTAAATACTGTTTTATGAATAAAAACAGGGTCAATAGGTGCATTGAAGAAATACGTTGTTCAAATGAAGCAGATGCTAGCAAGGGCTACAGAACATAGAAACAGCACTTCAGTTTCAACTTCAGACAAGAGGACCTAGCAATAATATTTCTAAATAGTTTTTATAAGCAAGAGTATTATTATTATTATTACAGAACTTGTTATAGAGGGCTCCAAAGGCTGTTGAGCTACTTCATCTTTCTGCAAAGCTGTGTCCAGAATAAGACTGTAACCCTTTAAGGTTTTGTGTATCTTACTTCCATATGATGCTTTCTGTTCTAAACTGCCTGGAAGTAGAAAGCTTTGTTCTTACCCCAGAAATATGTCTAGGAAAAAATAATTGTTTCAGCTAGAGTAGCAAATAATGTTTTCCTGCCATTTCCCTGTCTATCTCCCAGTAGCACTATACCACATTGTTATCTTTGCTTGCATCACCCTCTGCAAAATGCTGAACCAGCTCTGGGAAGCTGTGACTAAAATATCTACCTCTGCTTTCCAAGCTACTAGATTCATTTCACCTTACAACTCCAACAGATAAGCTCTGCCAAGTTTTCCAAGGGCACCTTAAGGGATTGAGTTCCCAAGCTGCTCTGCTGTGCCTCTCTGACAGTAGTTATACATCAGGGGCAAACCATTTGGTGTCTCAGTTTAACCTGCTACTGACTGCAGCCTGCTCTGATCAAAGACACAGGACTGCTGCAGTTCGGTGTCTCCCATTATAAATAGCAATCGCTGGTAGAAGGAAAATGCAACAACTGGCACCAGAGTTCATCTGGAAGAAATTATTGTTTTGCAACTAAGAGCTCTGACTATTATTTTCTCATCATTCAAGGTCCACTAGAAAATGAAAGAGGGAATAACTAGAAAGGTTCATTGACTTTGGCAGCTGGAATATGTTTATGATCGGTGAAGGATTTGGCATTCAAACTTACAGTTAAATAACATTGTATTTGGATTTTGAAGAGTAGGTTGCTTTTGACTGTATAAAATTTACAAAGGAGAATATAAATTACATTTTCTTTCTTAATGGACTTTTTATTCAGAATTAAATGTTTTAAGACTTGCAGATGTTGAATAATTATGCAAAACTGAGATTTTCAATAAATCAAGTTTAAACCTGTGTTTGTGTTCATTTTATAATGAAGAATTCTCTACCACTGAATGATGCAAAAGATCAAGGATGCTAAGCTAACAAGAATTTTGGTTTTAGTAATGCAGCTTTTTCATTTCTTCTTCATGCAGTATTCAAATTTTGTTCTTATTCACTGTAACCCAAAATCAACTTTATCAGTGCAAATAATTTACGATTTGCACAGGCATCAGATCAGAAAGACACCAGCTTCTGGTCGTTTAAAGAGAAAATATTTAACTGTCTATTTCAGCAGCAAATATCAACAGGAAATTGTATCACAGTATCAAGCTCACAATTAAGAATCTCATAAATTACTCCTGGTTATTCACATGTAATAGTTTTGCATTACTCATAAAATAATACTCAATAAAGCTCAAAATATTGCAGCATTTTTTCAGGTTAATTGAGTAACACACATGACAAATCTAAGCTTGTTTACCATTTCGTAAGACTCCTGAGACACTGGGGCCTATCCGGAAGTCTGCAAACCACATTGTTCAAGTACTGAAACGGGAACTTCCTTTGTGCTGCATTTTGAATCAGTGAAATAGATCATAAAATATTACGGTCCAATGTTACATTGTCAGATTGGGCAATTAGTGGTAGAAGGAACAGTGATTTGACTTGGAAAAGTACATGAGCAGTAAAAACTCTCAAGAGCTATTTTTGGACACAGACATGAGAAATACCTGCAAGTTTCTTTTCCTGATCTCTGCAAGTGTGCACCATGAGAAATGACACCTTCTGCCTTCACTTTGCACACACAACACAGCACAGCCTTGTGCCTCAGATTGGCACAATGTTTCTCGTGCTCAGCAGTGCAGCACGGCCTTGTTTAACTCCACTTGTTTGCCAGGTTGCATCAGCATCCTCAGTCCATGACCATGTGGTACAGTGTTAAGACCACATTTTTAAAAATTTTACTCAATTAGTCACAGCAGTTACTTAATTACTTTTTTTCCCCCCTTTCTGGAGTATTTTTTTTTTTTTCAATTTATATGGCAATCTGTTCTAAAGACTCATTAGCCCCAGAACTTAATTAAGACAGCCTGAAACAAAGCCTGAGCTATATCTGATGTCTTTAAAAACTAACAGTTCCTGTGTTTTAAAGAACAATTCTCCTCGAGACACTTTCATTTGAGAACTTAGCAACTTGCGGTGTAGACAGGAAACACACAACTCCTAGTTACTGCTCAGAAATGGCTTATTTAGTTAAGCCTTTCCTTTTTCCATGCTCTCCCCCTGGCTCCAGCAGTATTCCCTCACAGAAATTCACTATTCATGCAAGAGGAATGCTGTATTAATAGTGAGGTACAGAGGTGAGTAAACACAATTTACACAAATTACTACAGAAATTAAAAATGCAATCAAAAGCTACATACCATTTTGTATAAAACCAACAATTCATATAACATAACCTGATTTTTATCAAAGGTAAAGATAATAAAATAGTAATAGAATAATGAAAAAAATAAGATAATGATAAAAAACTCAGAAGTAGTAGTAAGCACACCTACACTGCTGAAGTTTCACCAGAAGCATCTGAATTACATCTCTCATGCTGTCTAGTGCTATAGTTTACAACAGTTAATGAGACTTGGAACCCATACTGTTGCCAAACTCCTTTCTTCCCTTGGTACTTACCAAGTTTCTGGAAGTAAAACATCCTTCCTTGCTCTCCATCTGCTACCTGCTAAATTGGAATACAGGTGCATAAGGAAGGCACTGAGTTGCCAAAAGAAAAGTTCTAGAAGCATATATCTATACATTTCAACCTTATGCTAAGGGACCCAAAATTAAACATCTAATTAAAGTCCTTTTCTTCTATGCTGAAGGATTTAATGGAGTTAAAACCTTTCCAGTTGTTCATTAATTCCCTTTCCCACAATTTCCAACTATTCTTGACGATCTCTAGAAATTTACCCTTAGTGCTTTTGGGTCTCTGCTAGCATGCAACCAATTTGTGAAGTTATGAATACCAAATTAGAGGAACCAAATAACAAAGTAGGCAACGTAAGTAATGCTCATGAATGAGAAAAACATGTACATAGCAAAGCAGTAACTATCCCACTAGATGTTGACACAAGTGAATGCAACAATACCCAAGTTTTGTGAATATTCATTAGAGAATGGCAAAGCACAAATGAAGGACTTGGAAATGGTGCTTACAGAAAAAACTTTATTTAGAGCAAGACAGAACTATCAATTAGCTTGCTGCTTTAAAGCAGGTTTTGAAGTAAATGAGCTTGTTAAAGAGTAAAACTGCAGATATCAGGATTGGAAGGTACTGTATTGAACATTAAATAAACAGAAGACTAGGAAACCTAAACCACATGGAAGTCAATCAGTGCCAAACACTAAGTAGCTAACAATGGGAAGCAAATGGAATATTGTCAAATTGAGAAGCTGGAAACATAAATTAGATCAAGTGAAAGAAAAACACATACTGGTGAAATAGTATCAGTAAACAGATTAGAAGAAAGATTATATGAAAAGAATGGTATGAACTACAGCTGTATTTGAAAAATTAGTATCTGCAAGCAAGTATTTTGGCACTAGTGAGAACCAGAGTAACTGCTGGTATTACAGTATATGGATCTCAATGATGAAATATGTACAAATCTGATTTAAAAAATAGCAGAGATGAGCTAATTGAGAACATTAAGGGATTCAAAAATGCAAAATACTAAAACACTAAGACAATACAAAAATCTTGTTTCATTGTTGCTGAATGATAAAACTGAAAGACAGCAAAAGCATCAAATTTCAAGCTCATTCTCAGACTGTGCACAGCTTATAGTGGTCTTTTGCTTTACTTTCTATCGTCCTGCACTATCTTTGCTAAAAGACAGTTGTTTCCCCCCTCCAACTTCCTTCAGGGACTCCAAAGGAGACTCTTTTCCCATGTCTTCATTACACCTCACCTATACATGATCCAAATTACAAAAAAAATAAAAAAAATACCCAACAGCTAACTTTTCTAAAAACATTGACAACTCCCATGTTTAACCCATGCATTAATATGTTTTTCTAACTAAACTTGGGTATCAATAGATATGACACCTCCATATGGGTGTTTAGCCATCAGTTTAAGTTCAACATTGACAGAATGACAGCATCCTAAACCCTTTTTGCTATTTGTACAAAATGTAATTTTCTCCCAGCATGCCCTTAACTGGAGGGTTATTTTTCATTCAGACAGATATGAGGCAACTAGAGACATGCCTGAACATATTACCTGTGTAGCATTTGCAAGACTCATCCTCTTCACTCTGTGCACAGAACTGATGCTTCTGTCCAATTTATCCTTATCACTGACTACTGCTCCATGGTCAGCCTTGGAGTGTTCCATCCCAATTCACCAACTTCCTTTTAAAATACAACACTAAAGATCACTTTAGTAGGATGTTTAGGATGTTCCAAAGACAAACCATTTTTCTGTTTATTAAATTATCTTTGCCCCCTCTCCCTAGACAATAAAGTGCTCCTCTTCACCTTTGAGGCCTTTTTTTGTCTTCATGTTAAATCAAAATAATGACCTGCATTTCATGTATCATGCTTAGAGATTTTTCAAAATGCCTGTTATGCATAGAAAAACCATAGTTTTATTCAAAATTCCTGCTGAAGTTTTTGTTGAGAACAATGATTTGACAAATAGTTTGCTATGATGCTTATTTTACAATTCTGACCAGTATTGTGCCATTATTTCTTTGCTGTCTTGTTCATGCGATACCTATATTTTTAGAACTGTCACAAGAGACTTCTCCTACCTAAACACTACTGTAATACAAATAAAACATAATGGAAAAATATTAAATATCATACACAGAGAAATGGTTCTAAATCAGTGACCACAACAAAGTTGAATTACATATATTTACACACATGCATACATACAATGATCGAGTTATACCAAAATGAAATCATTACATACAGCAACATTTGTCTTTTTCCTTGAGACACACCACTACTACTACATACAATGAAATTCACATAAAATGAGAAAGGCATTTGTAGGTGTGCTTTAATTACTACTCTAGCTCTATCTTCAGCAGCACTATTGCAGCATTTTCCAGTACATGACACCTTGTAACAAAGCATCCCTCAACCATAGCTGGAACACCAGTTAGTGTCTATGTGCAGGGCAAGTGTCTCCAGGACAGGAACAGGAAAGCTAGAGACTGGGAAATGATAGATGAGAGGATGCCACCAAATATGTGCTTCACAAGAGTACAGAATCAAAACTCATTCTTCTCTCTCAAAAAATACACACATTTAATGTTGGTCTTTTAATTCTAAGAAAAAAGCAATTCCAAAAATACAAACTGAACATCAGAGTTAAGTCAACCACCATAATAAAATGAAATGACATTCACAATAGTTAAGTCTATGGACAGCTTTGACAAATATTTTCTCCCCACACCTCCCCCACTAAAGTCCCCAAGTACATTCCAATATTTATCATTAAATGAATCTTTATGAAAAATACTGCTGGTGTTCAGTTAGAATTAAAGGACTTGGATAAAGTGAAACAATAAAGACAAATACAGATGGTGTGAGTAAGGTTACAAAGGCTTTACATTTTGCATTATCTCAAGATATAAACATTCAAAAATTAACATGAAGTTGCTGTGTTATCAAAATATTGCAGCTATAGGCAAGGCAACATTAAATTAATAGCTGAGGGTGTGAGGAAAAAACCCACACATTTTAGTGAAGGTAAACAGAAGTGGGAGCTTGTAATTAGCATTTTTATAAAGCTAATATAACCCAGCCAGCCATAAGCCAAGCACAGGATAAAAAGCTTTCTCTGCTTCCTTTGGCTATAAGGTGACAAAAAAAAGATCACCTTTTCAAGATGTTCAAGATGAGCAGAAAAAGTCAAATAACCAAGTAATGGAATAAATAAGTACTAATTCAGGCAGTACACTTTAAACCACTCTGTCACTTGTTAATGTTACAAAATTTTATTTTGGTGGCAAACTGTAAGCATGTAAGAAAACTAACCTTATACAGTACAGTGAATAACCACCAAAGTAAAAATATTCTTCTGTTTACTCTTTGGCTAAAACCCCCTCAAAAGTAGCAGACAAAGAAAAAACATCTAATACTGGCAAGAGACTTTTTGACTTCTTTTTAACAAGTAAAATAATCTTATCAATTTAAAACTTGGTACATTTTATAAACACAAAAGAGGTAATGTTGTAATAAAATCAGTAATGTTACTTCAAATGGCAACATTTGTTGACCCTCTGCAATAATACACTTCGTTCATACTACACTTATCAAAATATGACTGTTTCTACAGATATGTAGAAATCCTGCACAACTCCTGTCAACATACTTTATAACTGGGACATGAAATTTACAATCAGAGTGCCACAAGAACTTTCAAATTGTTATTTCCAGGAGAACTGATTTCAAAATCTTCAGATCCTGCATTATCTTTTAATGGTTAATTCAAACAGAAAATAAAGGAATGTAGAGCACACAAACATCAATGACTGCACCCATTGCCAGAACATGCTGCACTGGTTGGACACTTTTCCTTAGTACATAAAAAGCAACAGCACCCAATAAGCCTGAGAAGAAATGCTGCTGTGTAAATACTGGCAACTATTCCTGAAAAAAGAATTATGGGATGTATTCTCAGAAGCTGACCGATCCCATAATTGTATTGCATAGGTCACAATCACACATCTATATACACGCCCAGGTCTGTGTGTGCATATACACCTCTGTATATACGCACACACGCGCACACACACACACACAGAGAATATATTAAGAAGACAATGAAGTCTGGTCACAGAGCAATTTACAGGCTCAATATATTTTTTCTTTTTTTTTTTTTTTTTTTTTTTACACTTTGTTTGAAAGAAAACTTCAGTATTTTACAGTCTTCAGTAGGCATTATATACACTGCACTTATGAAATCTAGAAAGTATTGAAATAGAAATACATTTCTGCAAACATTTGGGTAAGAAAACAAACCAAGATTTTTCAAATATTTGTGCTATCTACATAATATTTTCTCTAAATCACAATAACTGTATCCATGGAATGTTCTCTAGAGAATGTCATCTTTTTTTAAACACCATGCACATTTTTAAGCAATTGTAACCCAAAATATCCCAACCTAAAACAATCTAACAATGTTCAGATAAAAAAATTTAAAGTCTCAGATCAGATTTTAAAAAGATAAGTCTTTATCACAAGAGTTGTAATGATAACAATTACATGTTAAGGCTAAACTGGTTTTGTTTTTTGTTTTTTTTTGAGAAACACATTTAAAGACCATTTCTCTCGTGGCTCTGCATTATGAACTGTACTTACAGATGACAGTGCAGTGAACATAATGTTCAGTCCTACAGTCAGGATGCAGTTGCTCCTTCCCACTCCACAAGATACTGCACCTTTCCATCAAGTGTCACCCGACGAGCCAACACACGGTATTTTTCCCCACAAGCTATTCTACCTGCTGCACCAAAGTAACTAGTGATCGAGTTCTTTAGATGATTGAGCTGTAACTCCTGATCTGCTAAGTTGTTAAGTATCTCTGTATTGAGTTCATCATACTGGTAGTCTTCCTTGCTCTCATCATCTTTTACAATTTCTGAATTTTGAGTCTGGAGTGCTTTTCGTGGAAAGCGGCCTCTCCTCCTCAAATGTGGTATTGCAGCAGGCCAAGTTCTTCCTGTACGAGTCCTTTTTCTCGAGTCAGATAAACTATTGAAAATAAAAACCCACAGCATTAACTCCAAGGAAATTCAAAATGTATGCTGTATCATCAATTATTTCCATGCCACTCATGCAATAATTTTTGTTGTTTTTCACTCATAAAATACTTATTGCCCACAGATAGGTAACTGTAAGTATGGCACTTAGGTAACAATTTCAGAACTCTAAATTAAACATGAGCTTTTTAAAAACTGACTATTATTATCACTAATGCATACAAAAATTACTCGTGAAAGCACTTAATAGCATGAACCAGAAAGGGGAGACAAAACAGTAGAATCCATGTACCTCAATACAAGAGAAATTTATATTTGCTGAACTTGAGAGGGGGAAAAGTTCAAGTAACAATTTACTTGCCGGAAGATTGACTGTAGTTAATAATTTATTTATAAAGACTGTGCCAAAACTTTTCCATGCTCTATTGACTGTAAAAAAATCACAGCATACTTAGTATTTTATAACATGAATACACAAACCTACAAAAACAAAAGCTGCTAAAATTAATTCAGAGTACACATCAGTTCTTCTGTGACCACTAGTAGAAAACTAAGCTCAGCAAACGTTTACACAGTTTAATTCTTTTCAGTAAATGTAACTTAGCCACTTATTTTACATCAAAAACAATGGTTAGTGAGCACCAAAAAATCTTCACCCTGTGAGTTGTAAGCAGAACTATTAAAGACTAATTTTCATTCATCCTATTTCTTTATATTTCCGCACGCAATTTATAGCTCTACTCTGAGAATATTTTATCAAAATTGATACACTACAAATCTTATCTTTATAGCAGATAGCGTAACGGGATAGTTACCTATAATGTCTGGAAATGCTAGATGAGGTAGTTTCTTTCATACTGGCAGCACCTGTGGATTCCACATCTGAGGTATTGGATGAATGTGCAGTTCCATCAGATTTCCTGTTTTGCAAGATAACAGGTTTGCCATGTAAAAAAATAATCTTATATCAAAAATTGAGCTGACCTTTCAGAAGCAAACATATAAATTACATAGTGTTATAATGCTTTATGGGAGGGGTATTTTTTTTAATTTACCCAACAGTGCAGGGTAATTCCAAGGCTGGGTTCTCTATCACCGGAACTGGTTCATTATCCTACAGGGAAAAAAAAGGTACTTCAACTTAAATCTTGATTTTTTAATTGATTTTATTTGAGAGCAAGTGGGGGAATATAAATTCATGTTAACTTGTTATGTTTTTCTTCAACATTTATGATGCAGTTAGAAGGAAGGGAGGAAGGGGGAAGAAATATCCTTACCAGAGGAGATGACTCTGGAGTTTTGTGAATCATTTTTCTTGTATAGGGACCAGGTGGACGACCTACTGATTTTTTTTTCCCCTTTCTTTCTATACCATTACTTAATTCCCTAGAAGAAAATTGGTATTTTATTCTGTATTATTGATGATAATTTTCATTGAATACATATTTTCCTTTGGCAATGAATATACAATTAGATATTGATTTCTAAAACATTGTATTAAATGAGATGATTCTGGCAAACCAAAATTTGCAGGTAAAAAGCTACGTGGTTTTGTTTTTGTAATAACATCAACAGAGTCAAGGTATTTCTAGGGACATTACTGATTCCCAAATGTTGAAGAGGAATGAACAAGTGTTAAATATAATTTATTCATATGATCACTCTTAGTGAAAAAGATGGCACATTTACCAATACAAGCTACTATTTCACAGAATACTGTCTATTTAGAATTCTAGTTAATTATTGCTTAAGAGATCCAGTAAGGCAAAAGGTTTTGTTTCCCAAATGACAGCAAAGTTGAGACATTTTCTATTTTCTTACTGCTAAACCTCATGTCGATTTTTTTATAAGAATCCTTATAGAAAGTTAACTACATTTGTCCTAAAACCTTGTTCCTAAAAGTAATCCACCTTTACAATTATTTTTTTAAAAACCCCATTCTACAAAGAAAAGGCCTTTTTTGCAGGCACCAAAAAATACCCAAAGTAGCCCCAATTAACCACAACACTGCTAGGATGACTGGGTTATTTTACCTCACATCAGGGATTGGTTTAGAAGACTTTCTGCCTTTAATTTTGAACTCATGAGAAGTTCCTTCTGGCTCTTTATCAGCCTTTAAAGCAGCATTCGGTGGCACAGGAGGAACTCGAATTCTCAAGCCAAACAAATGCTTCTTTTTCTTTATTTCTTTTCCAGACATAAACCTAGATGATGTTCAATTAATTGTTAAAATTCTGATACCAGGGAAAGCAACTTTTAAAATAGCAGTGTACATGCAAAACAAAACTACGCAAAGAGAATATTCATTCAAACACAATTTTACTCCCCTCTTAAACCCTATCACAATCCTCCCTCTCAAAAACAGAATGTGAAATGGAAAAAGGATGGAAGTTAAAACAATTTTTTCTCATAGTCTGGGTCCCAATCAAAAGAGTCACGTGATGCTATAGTTTGAAATAGAAACAGTATTTAAAATTTAAAACGTTATCTACAGCCAGAGTGATCACTACATAGATTAAAAACTATAACCTAAGTCAGATTAAATAGGCAACCAACATTTAAAACCAAAAGTACCAATAACTTACATAGTCTTGTAATCGTTTAATGCCTCCAGGACATGCTCATATCTTTCAGATTTTGGTGTGTCTGCCAGCTGTAAAGTATTAAGAAGTCATTTAAGCTGTCAAATTCTTTAGTAATAGAAAGATCCCAGTTACTCTGAGTCATTGTAACTACAGATTTGAATGTGAAGTACTTAAAATGCTGTGGTTGCATATTAATCATAATCCTATATATTCTGTGATTTACATCCACAGAATTAATGCCAAGACCAAGACCAGACCATTGAATGAGCTTCACTTTTAAGAAGTACAAGAATAATACCTCGAAAACATTTAGTGTAATGAGGGAACGTAACACTAGATTGTCCTTCCGAGACTCCTAACAAAAAAACTTCTGTATGTACTCCCAAATTAACTGAGATTGCAAACAGAGGATAACTGTATTGACAAAAGAACTTAGTTATTTATGATAATTTTTAACCAAAATCCTGCCACAGGACCCAATTCCCATTTTTTTATATTACTCAATTTGATAAGGGAAAAAAAAAAAAGGAAAACATACAGAAAAATTATTAGAATTTTAAAAAAACCCAAACCAGTAGGTCTATTTTCATGCCCCTTTTGCTAAGGCCTAGTCTAACCTCCCTCCTTTCACCAAAGCCTGAAGTAACTAGTCCCTATCAAGCTTTCAAAACATGGAATCTTCTCTCTGAAAAAATTGCATGAAGAATTACAGAGAAAAGCAGAACAAGTATGGTGGCAACTACAAAATGGATACAACATTTATGTAACAGAATGTAAAATAAGATTGTTTACATTTATATTTATACATCTACTTTTCAATTCCAGCAAAATGACTATTATCTCCAGCTGCCATGCCAAAACTTGTAAATTTACCTTTAATTATAGAGCCGACAACAGTTTAAGTTTCACTTTTAATACGAATATTAAAGACCAGACTGTACAACACTGGCAGCTCAAAGAAACCCAACAAAAACCCAACAATGACCAGATAATTCCTAAAGAATACAATTCTCACCAAACAAGACACAGAGAAAAGGTAAAAGAATTCAATGTTCTAACAGCTAAATAATTGAGTAAATAGACTCAAGAACCCCAACCTTTTAACCACTTTTGAGCAAGATTGGCAGTCTACCTGACTGCTAAAGCTAAGGAAGGTATTAAAGTGGTTTTAGCTAAAGAAAGTAACAACCTGTTTTCCATGTTCACCATATGCTATCCAGAGGTCTGGCAACTCTGCAGCACTAAATTAGAGAAAACTGCCACGTATTTATTGCATTCTAAAGAATAACATGTTAAAAACTACTGGCTTAGGAGGTCTGATAACTCCATCATTTACTACTATCTTACCTACAGCTAAAACCCTTTTCCTCTTACTCAAGTATGAATAGGTAGAGAAGTAAACTAAAGTGTCATTTCTAACAGCGGCAATTTAAGGAGATTACAAAATCCCTAAAATCATTATATGGTACATGTCAATTATTTCTGTGATTAATTTCTGTTTCCCTCATTCCCCTAATTAACCAAAGTTAATCAGATTTTTCAAGATAATTTTTGCCAACTTCATGAGAGACATTTAAAATCTTTTCAGAATAAAATCTTGAAATTTCCTCAATACAGCTTGTATAAATTTATTCAAAATCTAGCCCTACAAAAACGTAGCATTCAGACTTCAAACTAGCAGTTTCCTTGAAGGTGTCGAAATACTAAAGAATTGAAAACAACACAAAGAGGTGAGTTAATTTATTTTGGATCTGCCCTTTCCTTCCTCCCCCTTAGTTGCATGTTTTTCACAGATTGAGCATGGATGGATTGAAAGCAGATGGGGGAAGAGCACAGAGAGGACTGCAGCCTTTCAACTTCTTCAAAATGACGTGTGCTCCAAATTAATGACACCTTCACTCTCCTCATCCACTGCCCTGACCAGCCAGTCTGACATGAAATTATGTTAAAGAATATTACATTAAATGAACAAACAAATTACTTCTACATTTCCCTCAATACTAAGAAAAACAAAATTCAAAATTAAAAACAGCTTACATACTTATTAGGCTATACAATAAGATAGCCAAAACATTCATTCTATTGAAAAGATGATGTGAGAATTACATTGTGTGCAGCCTTATTTTAATCAAGGCTCAAGACTTGATATGACAGACTTATGGATTTTATATGACTTAGGTAAAAGACGCCGTACATACCAAAGTAAACCAGATATGTATTCATGACACTAATTTTTAGTAATGCTTTAGTGTATGCTTGTCATTCTAACAAACTACTGAAACTGAGAGTTTAAAATATGTTTAGACTATTTCCCATTATTTATGAAAAATAATTACTCATTTAAACCACGAACATACACTTGGTTCTCAAATTGTGTGTGCTAGTAAAAATGGACTACAGATAAATGAATTTACTGTAGAGAAGTATAAAGGCAGGATTTTCTCATAATTAGAAAACTTCAACCCATTATATGCCATGTATTAAAAAAACCTTCAAAACCCTAAACAATTTTCATGCACAAAATAAAGCACTTACTCGACTAGCAGTATGCCAATCTGAACTGAAATCATAAATTTTTGCATCTAACCTCTTATGCAGAAACAAAGATCAACACTGGTCCTCTTAGTTAAATATAAAGAGAATCTGCTTGAGTAAATGGATTTCTTTTAATGCTAAGATAAATGCCCAGTAATCAAATAGCTGGGAAAATAACCAGTAATGAACTTAAACCAAAACATTTTGAATCCAACTGAAAAAGGATCAAAACAATTTTTAGACCTGGACACAAACTGACCACCCCCACTGTATGAATTAGGAAGGAAAGAAGAAATTTTTGAATACAGTATTTAACACATAATGTGTTACACCTTAGAGACTTTGACTGTCATCTTCATACACAATATACTCTGCATTCAATTCTACATTTAGATTTTCTGGTCCAGGCACATGAAAATATCAAAGTAGTAAAAAAAATTATGAAATTAAAGGAGAAGGTAGATATGCAACAGAATAAACAGTTAAGTAATGAAAAGTTGCTATGCAAGTAATTAGCTGCATAGATAACTTGAAGAAATTTTACAGTTTAGAAAAATACACCACCTAAAAACCATTCTATTTCTGCAAGGAAATTAAAAATTTTTTCATTATTTGGGATTACCAGATTTCAGGTACTAAAGGATTTAACATCCAGAGTAAAACAGTTCATAGGTTGTTAACTTTCAGGACATGTGTATGCACTGTGATTTAAGAACAAAAAAGGGTATTCTACCTACTTACCTCACCAGGATGCAATCTATCCCAGTTTTCATTAATGTAGGCCATAAGTTCAAGCTCCGAATCAAAATATTTCTTTTTATGAATAACACTTAGGTTGTAAAGGCATAGATGTGCTATATCTACCCTAGAATATTTGAATAAAAAAAAACAGAGAAAACAAGTATATTTCTTCCAATTGCTTTCCTTTGAAACAATTTAGTAGAAAAGATATTAGCATGATACAGTTGGAGGAACATGAAGCCCAACTTAAAAACACTCAATCCAGACACACCATGAAGCCTCCTGCAATTTCTCTTCAAATGATTCCTTCTGTTTTGAAACTCACTTTCATTTCTGCCTCCTCTCATTGTCATGGTATTTTTTCGAACTCCAAAACTGGTCTGGACCATGGGACATGTAAGCAAGTCTGAATTCATACTTGAACGTATCAGTCCTGAATTCATGCAAGTATTTTGGTGAATTAACATTTAGCAAGGTAATTTCCACCATGTGTTTGTTAGCAACATTGGATATAATTTCTATTACAGATTAGTTCCATTAAGACTCCTCACGGAAACTATTACAAAATGTATCAAGATGTGTACTCTGGTACTCACTTTGTTTGGCTTACATAATACAGCAGGATCCTAAGTGTGCAAAAAATACTTAACTTTGATATCTCAATCTTCACATATACAACAAGTGAGTAGTTGTTTGTTACTTCACTGAATGATCCCAGGAATGAATCCCAAGAGCATGCAATCACAAAATTATCTCTACAGTTAAGGATAAACTCTGAAAGAAACTTATTTCTGGTCAGATACACAGCAAGAATGACTCGGGAAACAGCTCAAGCTAACAAGTAGACTTCCTTTTTAGCAAAGAGGACCAAAACACCAAAAAGGAAAACAAAGCATGTATTCAACTCACCCTTTTTTTTAAAAATTCATACTTACCATCTCAAGGGTAAACGTTTGAGGTATTCTGGTCCAGAACTGCAAACTGAGCAAATGAACGTATAAAACCTAAAAATATATACATATGTATATGTACATGTGCCTGGGTTGTGGGTGTCCATACACACACACACACAGAGTGTTTTAACACTCTGATTATGAAAAAAAGGAAAATTAAGCAAGCTAGAAAAACTCAGCCATGTGGTATTTGTGAGTCCCTTTCTTCTCTTACTTTCACAACTTCTATAATCTGTGCTGATACCTACTGGGCCAGATACAAGGTACTTCTTCAATTTCATCCTGCTACCACTGTTTCATTCTGCCTGAGAAAGTCCCTCAGCCTGTGACTGTATCAATGAAGATGCTCTGTAATGTCCCCAGCACAATCTCTCAAATGCAAAAACCTGTGCACCAGCGTAAACATGCATTTTAAGGACCCATACATTCCTGCATCCAAACTCAGTTCCTTTATACAAACATTCCAGCAAAATTCCTATATAAAATCATAATAAATAATTAATTAAATACTCTTTGATTCTCTTCTCCAGTTTTCCTCTTTCATCTGCTGCAAGTGCTCAAAGTTCCTCTTAAAATAAAAGCACAGACCAGCACTTTCTCATTTCTTTTTGTCCTAACTCCTCACACATGAACAGAGGATGTAGAGTTCCCCTCAGTCTAAGTATGCCTCCAGCTCTCTCCATTGCCTTACACTGTTAGTGCGGGGAACTGTTGCACACCCAACACCAACAGCCCACTCCAAGCATGGTGTCCACTGTTTGTGTAAGAGATAAGTCACCTACACACTAGGAACTCGAGAGCCTTTATCCTAATAGGCCCACTAAAGGGGTCAGCTTTAAAGCATTCCATCTCCCAGCACCTATGGTATAAGGGATTTCCACACAAAGTGAAGTCAGTAACAGCTGGAATCCAACTCTCCATTGGTTACCTCTCCACCACCCACCACTGCATCCCCCATTCAACTGAGATGAAGAACTGTATTTTCCTGGCACCTGAACACAGGCTGTCTTGTTTATAAACTACTCAAAACATAACTCATTTTTTAAAAATACTCCTGTGTTATGGATGCTGTAATAAAAGCTCGTATGTGAGACTTCCCTCCCATTTTAAATAAAGACAACCATAAAGTACAGCTTAATTTTCTTACCTGTCACCAAAAAGCATTGGCTTTTGGAGGCACTGCACACAAGCCTCATGAAACCACTGTTTACATTTGCAGCACTGCAACATCTTTAGATACCAGCTTCAACAACAGAGAGAAAAACAAGACGTGTTTAAAAAGTTACTGAAAATTCTTTCTTCATTATGTTTAAATTAAATAGGAAGAGATCTTTTGACCCAAACTGATTTTCACAGTTTATAAAACAAACTCATCTCTAGGGATATTTCAGTAACATTTACTTCCATAATGAATTACTAGAAAAGACAGACTAAGAAAAAGATAGCCTAGTAAAATAATTAATTAAGTTATTAAATTAAGGAGAAAAAACCATTTAATTTACTCTGACAACCACACCTTATAATTCTCAATAATAAGAATTCAGGAACTCCATACGAACTCCTTCTGACATACCAGATTAGCTTCCTTGTAATTTTCTAAAGCACAACACAACTGCATTAAGTCACAAACATCTGTTCTGGGGATCCAACTACTTGAATCCTCAAAAGAAACCTCATAGTTTACACCTTTTCCTTTTTCAGCTTCTCCCTTGAGAAAAGGAACCATGCAAAACTGACAGTGATGTTTGTTGAAGTCTCAAAATTCTCAAAGTAGAGCTCTGTCCTGTGTCTATACACTCAAAAACTTGGCTTCTTTGTGGGACTCTTCACTTGTCTTGACCTCAAAACTTTAACACTACCTTATTCATTCACTCATTCATGCTGACACCAGAGTACTCATCTCTATCTGCTTAAGAAATCCTCTTCTTGCCTTTCTTGTAAAAAATAACCAGCAAAGGACTCTGTAACACCATTAGAGGAAAAAAAAACATCTTTCTCCTGCCAGCAACTGAAAATCAGGATATGATGCTATGGTAGAATCAGACAGCTGTCTAGTCCAACAAAATTTAGTAAACTAATCTCTAGGTACATGTATCTTCGTGACTTATGACAGAGCTGAGTTAACATCAGAAAAATAACACCTAGAACTGCAAGACTATTAACAAACAATTCCATCCAAACTCAACACATCAACAATAGCAACACAAAAAAAAATTTCTTGCTCATTATAGAACATACTGTGATGATCTGTGATGGTCACATGACAAAATTAAAACAAACCAAAATATTCCATGGGAGAAGAAAAGAAATTAATTAAGAAATTAATAATTTCCCGCTGTGAGACACTTAATGTATATAGAATTCAAAATCCCACTTTGCATCCAGTTTCTAACACATACACACAACAGAAACTAACAAGTTCACAAGAAAGTCTACAAGAAACGAGTCAAAGTTTGCAAATGCATTAGAGAAAAGTTCTTACATATTATCCATTTACTTACTCTCCAGGTCCTCCACAATAGCAGTAACACTGCTGGACATTGGTTTTATGACCTGCATCCCACTCAAGGTCTGTTGCATTATACGGTAACGTTTGTTTCATGACTTGCAGTGCTTTGGCATTTGGTCCTTTCTTAAGCGCACCACCTCTCTGGGCAAAACAATTACATCAGTTTACAAAAAACCGTACTATACTTCTGAAACTTCCAAAGCTTTTAATTTGATTGTAGACAAGTTTTCATAACTTTCAAGTCAAATACTTTCACGTGCATTTATGTTTTCATACTAGCATGTTTGTTTAAAAGTGAAACACTGTCGATTTCTAAAAACAGCATTACTTCTCAACATACGAAACTTGCATTCAGATCAAAGATTAAAAGAAAACTCTGAAAAAAATGCCGTATCTTTATATTGTTTCAGTTTCAAAAACAAAGATGCAATATGAGATGTATTAACGTTTCTTTTCTAGAAACACACCTTTGTTGTTGTTGCAAAGACACACTGTCGACAGAGCCATTTATCATCTGAATCAATCACACTGGAATCAATATTTGGTGTGTGACACAGCTGATGGTAACCTGTATGAAAAATGATCAGCCAAACTGTTATTAAAATGACAAAAGAAGCTTACACAGAATTAACTATATATAACTTCAATGCAACTATAAGGCATTATCCATCATTAAGTGCCAAAAACCTGAACAAAAAGATTGGTAACACATTCAAAATGGTCTTTTAAATTTTCTTAGTAGAAAAAAATAATCTTGACTTACAGAACAGGTGTTAGTCACTTTAACATGGATTATCATCTTTCACTGAGCTGTTAATAGCCACTAAGGGCTACAAAATTTAAGATCAGTTGAGCAGTCAGTCATAGCCGGGCAAATATCCTCCTTTGTGAAACAAATCAAAACATCTTTTAAAATGCAGTAAACAGAAAAAAAATCTAGTTACCTTGCCCACATTTATCACATATAACCATTTCATTTGGTGCTTCTGAATACTCTTCCTGACATATTGTACAGACCATTTCCCCACTCTCAGTGGCTCCTAGACAAAGACGAGATTGTGATTTGTTTCAGATTACATCTGCAGTTGGAACAGTTACCACATGTATAGCCTTCTTCATAATTTCACTTACAGATGCATGCATTGTAGAAACACATTGTTACAGAGCCAAACTTCTTAGTAAGAACATATTCAGACACTTTGTACAGACTGTGTTACAAATATTTATATCACTTATCGTAAGCTACCAGATATTTATAGGCTTTATATTGCCTACTGACTATGCAGTCCATGGTTCCTCAACATCAACAATAAAAAAATCAGTAACTGAATAAAGAATGTAAATTTAGGCTAAAAATACCTATCTGGACAACTAATATATCTTTTGTATTTATATTATTTTGTGTTTCTCTCCACATAAATACGTACACACTTTGTATATCTTTTTGACAGATCTGCCAAAGCAGCCTTAAACCCTTAACATCCAACATTACTACTGTTACTACTACTTACACATATCTGCAAGCATACAGAAACACACAGTTAAGATAGAGGTAAGAGAAAAAAGTAAGTTTGCAAACTGGAAACAAAACTATGTCTTGCTCCATTTATACCACATACCAATGTAACAGCTGATTAAAATACAAGCTTCTTAATTACAGAATATTCTGAGTTGGAAGGGACCCATAAGGGTGATCAACTTGAAATTTTCTCATACTCATTCATTAAGTTTTGATAGCTAGAATAAATGAATCAGATCATAAACTAGCACTATACAGAAGGAGAACAGCATTTTTTTTTTTTTTTTACAAGCTTCAAGAAATAAAGCAGTTGATTTTTTGCTATTACAAATACAAAGCTTCTCCTTCAGGTAGACAGTGTTCAGCTTAAACATCAAGAAGCAACAAGAACCAGAGCAGATTTCCACTGGTTTTATAGAATGAGGAAATTGTAATGGATTTTCAGAAGGAATTATCATCCATGCTTCATTAGCATTAGGTTATAAAAAATATTTACAATCCAAATGTCTGAAAACCAAAAAGGTATTATACAATAGGTGCCTCACTTGATAACTACACATTTCTCTATACCACACAAATACTCTAAAACCTGTAATGGTTTCTTATCTGCAACAGTTATGGTGTTACTTTTAAATTTTTAGAAGTCGAAACTCTGTTCAAACATAAGATTTACCAGGTTTTAGTTTCTTTCCACATCATGTTGTTTCAACTGAAAACAGTACAAAGAACATAAACTTGGTGTAAATGGAGTTTTCTGTTAAGGCAGAGAACATAATCTACCCCCATCTAAACAAACTCAAATGTGATTATTTTTAGAAGTCTTCTCCACCCCACACATGTGAAAAATAACAAACATAAAAAACCCCAACCCAAAACAAAACAGTAACTTCAACGACAGAGTTGTTTGAAAATATTTTTTTCTTACTTGCCTAATTTTTGATCCTGGATCACATTAAATTATACCACTCTTTAGAATAAAAGAATATAATGTAATCATGTTTTTAACAGATACAGTAATCTAAACAATGACTACTTCATGGAAGCTCTTGCCTGTTTGTATGTCCTTCCAGAGAACCCAGGATTTGGAACTGTCTTCAAATATAATGAAGCAGTTCTGTTTCAGTTTGTTTATCTGAAAGACAGAAATATAGAGGAAGCCATGAGTAAAAGTACTAAACAGAAGAATGTATTTCATACTACATAAGCGAGACAATAATACTGCAATTTTCAACAATAAGTGATACTTTACAACTCCAGTGAAGTTAAAAAATGTCTTTACCTTTTTGATAGTTCCAAGATAAAACAAGCCATCTGACCATCTAGCTAGGACATCCTGACCTTCCTCAAATTTACAAAGTGGCTTTTTGGCTTTCTGTCCATCACGTAATGACAGCTTGGTCAGAGATGCTGAGCTCTTATGGCTGCGACGTAAAGGAGACCGCTTATGGACCAGTGAATTACCCACCGCTGTAGAGTCTCTAAAGGAAGGGAAGCAAGAGAAGAGGTAACCAGAATTAGGTTAAAAGAAATGTGTGTTGGAAATACCAGTATGACTGACTCTAGAACCTCAGCTAATGGAAGACCTGCTCGCCTTTTCTGACTTTACACATCTTTAGTAGCAGTTCCTCTGTTACTATACAAGTGTACAAAATCTGAAAAGGACAAGTTTATAGAAAGAGAAGCATTCTATGAAATCAACTAATGTAAACGAGAATGGGGACACACTAACTTCCTAGCTCAGAGACTCTTCACATAATCACCAGAAGCATTGAAAAACACATCAAAAACATTCAATACAGGATTACTTATGCAAAACTCAAATCACTGCCAGTTTTCTAAAATTCCAAGGAAGCTAAAAAGGTCCTAAGCCAATTCTAACTGCATTACCTTGGTAGGGATAATACAGGTTAAGCATTATGCTGGCTGAAGGTAAATACTAACTGAGGTATGCCCAACACAGAATCATGCTTTGCCACTAAGCATAGCTATAGAGCTTTACAGCACAGGATGACTTTCTACATGTTAAATTTCTTATATAAAATAAATTTTCCTCTCTGTTAGAATAAGAGTGGAAAATAATAAGGAAGGAAAAACAACAGATCTTGCAACATTTCTTCATACATGAAACCCAAAATCGTGAGTTATTTGTATCAATAAGCATTTTTCCTCATATATTCCACAATATATAGTCTATTTATATGTAAGTGTGAACATGCTTTTATGTCAGACTACCTGTGAAACACTATGCTTCAATTAAAAGAGCAAAATATAGAAAATCATAAAACAAGACCAGACAGTGCACAAGGAAGAATCTTCATAAGTAATACCCAGAATCTGAGACTATGTAATAAAGCTACCATTTGTATATCCAAATGTATTTTTTCTAGAAACTACATGTATGTGTAACTAGGATGCAAACAGTTAGGGATCAGGGAATTAAATAGGATTGAAGAGCAGTTTCACCTCACTCAAGATATCTTAGGTATATTATCAGCACCAGAAACATTTGAATTAATCTCAAAGCACCAACAAAAGCAGTAAACTAATCAGTGTCCCATAGAGTTTGAGAACGGCTATACAGATATTCAAGAAGTTGCTCTACAGCTTCAAAGAGAAAACAATCTTCTCTCTAAAGAATTTACTATTCCCATTTAATATGACAGTAAAACTGGAAAGGTAATGGCTTAAAGTATCATATTAAACAGTTTAAACCAGGAAGGTTAGGCACAAGAAAATCAGCTGCTTTAAGATATTTATAATCAGTGTGACATTAAACAATGATATGGCAGTAAGAGTAGCTATAATGGGCCTCTGGCATCCTCATGCACAACTGGGTCACCAATTTAAGTCCTGCTTGATCCCAAATACAAAAATATTCAGATGGGTAACTAGGGAAGACCAGAGGAACAAACAAAAACCTTTGGCTTGTTTCACAGCTGGCACCTTGTCACTTCATCTGACATCCTTCATCACTGCATCAGAAAATTAAACTGTCATTTCCCATCTTCTCTCTTCATGGTACAGTAACAGCGTTCAGACCCACCACCCAGCCAGATTTCCCAGATAAAAAATCTTACCAATTCTGCTGCTTCTTACACAAAAGCTGATTCAAGTTACTGCTGCTTTTCCTCAGCTCTTCTCTAACCTCTGATAAATGGAACAGGATACATGTAGCATTCAAAATAGGTTTACCATCATAGAGTAAAAGCACGGCAGCCCAGCACACTAAGTTTCTGCTTTCTTAGTACTAACACTTGGTTTACAACTGTTTTGACAGAACTACTCTCAGAGAGGTTCAAAAATTTTCTTTCCAAAGTTTTTCTAGGGTTTAAGACCCTAGGAAAAGCTAGGTTCACCTGGCTAGGCTAGCCTAGAAATTGGTAGCTATTTGTGCTACAAGGGAGGAACATTTGCTCTTCTTTTCCAGTACTTGAAAAAATGTGTGAAAGATCTCATACTGAATACACAAAAAGACACAAATTCGTTTATCATAAACAGTACAGACTGCCATTTAAAAAACAACTACAAGCTTTATACTCAAAATAGTCTTCAAAAGCATTCTTTTAAGTACAAAAGTTTGTCTAACAACTCCATTGAAATCATAACAAAAAAAAAGTGTGCATAATTTTCAGGCACAAAACACTTAAATGAATCTATACATTTACTTATACAACAGCATAAATTCACAATAGCAGCTTCAGACCCTGAGGAAGCTTGATACACAGTAAAGATGTGAGCCAATAAACCAGACACTTCTCCATTGTCCATACTGCTCTCTTTGTGAGTGATGGCAGTGCAGAAGTGATGACTAAACAGCTCACGAAAGCAGCTCCTGCTGAGGCAGTTTATGGTTTATCTCAGAGACTGAAAATAGGGCTAGTTACCACAATAGGCTGACAGTAGCTTAACAGTTGCTTTCCACATGGATAGGAAGTTTCTCTCCAGGGAAACATTCCCTCAATGTTTTTGACTGAGATTAAGTAGGAAGAGCTACTGTTTTAACAAGTTGACTTTAATGAGCAGGACGTAAGTTACTTACAGTAGGTGTCTCTGAAGTATCCTCTGGAACTACCGCACAAGAAATGTGGTGCAGACCACCGTAAAAGCTACATGCACAAAATGTTACTAACTTGCCCATCTGTCTTGTCACAGCTCTATCTGTTGTAGTGGAATGCCAAAAAGTCACACCTACCATTAAAATAAAACTCTTGCTGGAAGTTAAAAGGCAAACTGAATTTCAAAATTGGCAAGCAAGAAGTTTAAGGTTCCATATTGCCTAGAAACTTGCTTTCCAGTCTTCCCTAAAGTTACATAGCACCTTCCTACTGTACTATTTATAGTTACCAACAAAATTAGTAACCTTGAAATAACAATTTCCCCATCTTAAACATTTCTCTCCAAGAACTTATAATTGCACAATATCCAACAGATGCACTGTCTTTCAAAAAATACTTTCCAATATAAAGATCTAACTTACCTCATTTAACTTGCACAATCAAGCTACGCTGTATGTCATACAGCATGTATGGCTTTACATCTATTATTCAGTACTAAGTTTGTCATACTGTATTCTTACTCTGGCACTTAAAATGCAAAAACAAAGAAAAGTACTTACATACCCATACAATCTTTCAGAAGTTAGTGGTAGCAGTCAGTAAAATGTGCCTGCACACTGATATAGTTTGAAAATAGAAATGAACTTCCACCTTTTCTTGAAAGTTGATGTCGTGAAGTACCGAAAATGCTCACCAATTTTTCACCTTGAAGTCTTCTCAAGCAAGACAGACAGAAGAATACCTTATATTCATCTACTTAATGAATTAGTTTATAATATGTTGCAGAAGCAGAAGATTGTAATTGTCAACAGAAATGGCAAACTGCCTCCCAAAGTAAACTACCTAAATGAGTCAGACTTATGAACCATAAGCAGTTACTATGCCTAGCATTTTATTTATTAAAATTAAATTTGTTTGTTTTGATTTGCTTGTAACTCTAACCTCTTTACTAGCAGTTAGTAAATTTTGGTGTCCATTTAGTGCCTCTACTCCTCTACAGCAATCCTACTGAAGGAAGAAGTGGGAAAAGCTGGGGGAAAAGATGCAAAGAGGCTGGAGGATCAAAAAGACTGAGCATTCTTGTTTCCAAGTGTCAGATTTTTCTTAAGATCATTCATACTACTGTACTCCTTCAGTCGCAACAACTGCTATGAAAAAACTTCTGTTAAGAAAAGCTCCCTTGGACAGGTTTGGCTTTTTTTTTCCCCAGCCATCTCAGTTCACTGATCTGCTTCACAGAATGGTTTGTAAGCACAACTGAATAAACGCAAACAAGCAGCTTAGGACAAAAACTCCCTCAGCTGGCACTGCCAGACTGCATGACTGAACTGTAGTCAGGTTCACTGACAATCCATTCACTTTCAGGAAACTTTTTGAGAAGGACCACCTGACTCATAAATGCTGCAATGGCAACAGGCGATAGCTACCCTATGAGCACAGATAGTATCTTTAATGTTTCCAGAAACTAAGTTTTAACAACAAAGTGCCCAAAGAATACTAAGAGAAAATTTTAATACACTGAGAAAACTCAATGTGGGACAAAGAGCTCATTTATTCCTGGTAAATAGAAATCACAGTGAAGGGATGATGACTTTAAAGATTTATCAAAAGGGAATTCAGACTAGAAATCACACACAGAGCATTCTACTAAGACAACTCACAGAGGTTTAGGATCTATCTCAAAACTGGAAATGCGGTATCGCACAGGAAAGGAAAATATAGTGATAGGACTTATGATAACTAGAGATAATCACTTCAAGTTCCAGAAGTATGATGGTACTGCTAATTAATAACAATTTTCTTTGGTCTGAAGTTGCAAACTAGCCTTTTATTATCCTTTATTAGAGAAAACTGAACTACCAGCAGCCTGTTCTTCTCTCCTTAAAACAGGACAGTTAACATTCACATGGAATGAGGGGAGTGGAGGTCTAGCAAGGGCTCAGAACACACAAAACTGACGGCAGTTTCACACATGGCTTACCCAATACAGCAGCTTGCTTCCTTCCCAGCAGCTCTGGAATGACCAGCTGCCTTCTCCATTAGCTTTCTACTCAGTTTTCTTTCCCTTACTATGGATTCACTGACTGATACTTAAAACAAATCAAAGTACAAAGAGATCTGGTGACTAAACAAGCCAGGTAACCAAGTGCTCACAGCTAGAAGACAGCAGAAGAGGGAAATTAATCTTGTCTGAGAGTAATAATGTTAGCTTGTTTACCCAGCTCCACATAACCAAGCTAAAGCCATGTTTCCAACATTGCCTGTGACTTGGATCTAGTACCTACATTAACAGCTGGAGACATGCTGGATCCTACCCACATTTCTTCTTTTCAGCTTCTCCACTATTTATGAGATCTCATACCAACCATTATCTGTTCACTGTGGCAAACATACTCTCCTCCCCCAAATAAAAAGATTCTGCTGGGTCAGAAATTAGCAGGTCAAAATTAGCAGGATGACAAGTCAAACTTAAGTTAACTTCCTCTACCCCAACCCAGATCCAAACTTCAGAACAGGTCGATTGAACAAAAAACAAAAAAGAAAAAAATCAATTACATGTAAACAGGCCATTATAGTAGTACATTGCCATTAACTTCTATTAAGCAAAGGATAAAGTACAAATCCAGATTTATAGTCTATCCTCTACACTACTTCATAGACTGAAATGAATATTGCTTTTCCAATGTGCTGTGCCATACAACATCTACAAAACACACTTGGAGCTCCTTATCTTTACACTATTTTGCATGCTAGTACAATCAAAAGCCAACTGTACCAAAGAAGGGCAAAGGGACCATAATCTAGGCATCCCTCAGTCTAGAAAAGTAGAGAGTAATTATTGGGGGATAAGAAATACATTATTAAAATTACTTTCAGTTTTAAGCATTTAGGAAAATACAATAATTCAGGGTAGAAAGGTTCTCAGGAACTCTCTACTCCTGCTCAGCATAGCATTAACCATGAGGTCAAACCAGGTGGCCACAAAAGCGCCCTGGGCCCCTGTTCCACTGCAGAGCTGCCACCCCAGGGAGTGGGGATGTTCCCTCCCCCACCAGAATCTCTCTTATTCCAATGTAGGCACAGTTACCTCTTGTCCTCCTGCCATGCACTGCTGTGAAGAGACTAATTGCATCACACTAACTTTCTCATAGGAGCTGGAAGGCTGCAGTTATGTCTCCTGAAGCTCAATGAACCCAGCTCCCTAAGGCCCCTCTCATAGGGCACCTGCTCCAGTCCCTGACTGTCTTTGTGGTCCTACACCAAACTCACCTAGCTGGCTGTCTCTTGCAGTGGGAGCACGAAAATACAGCATTCTATCTAGATGCTGTCTAACAAGTTTTGTGTAGAAGGAAATTATCACTGCCCCTCAGTCTTCTACTTCTGTTAATATAGCCCAGGATACCACTTGCCTTAGCTCCCAGGACACAGTGCTGGCTAGCATTCTGCTTTCTGTCAGATCCCCAGCCAATCTTAGCCTGGGGTTCCTTCTTCAGATGCAGGACTTTGCTTTCTTATCTGTTGAATTTCATGAAGTTCATGTTCAATCTCTTCCTTCAACCTTGCTGAAACTGAGGTTAGACGAGGTTCTCCCCATGTTAAAAACCCTGCCATTTTTAACACAGAAGGTGGTCAGGTTGTTCAGGCCATGGTTTATATCTTTGGTGACTGTTACTAGTCATCGCCTTTCAATGCATCCAGAGACATCCTCCAGGAAGACTTCATGACTTCCCTAATGACCAAAGTGAAGCTAACCAGCCTGTGGTTAGTTGAACTCTTAGCCCTTTCCAAAGATGGGTGTAACATTTACTATTCTCTAATCATTACAGATTAGCTCTGTTCTCCACAACTTGGAATAGTAAGGAAGAGCCCTACAAGAACATCACACAGTTTCCTTGGTGCTCTTGAAAGCAGTCTGGTCTGATGGGCCTACATGAGTCAAGTTCACATTTGTTCAAATGTGCAGCAAGCCAATTCATAGGCCACTCGAGCAAAGTTTAACAAATACACCCTGGATAGAAGTTAAAATAGCATTTAAAGCAGAACAACTTTGTCCTACCAATGATTTCAGGGTAACTATTCTGTATAAGCCGCTCCTTGTCAATATGATATGAAAATTGTAACTTGCTTATTCTCAGCTTTACCCAGTCAACCCTAATACTACCCATGACAATCAAATGTGATTTCACATAATACATTACTACCCCAATAGGGTGGTTGGCTTTGGCAAGGGTTTTAATTCTTTCAAAGGGCCTTACCTTTTGGCTATGATTTTTTTTCTCTGAATTCTTCTGTCTGGTCAGACTTTTTAAGGAACACTCCAGTTATCCCAGAATATCTTTTCATTAGTGAGTTTTTTAAGTAGATCCATGCTTTCAGAAGTATATACATCACATTACCTGACAAAAGTAATAAATTTTGCTTCTAAGAAATAAAAAATTGGTAATAAAAACTACGTGAGGCCTCACAGCCTATTCATCTGACTAGCAGTTACATCTATGGGTCTGTTGCATATCAGAAAGAAGTTTAGCCAGAAGACTGAGGGGAAGCGACTATTTCCTTCTCCACAAAACTTGTTAGCATCTAGATAGAATACTGTGGTTTTGTTCTCTGACCCTGTGAAATATGACTGTCCTTAATATGATTGATCCATACTGTTAAAAAGAGGTAGTCACCAGGATAAATGTACTCCCATGTTCATAATACTATAATCATTTGTAATTTTGTTTTTACTTGCTCACATTCTCCCTCAAGAAATTTTAAATAAGTGGTTTAATTCCATTTGATATAAATAGTGAAAGCATTACAGTTTAAAACATCATTACAGAATAACATATTTCTCTACATATTTAGTATGCAGGGAAATAGGACAGGGCAGACATGTATCGCAAGAGCCATTTGTTTGGGATCGATCACGTGTTTGTACAAGAAGAGGCAGAAGGTACAGGGAGAAAACAACGGTACCAGGCCACGGGACACCTTTTCAATCAGAATTTCCCTTAATTGTATCCTAAGCACGTCTGTGAATACAGCAACTGCCTCTTGGATTTCTGCAGTACCCAACTCCAGTACATGCAGCAACACACGTGCGGGAGTATGAGCACACATCCCAGCAATTAAAGAGATAACAGACAACATGCTGACTTGCTCTAGAAGAAGTGGGGAAGAAAAATGATTTCAGAGCTGACCAAAACCCCAAAATGGTAAGTTTTCTTCTTTAAGGTTAGTCTACGAGAACAGCAACCTTCATAAGCATTCCACAGAATTAAAAAAACAAATAGATCTGAAACATAAGTAAAGTAGTATTATCCTTGAAGATAGATAGTGAATGAAGTATGTCCAGACCCATCAGGAATGCTCTCATCATTAGTTCTCCTTCTCTCAAAGAAAGTTAAGCTTCTTGATTTCACTCCTCCATGGAGATTACATCTCCAGCAATACCTGTGGTTTTATAATTCTTCTCCTGTTGTGTTTTGCTCAAAGACACACTTCCCCTCCATTTCCAGCAAGGAAGGCTTGTAAAGAAGGTGAAACCAAGTCTGCAGCAAGGCCAGCGGCCAGTTGCACAAAATATGTGGTCAATTCACGAACTAAGAGAAGATTCATATTGGCTTCTAGTCACATCTCCAAGCTTCCTCCTCCACAACTCTTTGTGAGGAGCACAAAATATGCCTTAGTGCCTCTACATTACTTCACATCCATCTCCAGGGAATACAGAAGTCCACTGTCTACTAGGAATTAACTGGAACTCATTTGTTACAGCTACTCTTCCCATAAATTTTACCTGATCTTCTGGTGCAGGGAGGGACAAACATAACTTCATACTAACTACCAATACATGTCTCTTTCACCTATTAAAAAATACATATACTCACTGCTGACTAGCCATATTAAGTCATATGAGAAGCATCTACATCTGATTTAAACTTCTTTCCAGAACAGAAAAGGCAATTTGTTGAGAAGCCACACACCTGTACTTGACAAAATAAGGGTTAACTGCAGAAAACATTATACTCTCAGTACAGATTTACATTTCACAGATTGTACCTCCTTGCAAAGACCCTTCTCATTTTCACTATATTATGCATCTCCTTTCATACTCTCAATCTTTGTTTTCCCTTATTCTCCTTTAAATGAAAAGCTATGAACTCACTAACCTGTATTCTAATAATACAGAAACTAAACTTTCCCCCCCTCTCTTTTAATCTCATTTTTTTTCAAATTAAATGTAATTTGAGCTCTCAAAAAAAGGGACAAACGTTACCAGGTTAACTTTTACCAACCTGACTAGAGATCAAAAGAAAAAAAAAACAACAGTGAAACTGTTTTGTTACCATCCCACACTTTTGGTTTGAGTGTATATCACTGATCACATTCCCTTACTCTAAATCAGCAGAAAACCATGTCATCATCCATTACTACGTTTGACCTTTAAAGTTATGATAAGCTGGGTCTATCACAAATTCTAGAAACCACCATAAGGCTACACTGCTTTCCTGGCAGAACCTTTCACTTAATTATGCAGGCCCTCGACTTCTAATAGCACCCTGATACTTCATGGATGAATGACAACCCTTCGTATTTCAACACTAATATCAGTGTCCAGAACATCCAGCACAGACCCATATTGTTCTCTTTCACTAAAAGAGGTATCAGCCCATTCTTTCCACAGAATTCAATACCAAAAAAATCAAAATGCATTACTGCACATGCTTTCAGCCAGCAACAGTTACCACACTTTAGCAGACTAAAGCCCTACCGTGCACATTCAAATCGTCATGGCTGACAGAAATTAAAGAGGTGAGGCGTTGCAAAAAAACCCAAAAAAACCAAAAAACCAAAAAAAACCAAAAAACCACAACAACAAAAAAACCCCACCCCAAACAAACAAACAAAAAAAAAGAAACAAAAACCACAAACCCCCTCAAACAAAGTTACCAACGAGCACCACTACCTCTTTGTGCTGCTGCTCTCTTCGCACTCGAGCGAACGCAGCCTACTCGGACAATATCCTTAAAGGAGAAGATGAAAATCCAGCTGGCGCGAGGCTGATGGCTCCTCACCGCTGCAACCCCCGGCCTCGCCGCCGACCGGCCAGCTGCCTCCCTCCCTTTGTTTTGGTCACCGAGAAGCACCACTGACCCCTCACATTCGCTTGCCAGCGGCCGCTCGGAGGGAGCTCCCTCCCCCTCCCCCCAAGGCCTCGGGGCCCCCCGCGCCACAGCGGGGCCCCTCACCGCGCTCCCCGCCGTGGCGCCGGGATGCGGCACCGGCGGCCCGGGCTGCGGGGATCGCCTCCCACCGCGCGGGCCCGGCCGCCCCTCCCTCCCCCCCACCCCTCACCTCATTCGGTCTCTCCAGTGGTGCCAACTGCCTCATACAGGGAAATCGGCGAGCTCGGGAGCCTCCCCCGGCGGCGCGGCGCGGTGCGGCCGGGCGCTCGGTGCGCAGCGGGCCCCCCGGGCGCGGACCCGCTGCGGAAGGCGGCGGGGGACGGTCAGACCCGCCTCACGGGCAGCCCGGCCCCAGCGCAGCCCCTCGCCATTTTTGTTTCCCGCGGAGGAGGCGCTGGTGCATTCTGGGAGCACAAAGGGCCGCGGCCCCGCCCCGGCGGCCCCGCCTGCGCCGGCAGCGCCGGGGGCGGGCGCGGGAGCACCGCGGCGGAAGGACATGGGTGCAGCCGAACTTTCGCCGCTGCTGAACAAAGAGGGACTATTTTAGGCGTGCGCGCCCGGCGCGGATCTGTGCGCGCAGCCGGGGCTCGTTTTGGCTGCGCTGCTCATTGTTCCCGCCGCACCTGAGGGGATGCGGTAGTGCCCGGGTCCTGCCGCTCCGCGGGACCCCCCGCTCGGGCTCAGGGACAAGCTCCCCGCGTTAGTGGGGTTGGCCCTGCCATGTAGAATGATCCTGGGTCCGCCTTCTTGCTCGGGTTGTTGGCGAGGCGAGGCTCGGCCCAGGTACCGGAGGGTGCCGCGGCGGGCCCGTGGGCAGCGGACTGGACAGTGTACTCCTCTGCACTGACATCGGGATGCTGCCATTTTAGGAGATGAGCTGAACCTCAGTTCCAGTTTTTAGCAGCAGCTGTATTAGCTAAACTAATGGAACAGGCTGAACAGGGAGGTCCTGGAGTCTCCCTCTGGATTCGTTCAAAACCCACCTGGACGCATTTCTGTACTACCTGCTCTAGGTGACCCTGCCTTGGCAGGGGGGTTGGACTGGATGATCTCCAGAGGTGCCTTCCAACGCTAACAATTCTCTGATTCCGGAAATAGCTTTTTGTTTTCCATCATTGTGTTTGTAGTTATTCAGACTCAGTACTGGGCCAGTGTCTATGGTCCACATGGTTAAGCACGGCAATTGCCCAATACCGTGGTAATAAGCACTATAAAGCTTTTGTCCTAACCATGTAAGGGCCCTTGCTGTGTGCCCTGTGTAACACTGGAATGCAAGTGCTCCCTGGATGAGACCTCACCCACCGGTGTCACTCTCAGGAACGGCTGAACTTGGAAGACTGGATGGTGAATTTAGGATTCCAATCTCTCTCCTGCTCAAACTGCCCAAGTTCTCAAAGCATTCTTCCCTCTTGGGATAAGCCACTGAAACTAAGCTACTGGATCAGTTTGCCATCCATGGAAAGGGGCACAGGGAGGGAAGCCTGGGCAGAGCATTGGAGTACAGCTTAGTGTGGCCAAGTTACATCAGAATAAAGCAGTATTTATAATCAAAATCCCTAGTTCTGAGTTGTTTTAAATTCAAGTTTGAGGGGATAGTTCTCCCTTGGATACAATAACGAGACACTGTTCAGGAGTCATGATGGTCTGCTAAAAACAGACTTAGACAACACAAAGAGCCCTGGTTGCTCTTCACAGATTTTCATGTACCAGTCAGGTACTGCTGGTGCTAAAGGCAAAGGGTCACCAGCAGGAGAAAAAAAAATTAGACTCAGTCTGAAGTATATCCACATACAAATTCTTGTATTTAAGTCACAATGGTCATGTAAGAACTGGTGTTCAGCTAAGTTAAAAAGCAAACTTTCTGGTCAGCAACAGAATAAACATCAATAATTGGCTACATCACAACTTCCTCTTTTACTGTCATACTTGGAAGGTCGTACCAGCCTGTTGTCCTGCTCTATCTTTAAAATTAATTTAATCAAAATTTGTCAAAGTAGAGTCACTCACCTGTAACGTAAATTGTTTGTTTCACCACCAGCTCCAAAACTCCCACAAACTCAACACAAAATCTTCTGACAAGTGAGACATGTGCCACCTCTACACTCCTTGTCCTTAAAATATTGTTCCCAGCAGGATTTTGCAGAACTTCATTGAAAAATTGCAGAGCTGCATGGCCCCATCCTACCCACAAAGCACCACTTGTCACAAAGCTAGGAGTTGCTGCTGGAATAGCATTATGTGAGGGCAGCACAAAAACAAACTAGGAATCCCTACAGTATATAAGAATAATTAGGATTTGATAAATTGATTTGTTTGCTATTACATGGATTGCAATAGTTAGGCCAGAATGTACCCCCAAAGCTTGTTACCATTAGCCTTATTACTAAAAACAGCAGACTGTGAGTATTTTACCACAAGCTAGATTCTATGTAATTCTCCTGTAATATCCGAGAAGAACAACATGAGCTCATAGCCAAACACCAAAAAAGAAAAAAAAATATTAACTCTGTTTCATTTAAACTCAGCTATTACTGGTAGCTAGAAAGATTCCAGGCTCTGTACCTCCCACATAGACACCTCATCCCCCGCCAACTTAATTTAGTAACTCATACTATAACATCCTTTTTGATCACTTTAGCAAGTCACTGAATTTCAATCTGAGAGGAAGCCCCTTTCCAGAGCAGAAGCTGTGTAACTCCTACCCATCCGATCCATCTGCTAGATCAGGTAAATCAAATGGCTGAGGGGTACATAGACACAGGTGACAATTTCAGTAACTTGTATTCCAGGACAAGAAATTTGCACAGAAAGAGTAACATTCATTATTCCTCTGCACAGCCTGATCAGATAATTACAGGGTTGGAAATCTTACTGGTATTGTGCAAACACTCCTTTACAAATGGTTTTTAATTTAAAATGCTCAAATTGGCAAATCTATATTTGCAGAAGGAGGATCTTTGTTACTGACTGACATATGTGGGGCAAAAAAATCAACAGCAATAGTAAAAATTGCTGGGTTTAGCAATTTAGAATGTTTAAACAACTCTTTCTAGCATTCCCATGACTATACTATGAGATGTGCATGTTTAATCTGATTTGGAGCAAGTTAGAATCTGTCTATTTTCTATTCAGTGCTAGTAGCAAAAACAACCACTTACTTCTTCTGTTAATATTAGGCAAGACCGTATGTCATGCCTTTAGAAGGAATTTTCTTGACTTTCTTTTTTGTCTTCTGCTAATATCTCGAAAGTATTTGAAAGTACAGCTTAAGCAATCTCTCCTGGTGTGTTTTCACTTCCAGATATATTATGTCTGTACTTTGAGGCACAGAATGACCAAAGCCAAATTAAATTACTTTACCTGCAATGTGAGTAAGGGCTTCCTTGTGTAGAAGTTTTGGAGAAAAAAAATAGTCTTTTATTATCTATCATATTCTGCTTAATAATAGATATGTTCAGCTTTATTCCACATCATTA
Organism: Corvus kubaryi; assembly: GCF_017639235.1. Classification (NCBI taxonomy): domain Eukaryota; kingdom Metazoa; phylum Chordata; class Aves; order Passeriformes; family Corvidae; genus Corvus; species Corvus kubaryi. Next base: position 9,561,728 of record NW_024581108.1, read on the forward strand.
TATAAATAGCTGTGTTTCAGAAAGAAGCTAAATAATAACAACCTAGCACTGTCTTTACCTCTGTTTATATTTGTCCATATACTGTTAGGCAATCTCTTGCCATAAAGACATACAAAAGCAAAGTGTTGGATTTTAAAAATTGTATCTTGCCTTGCTGGTACAGCAGACAAAGACTAAATTTCATATTCAACATGTAAATTCCCTGGTAGCCAGTAGAGATGGATAAATTTGAAGAGTCAGAACAAAGGCATTTCCCGTAGCCCTTCTCTCAAATGTTAATGTATTTTTTGCAAGTTAGTGTTGTTTCTTATCGTTTCAGTGCCCCAATATCCACATAAATATTAAACAAGCAAACCAAAACACACAAAAACCAGAAGTGTAAGTCAGCAGTGTATGTAGATGAGAGCACCAACTGCTGCACAGTATTATTTCCCATTACCTTATTGTATCGCACAACATAACATCAAAATGATACCCTTGAACAAGACAACACTGTAAAGCTTATCCTTGTACAGATGGTTGTCATGACCACAATTCAGCAAGGAGGGAAAATGAGATCCCAGGACATTTTCTCTGCATTGTTTAAGCACAGAAACAGCAAGGAAGCTCATCTGGAATCTTCCTATCTTAAAGCAAGATGAATATGGTACATCCGTTTTTACATAAACATTATAATTAGTAAAACAATGCACTTATGCTGCATTTATTAGGGCTCAACTCAGAAAAGAATCTTCAATTTCAAAATTTAAAAAATAGGGAAGTGATAAGATATAAAGAATTTTGTATTAGTTATGTTACAACTAGCTAACAATTGTAGTATTCTCTCTTTATGCTAAAGATATAAAAATAGCACAGAAAACATTTTAAAATAGACATCTTTAAATATTTCTCTAGATAGATAAGAATATTAAAAATTTTTCATCCTCACATAACAACAATAGAGAGGGAAGTAAACTAATATTACTGGTGGTAAAGTACCTTGATGTTGGTCTTCGCTTTTCTAGTACAACCCCTTTGCCATTTCTACCTTTTTTACCTTCTCAAGGATCAGGAAATCCTGAAAAAAACTGTCCTGTACTCCATCATCTTCTTGTGAATGTCATGATCTTGCCAGATAAATCTTAAACTATAAATACCCTCTTAAATGTGTTCACTGTCACTGTTGACCCAATTTAGCCAGTCAAATACTGGTTGTTTCTGTTAAATTCAATGTATAGGAAAACACGTTTGCCCCACTAATCCTAAGCAATTATTTTTTTATTTTTAACTCCTTAATATTTAAAACTCTGCTAACTTTTGAAGATAGAATAATATGAGTATTGCAGTCCTATTTTTTATTATTAAATCTCTAAAGCCCTTCTGCAATACATATATTAAACAGCAATGTTTGTATCACAATCTGTATTAGCCTTTAGCTAAGCTACATTTAGGCTTGAAAATCACTAGAGGGTTTTTTACCTTCTAAAAATTAACATTTAGCAATGTTCTAGTTGTTCTTTAAATCTTTCCCTGTTGCTATTACTGAAAGCACCAAAGAGACTTAAAAAAAAGAAATCAAAATAACCAATTCTGCCTGATAGCTCTGCATCTAATAGCAGATGCTTCAGATGCTTGAAAAAATGTTAAACAAGCTGATGCTTAAAAAGCCCTTAATGTTTCATTCACTTAAAATTTTATTCCAGATGTGTAACCTTACTGAAATTTGTTATAAAACATAAGCCAAGATTTTGTATGACTGAGTGATCTTTGGTAGGTGGATAGATAGTTCTTCAAGTGCTCTACGGTTCATAATTCGAGGCAGTTAAAAGCTATTAAATGTTCACATCGTTCTGCTCTAAGCCCTTAGTTATTCCTATTTTGTAGTTCATACCCTGCCACGGCAGAATTCTCTCTGTTTGCTGGAAGTGGCTGAACAAGAAGCAATCCCTCAGTTGTCATATATGTGTAACAGTGCAGAAATAAAACAACTTGTTGTAGACTGAGATACTCAAGGATGGAAATAGTAAGAGTTTGAGCCACAGTGTTTCTACAGGATGCTAGTTAAGAGCAGGAAAGGCTTTTATTGTAAGAGATTATGTCTCACATCTATCTTAGTTATACTAACACTTTTTTGTACCTGAAGACAGTGAGTGAGTCTGAAGGAGAAAAAAATAAGGGTTTGACTAGGTTTAGCCTGGCTGAGGGTGCTTATGTATGAGTTACTGTGTTCTTACTGCTAGTACTCTTTTATCTGTATTGAAGACTTATGAGCAAATGTAGCAGTATTTTACTCCACGAAATAGCTGTGAGAGAACTGCAACTTATTACTATTGCAGCTAGTGGGAATTTTGTGAGGGTATGCAAGTGTGGATCATTTTTTCCTTTTTCGTGTGAGACCAGTTCATAAAAATCTGAGCTCATTATTCAGAGGTGGAATTTAAGAGAGGTTTACTCTCTGCCTGCACTGTCATTCTGCTGCTGTGGTCATATAATTGCCTCCTTTCAGAAAACAAACAGCTGCCAAGGCTTGAAATTTTGGTTAATTGCTTGGATCAGAAAGAGATTCCGGTTCTCAAACTCCCTGAGAATTTGGTCATGCACCAGTGCAATGCATTCCTTCCCCTACTCTCTAAATAGTTACTGAAGCTCTAGCTGGTGACTAAGGTTAAAATGCAGAGTCAGCATTTCAGAGTGAAAGCCTAAGCAAGCATTTTATTCATTCACTTCAGTATAAGTGCTCTGCTCTGCAGATTTGCAAAAGTAATTGCAGTCTCAAATATTTTACATCGTGATGGGCTGTATCATAACTTCTTGGGGACTGGAGCATCATACTGTTTTACGGTAAGGTTTTGTCTGTCAGCATCTGTGCTCCTTTGTGGACTGTAAAAATGTCTGCTAGAGCAGAATTGCAAGCTCTTTTGTGGTTAGATTTTGTAGCAGTACAGACCAGACTTACCTCTTAACTCTAAACTGAAGTTAAAAAATGTTTAACGGCCCCTCAGGACACAGTTACATGGCAGAATATTGCCATTTCATCTGCGATGAAAAATATGTTCTGGACATAAGTTTGGCTGGAGGGAGAATTAGTACAGAATTCCTTCTGCTCTTCCACCACCTGGAATGCAGTATGGGCCTTCGAACAAGCTTTCAGCAGGTCTGCTAAGTCCCACTCAGATGGAAAATCCCTCACTTCTCTTATTTTCTTTTCTAATTTTTTTTTTCTACCTCATAGCATGTCTCTATGAAGGTGGAGACAAAATACTTTCGAACAGTGCAGCATGACAGGACCCTGCTAACACTTAGCCAGGGTTGAAGAGATGTTTGCAGCCCAGAAAATTCAGCTGTGGGGGCTGAAGATAAGGCAGTAGTCCTTTCTGCTGTCAGCCCAAGGGGGCTGCACAGAAAGAACCCTAAGTGGTCCCAGGCTGACACACCAGCCAAGTCATCAGTTGCATGCTTCATTCTTGCACCGCTTATGAAATAATGATACTGTTACACTTGTTAACTTTGGTATGTTTACTTAAAAGGTACAATCTAAATATCATTGTTTTAGCTAATCCAAATGTAATAGCTGTTGTCACATGCATATTTTGATCACTCCACAGTGATGTCATGTTCTCTCAGTCTGAAAGCCCAGATTTTGTTCTAACACAGCATTGCTTATCTGCATTCAGCTAAAAACAAAGTATACAGAAACAGGATCAAAATCAGTTCTTATTTTATCAGTCACTCATTTTCTATTTTGGCTTGTTTCACACCAGCACTGAGGCACATCCATATCTATAAAGTCCTGACTCTATCCCTAAAATTTGGGGCTGCTACAACCAACAGGTTTTTCCTTTTCTTTTTCTCGTGCTATGTTCTTTGTGATGAGTCTATAAACATTAGTTAAGTATCCAGTTGTCTCCTCTGCCAGCTTTTGCAGCGAAGTGGAAATGTGAATTTTACAAAGCAACACATCAAGAGCTGGCAGTCCTATTGCTTCCCTCCCAGTATGCTGCCATGGCTCCCACTGAGCCCACGTGGGTGCTCCTCTGACCTGCTCCATACCCTCAGTAGTATAAACTAAGCCCACAACAGTGGTTAAAATATTTTCTGCTGGTTCAGTCTCCTGAGCCTACTCCTCACAAAGGCAGGGGAGGCCTGGGCTGAAGAAGGGGTTGGAGAGCAGAACACCAGCAAGGGGCTTTAAATCCCTCTCTTCTCTGCAGTTGTAGCTGAGGGTACAGTTACCTGACCCAGCCACACTTGTCTGACAGCTGCTACCATCTAAGGTTGCACTCACTTCTGCTCAGGGACATGCTGGCTGTCCCCTGTGCCAGCAGCCAAGCAGAGGTGGCAGCTCAGTGAACTGCTCCTGCTGAAAAACATTAATGCATAGATGTATATAAAACATACACCTGTATGTGTAAAAATAGGTTTGTTTGCAGACAGGTCAGCTTGCAGTAACTTCATGGGTGGAGGAGCTGAGAGCATGTACATATTGAAGAGGAAGTACAGAACTGAGGTAGCAGAAGAGGTGATACAAATATTCATATCAAAATGGAAATGCAGCGAGAAAAGGCTTTTTTCCTCCTGTGTTTAAGTTACAGAATGAAACACCTACAAGAAGCCAAAAGGGAAACATAAGCTCACCTTCAGTTTGATCCCATGGACTGCCATCTCTTTCAGATGTCCAAATGCATGTTCCATGGTCATGGACTGCTTATGAAGTGAACAATTGAAGTGTTTCTGATTATGGGACAAATGAGCTGCTTCTTGAGTCAGGAAAGCAGAAGTTTGACAAGGACTGCCAAGTAGGCACACTGGCCCTGTGAATTCACTACTCCTGAGAGGTGTCATGCGATGGCCTCAGCCTGACTGGGGTCAAGGCCCACGTGCTTTCCTCACTGGGCAGTACCGATGGACATACAGGGGTACTGATGGCTCTGCTGTGCCCCAGTACACCTGATCAAAGTCCATCCACCTGCCCATGTGGAATGCAAATAGAATACCCAGACCTGCCAAGAGCAAATGGGAAGACAATTTCAGGATAAGAAAGACCATATTCAAAGGGCTTGTCGATATGAAAACACCCTAAAAACCTGAGATAAATGAAAGAAGACAGTGCACAAAAGGGAAAGCCTAATAAGCATGTGTGAGGATTATCTAAATCAGAAGTCAGTTTGCTATAGATTAATTCTCTTTCAAATTACAACAGACTGTTGTCGGCTTGCCTCTCCCAGGAACTTTACCAGCTGTCTCAAATTTCTCAGGTAGGATCAATTCTAGAGCTGTACATGCCAAGGATAGGAGTAAATGCAGGCAAGCATTGATAAGATACTGCACTAATGTGAAGGAGATTGCTAAAAGTAGAACTGGTTTTTTTTTGCCTTGCCTGGAATTCAGCAGACCAAGAGGTCAAGTAGTGATGGCCTCCAAGGACTTTTTAATTTACTGCAGGTTCTAGGAAGTAAAATGCCTTGTGACAGTGCTATCATGCTACCAAAGATCTAATGCTGTATCAGATTACTGGTGTGATTTAATTACCAACGGATGGCCTGTGGTGAAAAGGGCACCCTTACTTGCTAGACCTGTAAATCCAGGTCTTATTTAAAAACATTTTCTTTAACAGAAACAGCAATTTATTGAATATGTCATTTCCTTCTGTTTAGAATGTACTTTGAATCTCAGATGATGGCTGGAAAGAGGGATGGGGGAAAAAAAGAGGTGGAAAAGTGGTATAGTTACCATTCTGTTCTGGCTTTAAATTAAAACTAATTGTAACCATTGATTCCTGATGGGAAACGATATTTGTGGTTAGAGTTTGACTGGAAGTAAAACTAGACATAAACCTATATCCTTGTTATGTAAATGAGTCCAGGTTCAAACAATACTCTGCAGAAGGATTTTTTATGTGGACAGTAGCACGATGACAACAAGAAGCTGGGATAAAACAGGTAGAAGCTGGGATGTCAATACACAGAAAGTCTGTTTGTTTGTGTATAAAGAGGAAGTCATGAAGTAAGTTGATTGAAAACTGCAAATCTCATCAAGGTCAGCCTAAACTATAACAAAGTATTTAATACATATCTAGACAAAACCAAAAATAAGTATCTGTAGTAATTTGAAATATTTTCATAGGAATGACACGATTTGTGTAAACTACAATGACTGCATTGACCAGCTATGACTTAACCTCTTAGAGGTGTAAAAGTCTAACAAAGACTCTCTGTGTCTTCAGAGAACTGTTCCATTTACCTCACACGCTACTTTTTTTTTTCAAATATACTGCCAAATCCCAAACCAAAATTGGTGTTTTGGGTTGGAAATGTGGATTTATGAATTGTTTCCTTTTGGTCAGCTACACTGTCATATAAAAGATCTAGAAAGGGTCTGATTGCCTGCTTGATCAAAAGAAGATGCTTTATCTGCTACAGCTTCTGCCTGAGAGTGATGGTGGTTTCATTGGAACGCTGTGTTTGGAAAGAGGGCTCTGAACTTACGTACAATGAGCACTCAGGGCATGCACAACAGTTGCACTGTTCCCCATAATGAATGAATATATTCAATTTAGCACAAAACATACGTGTTCGCTGTGTTTCCTCTGAGATAATAAAAGATTTAATTAACTGCAATAGTTTATCCTTTGTATGTTTAGACATTATAGCAATTTTTAATGCACTTGATTGTATATAAAATGCAGCTTTGATTTCTTTTAAACAAAAGACAAGGAATCAGATGACATGATTTCTGATGTAGATTCATACAGAGCAATCTTAAAATACATCTTTAAGGCCTATGTTCTTACAGATACCATATTGTCAAATAACAAAGTTACTTCAGTTGCAGTTCCATGATGCATTTTCCTTAGCTGCTGGGCTGATTTAATCAGTTCTGACCACAACCTGCTTCTTGGGTGCTCTCCACACACCCTTAGTGCAGGCAAAATCTTTGTTCAGCTGTGCTGCAAATTTCATAACAGAAATAATCCAGATTAAGAATAACCTCTAATTAAAAACAATTGAATAATATTGATGGGTGGGGGCTGGCATGGTGTGTCTGTGATACAGAAATAAAATGAGCAGGGAGGGGGCAGGACAAAAATAACTCCTGTTGCAACTTCAGTGTTGCTGTAAAAGCATGTAGCAGAACTGGTCAATGAGAACTGCAACACCAGACTTGTAGAGCCTTGTCGGAAGTGGGCATAAGCCTAATTTGACAAGATATTTTTTTAGCATGTTGGCATGGCATAGTCAATCTATGACTGTAGTGATACTTACCTCAAAGTTAAATGAAGCATATAGCTAAAAATAATACTGCATATTATATTAGCATAAGCTTTTTTATTTTTTTTTTGTTTTATAGCGTTTTAAACTGTTACTGCTCCAAATTGTCTTTTGTCATTCATTTAGGGGGGAAAAAAAAACACCTTTAGAAATGCTGTAACCTGCTATATATTGTGTTGTCATTCTTTTATTATGTTGTATAGATGGATAAAAAAATCTGTTGTTCAGAAATATGTACTATTACACAGAAAAGAACCCAAAGAATATGTTTTAGACTACTGAATTTATACTGTCTGGGTATTCTTAATAATGTAAGAAAATTTGTGTGTGAAAGCAGTTCCCTACTTTGCTTAAAACAGCGCTTTTCCTTCTAAAAAAAATCAGTCTAAGAATAAAATAGTTTTACTTTATTCTAGCAATTATATTTACAGTGGGAATTCCTGCTACATACTGTAGAAATTTAGATGTTGACAAATTTAAAATAATTCAGTTAATACCTAATGCCTACTGGCATTTTTCGATCAACAATCCCACAGGACTTTCCATAAAGTAGGCTACAGGAATTAATTAATATACAATCAATACATTGCCTACTCTAGGGATCGATAAAGGCATCTGCTCTGTGCCAGGAATGTGCTTGACTGTCTGTTGTTTTGTTTATTTAAAGGGGAGTGAAAACCGTTTTACCTAGAAAAAACCTCAATGATAAATGCTTAAGTAGATTAACTGTACATATATTTATTAAGAGCTTGGAATTTTAGTAATATATATTATTTCTTCATAAGGATAAGCTTTTTAGGAAAGTTCATGTATTACAAATTACCTCAAAATTACCAACTTCAATAAGCTAATACTAAAAATACATTTTAAAAAATGTGGACCTAAAAAATTGATGAACCTTACAATTAGAGGTTTCCTGAAAGGAAATATTTATTTCCTAGAGATTTCTTCTAATCATTACTGCTTTTTCTAGGGTGCTGCCAGAACCCTCTAACAATTCAGTACAAGATTTCTGTATTTCATGTATAGAGGTTTTGAATGAGGACAAAAAAAGTAAGACAAAGTGTTATGTTTTGATTAATTTTTATCTGTCATGAAGACTTTGATAAGGCATGCCACTACACTGTACTAATTCTTGCTTATGAGACCAGATTGCGAGCTTCATTAAAGCCTGTGAACTGAAGCAGATTTACTTTAAGGCCTGACACAATTATTAGTTCAGTTCAAATTCCTACATAACACAACATTTCATTCATTCCGCCCAACAAATCAGTGGGTTGGAGTATATATTATAAGGAGACATCAGTTTTAGGGCAGACTTGAAGTGCTTTTCGTCATATCCCATTTTAAGTAGTTCCTGTTTCTGCCACTTCTTCCAAATGTCAAGCTATTCCTGCATTTCTGAATATGGCAGTCTGCAGTGGCATGCAGAATCAAAATGGAGAACTGATGTGGCTTTTTTCTTTTTCTGTGTTAATTTTGAGTTCAGCAGACAGTTCGCCATTCAGCTACACAAAGAGCTGCATGGCAGAAGTGAGAGAACAGCATGGGAGTAGGTGTAAGTAGTGGAGGATGAGTGAGGAAAGGGCTTCACACAGCAGCTCTGCTATCTGTAGTTGCTCGTCTGCCCATTTTTCTGCTCTATGCCATAGCTGGCAGAAGGCAGGGCAGAGCGAACTCACTAGCTGAGGTTCACAGTCAGGCATTTTAGTGTGAACTGACTTCTCAGGCAATTAAAGCAAATGTGCTCGACTGTGAACTGGAAGAGTTCTGTTGTGGAAATGTCCTCAGACGGAGGGGATGGCAGGACAGCTGGGGGTAGCAATGCATTAAACCATTGCAGCTGTTGCCTCCTTTGCGCTTCAGTCAGAGCTCTCAATGAAATGCACCACATGTTGAAAAATGTTCTACCCTGCTAGGTGACCTGTTCCAATACTATACTTCCTCAGGAGTTAAAAATTAACATCTTCTTTCTGAATTGAATTCTGCTTCTGATTGAAATCTCCTCATCTTGACCTTCTTGTATCAGTATGTACTAGCTTCAGTACTGGAATCCACTACTTAGAACCTAAGAGGATTTTTTAAAGAGCGTGGGCTAGAACATGGGTATTTCCTATCTCACTGAGCTACCTTATGCAGGAAGCAGGAAGGTGGAAGTGTTAATTCAGGGGAAGAAATTTTGGGAAATGGGAGTACAGCATGAAGAAAATGCCAACGAGACTGTTTATGGAAAAGTCTGTAATAGGAATTAAGACTAACATTTCTATTATATAAAGGTTTGTGTTTTTTAACAGATGACTACCACAAGCATAAAAGAACAGAACAAAGAAGTCTTTTACTTCAAGTAGTGTGAACAGAAGTTCAGAGTGGATTATAACTCTATTTTGCCTCTAATTCAAAGAAGGAAACAGCCTGGATAATTAAGTAAAATAACCATGTTGAAAGCTGGGTGCATTTTAAAAATCATTACACAAAAATAAGTTATCTGAAAATGATAAAAGGCTTTCCAAACCAGAAATAAATTAATGCTAGCAAGTGTACTCTGATCATGCATTTTAACATATAACCTCAATTAATCTTGAGTAAAATTCTTGAACCTCGTAACTCCAGCAATTAATAGAGGAAGTAGACTTGAAAGCACAAATGTGTAGAAAGGAAACCTAATTTTATTGGTTGATTGAATCTGAACTGTGTTGTCTTTGTAGACTTTGAAACAACGCAAACATAAATGTGAACTGTTGTTTAGCATTTGCTTACAAGTGACCACCTTTGAATCTTTTCTTCTGAGCACTGTATTTCTGGAGTTTTCTTAGTCCTCTAATGTATACAGGATTGGAACACGTAAAGCTTTCTATTCTGGATTTTTGAAGACCTGTTTAGATAAGTTATGTTATTAAGACCTATGTACTGTAACATTTTCTAGTACATTTTGAATTTTTAAAAATATACCAGAATAGAAAACATTGTGTCTCTCAAAGCAAAGACTTATATGTCAAATTAATCAGTATCTCTGAATGTTTAATAATAGTAGTTGTATCTAATCTCAGTCAAGAGCCAAAAATGAGTCACATATACAATTTATCTGACTGTATTAAAACATGATCTTTTACAAGGGTATGTGTTTAAATAAGATAAATGTTTCAGTGGTTACAAACAGCTGTTTTGCTCTAGTGTAAGTCCAAGCCATTGATGAAAGCAATTGGACTGCCTCTAACCTATCTCAGAGGAAAAAAGAATCAAGATTAGTTTTTAGTTCAGATCATTGATCTAGTTCTTTATACAACAAGAGAAATGTTTGTGCCAACCCAAGGGAGAAGGTAGGCACCAACAGCAAGAGAAGGTGACACCATCTGCTTCAGCAGCAGGGTGGATTTATGTGAGATTAAAGTGACCATGTAAATAGAGCCTTAGAAATGAAACCTGTTGGCTGGAAGAGTCTGTTTCCTCAAACAGATTAATGATTTGTTTATACCAAGTAAGCCACAAGGGAACTCTTAACAGGCTGTGCCAGCTTTCTGGGTAAGAGATGGCTCCACCTACCCATGCAATAGAAGCATTAGCATTCATAAGAATCTGAATAGGAAATGATAGGAAATAATCTATTAGGATAAAGTTAAAATTAACACATTGATTAAGTGAGAGTTCACAGAAATTTGCAAAGAGGAAGGAAACAGTATCTCTCTCTGTAGGGAACATGAGGGAAAGTTTAGATCTAAAGGTTGGATGGGTCCCCAGATCTTCATTCTCATCCACAATGACAGGCCTAAGAAAGTAGAATCTGTATAAAAACAGACTCCTAGACAGGTATCTGAGCAAGTAGATAGCTGAGTAACATGAAAAGAAAGCAACCTCTAAATTTTTCTAGACTTTATTTCAGGAATGCAGGTAATTTTATTTTAAATCAGTGCCATGTTATATATTGTGTAAATACACTTTTTAAACATAGCTACAAACCTGGGCAATGGCAAACACTAGGGCATTACATTCTACTGGTGCTATAATACTTTAAGACTGTGGTAGCTGCTCAGGATCATAGAATATTTCTTAGGCATATCCCAAGAAAAAGAGCATTAGTCTAGGAAGCCATGCTAGGCAGACTGGAAGTTGGTAAAGCTGCTGTGAGAAAGAGAAGTCTTGTGATTATTAACATTCAAAGTCTTGTGATTATAACATAAGTCAGAGGCTCCCTGCATATAACATGATGGTGGGGAAAGTGGGTGAACCCTGAGGATTTCCCATGGAGTCTCTTACAATGGCATTTGAGTTAAATCGGTATGTGGGTGTAGCTGCTTCAAATAACCGAAAGAAGCAAGTCCAACACCGCTGCAGTAAGTTAATGTTTAGCTTTCATTTAACGTTAAAATCTGTATTACTTGCTCAAGTAACAGAGACTTGCCTTCAAAAGAAATTAGATAAAATTATGTTTTAAAGGTGCACATTACACTGACTGTCTTGAAGAATTCAGATTATTCTCTGTAGTTTTTCAGTATTTTCATTTGTCTCATATTTTCATTTCTTATATGTCCAGAATTCCTGGATGCTTCAGTCTTTGCAACCATTTTTTGGTTTTTCTGAGTTATGCTTAATGTGTAATAAGCTCCAAACTGTGATGGAACTGCAGGTGAATGTAAGAAGGTGTTATAAAACCACATTTACCTTTTGACACTGTGAGTGACAAACACTGCACTGTACAACTAGCAGTTGATTTCTATCTTATACAAAAACCCTGCATCCCTAGAGTAACAACATTTAGTATTTTTATAGCTGGATAGGAAACTTAAGAATTAATAGGTAGCAATAAATCAGCATAACTTCTACTGCTTGGACATTAAGATATACCAAAGTTTTGGCATGGGCCTACAAAAACAGATAATGTGTGAACTGCAGAATGGAAACGTGTGAATGGAAAGGCTGTACAGTCAATAATACATCAATATGACTTATGTTCTACCTGTGGGGTTTTTCTGCATCTGCCCCCCAGTTTTTAGAATATTCCTTTGGGTCTGCAGTGGTATCCACAGCCTGTGAATACAAAGTCGGTGCATGTTACATGATTTCTGTTACTGTTCTGGCTTATGTGGTCTAGATTTTCACAGGAGTTGCCTCTATTGAGGCTTAACCAGGGATTTAACAGGTAACTGAAAAAGGCTGAAACAGCCTTATTTTTTAGCATTTAGCATAGCCTGGGCACAAAGAGTACTGGAAGAAGAACTAAACATTTCAGTGCTGGAATAAAGCACCTGCTGATGATGAAGATCTCATGTACTAAGTGAAAATATATCCCCTAAAGAACACATGCCAGGAACTGTTTGGATCTAGATGTAATGGGAATGAAACATTTAGATCCTTGCCAGCCATATGGGACACCAACATTTCACAATTACTCCCAGCCTGTCATTCCAAGAGTTGGCATAGAGCACTGGATGAAGTAAGGGCTTGAGATTATTCAGCAAAATGTTTGCTCTGTGGCCTCCTCTTGTGTTGCTGTTCTGTTGCATGCCCATAACCCAGCTAAACTTGTGCAAACCACTGAGCTGTAGAAGGAGGTGATGCAGAAAGTGCAGCCATCTGGGCCTGCTGAATAGGAAGAGAAGAAAACCCTGTGAGAGTCACTGGCTGTTATTAAAGCCAGGATTGCTTTTACAGGAGTGCCAAATCTTACTAATTAATTTTCAGATTTATACTTCAGGGTGACTCTGGCAGTGATTATATTATTCAAAAAACAGTCACAGACTGTTCTTGAATCTTAAAGCACAGATCTTTAAATTCTGCAGTTTTAATCCTTTGTGAGCTCCTAACATTTGGTTTCCACATACACATCCTAAGAGTAAGCCCTGCCAAAAAGTGGAAGCTTATCCTTACAGTAGTATTTTGTGACCCATCTTCTCATCAAAGCGGCCTTCTTTGGTAAGTGCACCGAACACCCAAAGCTGTAACATGCTATGTTCATCTTGTTTTTATCCCAACACCGTGGCATAATCTTTGCGCCTAAAGTTTCATAGTCAAAAAGCATCAGGACTGGAGGCTCCCAGCTTCTGGCTTTGACTCTGCTAACACACTGCATTAAAAGAAGTCACAATCAAGTCATAAACACAAGAAGGCTGGACAAAAATCAAAATTTGCATAAGAAAGGGTGATTTTACTTGAACCGAACAGTGTTCTCACAAATTACAGTTGGACTGAGGCTTCCCACAGCGCATGAAGGGCTGAGAGATCCTCTGGTGAAGAAGAAATTGGTAACTTTTCCCCACTTTATGGCATTAATGTAGAATCATAGAATGGCTAGGGTTAGAGGGGGCCTTAAAGATCATCTTGTTCCAACCCTCTTGCCACGGGTAGGGACAACTCCCACTAGACCAGGTTGCTCAAAGCCTTGTCCAACCTGGCCTTGAACTAGAGCATCCACAGCTTCTCTGGGTAACCTGTTCAGGTTGTTCTCGCCAACCTCACAGTAAAGACTTTGCTCATGTGTTCATACGGGTCCAGGCAAATGCTTCTTCCTTATTTTGGAGGAACTACTCATTTTTGGGGTCTTGTGGGGGGGGTTTCGGTTGTTGGGGTTTTTTTTAAGACTGTAATGAGCCTGCAGCTGTTTTTAATACCCTAGCCAGTAAATGACAGGAGCCTGTTCGCAATCAACGACACGCGTTATTTATTAACTTACTTCTCCATAATCGTCCCCAGACAGCGCCCCGAGCACTTTCTGGCAGACACGAGGGGAACTCGGGGGTGGCTGTCAGCTCCACGGGCTCCGCGCGGGCCTGGAGCGGGAAAAGGGACTGGGACAGCCCCAGAGGCTCGTGGCGGGCGGGGCTCGCCTCGCCCCCTCAGCCCCGCCTCGCTCCCTCACGGCCGCTGCGTTCGCCCCTTCGAGCAGCGGCGTGAGCGGCGGCTGAGGCGGCAGCCGCCCGCCCTTCCCGCTGACAGCCGCCGTCTCTCGGTGCCCGAGGCAGCTCTTCCCCGCCGAGCCAAGCGGAGCCGGCGGCGCGGCTGCAGCGGCAGGCGGGGGAGCGCTCCTCACCGCTCCGCCTCCGACCGCCGCCCGCTGCGGGGATGTGTGATTGCCATGGCGAAGCGGCTCTTCCCGGGGGCCTGGCTGAGGAAGCCCCACTCCGCGCAGGTAGGCCGGCGAAGGGCCGGTGCCGGCGCCCGTCCCTCCCCGCAAAGTTCCCTCCGGAGCGGGCGCCCCCCGCAGGGCTCTCGCCGCTTCCCCCGGCCCGGCGCGGCCGCCGTTCCCCT
>NW_024581108.1:9576613-9595448 GCF_017639235.1 Corvus kubaryi
GGGGCACGGAGCAGGTGGCGGCGGCCTCGGGGCCGCGGTGCCTCTCGCCGCCCGCCGCCGGTCGGATCGGGCCTCTCCCGCCGCCTCGGGCGCAGCGCGCTCCGCGGAGCGCCCGCCCCGAGCGGCCGGCGCAGGACCTGTTACGCGGCAGGCGGCCCGCGGCTCCCCGGGCTCACGGCGCTGCCAGTGGGGCACTGCCGCGGCCCGGGAACCCCCCAGTTGTGCCCCACGTCCCTCCTTTACACCTACTGCCGGTGCTGCAGCCATCCATCCTGTCAGCGCGCGGACCACGGCTTGGATGAGCAGTTCATATTCCTTTTTCGTGTCTTCTAAAAAAATTAATGTCGGGCACTTTTCTTCTGCTGCTCCATACATTGCCTTGTATGTTCGTAGACACGCTGTTGTATTTCTATATGCAGGTACATGTTTGCATTACTTCAGTTAGCAGAGTAAGGCTGTTTTGGTTGGAAGTGCTGTGGCTATTGTGTAGTAGGAAGTTCTGCTGTGAAATATCAGTTAGTTACGACGTTGTGGTAGCTTAATGGTTTATCCACGGGATTTCCTTTTTATCAGTTGGATTGTATTTTAACTAGATTTTAAATAAGGTGAACATCTGTTGTGTTGGAGGATATAAATAATGTTTACTTTTCTTATATATGCTGCTTATGTGTTTGTCATCTGTTGGTATGCTTAGTGATCATTTGATTAAAAATTTTAAACCTCATATTGGTGCATTTTAAAATCCTGAATGTTTGAATTTCCCCTCATCTGGAACTTTTCCAAATGAGAAGAAATTTTGTTCTTTTTTCAGAAGTACATAGAGTGGGGGTGTAATGTTTAGTGAGAAGCATACAGATACAATTTTACCCTCTTTAGTATTTGTTTCATGGTATGTACCTGCAAATCTGGGTCAGTATCACTTGGGTTTTAAACCAAAGAAGAGTACTCTAGATCTATTTACCGAAGTAGACAATTGTATAATATTTGGATTCCTATGGGATAAAGCCTTCAATACAAATAGAAATGAATTCATAATCTATACACTACCTTTCAAATTAGAAGTCTCCAAATTGTTTGCCTCCTTTGCCTTGGTAGTCTCTTATCATTATATGGTGATATCTGATAACATTCTTCTCTGCTCTTCTTCTCAAAATTTGATTTAAGGCCTTCCAAGCAAAATGTTATTTTAAAATCTTCTAAGAAACAGGAAGACTGCAAAATTATTTATTAGAAAAGCCAAAGAAATTAAATGTTTGTTTCTATTGCAGATTAAAAAAAAAAATTCTGTGTGTGCTTTCTTATACTGAGAGCCGATTTTGCATATTCTGCTGACTTGTTTTAGGAGATTTAATAGTGGCTTTGTGAACATAAACATGTTTTTCTCTGTCAGTGAATGTATGTTAATGTCTGATGCATCCATAGAATGGCAGCAACTATCAATATATTGGTGTTTCTTGTCACTGCATGTTACTGTTGGGACATGACAAATGTAGTCATGATTTAACTACACTAATTGCTGAGTGCTTTATTGAGATTTGTCTCCAAAGAAGCCAACGGTCTCTAAGTAAATGGTAGACTTAACTCACTGAGGACTATGATCAAGGTGGAAAGACTTGTGTAGTGTTTCTATGCAGCATTTCAAGTAGCACACCAGGGAATATGTTAGTACAGTGGAAGGTTATCACGGAGTGAATTCCAGCTTTTGCTGGCATTCCAGACTTCTTGAAAACTATGCTGTGAAATGAATCACCAGAACATCAGGTTCTGTGAGACAAAACTTAATACCTGTTCTAGATTTCTGCCCTAATAGGAGCAGGATGTTACGAGCTGGGTTGCAACAGATATTCTATGGCAAATGTTCTCTTGATTTACACACGCTTTAGCTTTTGTGCAGAATGCAAGATCCATAGGCAAACAGTTGATGATTTTTGAGCCTAAAAAAGACGTTCTTCCATGTGTCAGCTCGTGTAAAAGGAGCAGGGCACACTTAGATATCTTAGCTCAGCCCAAAACTTAGTGTTAGGGACTCTCTGAGTCAATGTTAAAGTTCTGTCACTCTGAAGAATAGTAACTCTGAAGTACAAAACTTTGCCATTGCTTAGACTGCAGATCATGTAATAATAGTAAACAAAACAACAAAAATACCCTAAAACCTGACAAACTTTTAAACACCACAAAATAATTTAATTGTATTTATAGGATTTTACAGTTGGGTGATTAACACTGGGATTTTGTTTTACAAGGAGAGGTTAGTGTCCCCAATTTAAGAGACATTGTCCTGAAGTTCTTTCTGATAGCTGTAGTTAGCAATTGCATTGTGAGGCTGAGGACTAACCAGCAGGATTGCTTGTGACAACAATCATGTAAAGAGCACTTGCACGTGTGGAAGTTTGGCCTTTATAGATTCTGGACCAAGTTTACAGACTCTTTAGAAGTGCCTCATGGACTGCAGTAATGTACAAGAGACTGTCTTCGATGGGCCAAAGAATAAGCAAGTCTAAAGCCCCACACAGCAGAAATTTCCTGTATAGTCTCTTTGCTCTAAGATTTTAATCCCTTCTGTTTTGCTTAACGTTTTAAGGAGAGATGTCCCATTTTCCATCTTGGTCATTATTTTATTTCAAAAGATACCTCAGCTCTGTTTACTCAGTTTGGTTATTCAGGATGCAAAATAATTCAAGACACTGGCATAATCATAAGCATGCACTGTCTGCTCTTAGAGATAGGAATGTCTCCTGTTCCTGGCATCCAAAACAGTGTGGGCTAATGCTCTTAGACATCATGTCAGCCTACCTGAAGTGCATCCTGTGACAGACAAATCAACCTGAACAGAGAACAAAACAGAATTTCTAGCATGATTGGTCTACTTTTTTTTATCTGTCCTTTTCTATTGTGAGCATGTAAGATGAGTGGAGAGAGCAACTCTGATTTGGAGAAGATTACTACGCTATGGTTATGTGGAATACTTTCCAGAATTAAGCTATCTCTACTATTAAACAAAGAAACACTTTCATACTCTTTAGCCATAAAAGTGTTTTAAATAAAAAGTAGACTCACCAAAAATCTGTCAAGTTATGTTGCATGTTGATTCACTACTCTCCATATGCTTTGGAGTGCATCCAGGCTTGAGTTTTGCAAGAAGAGGTTTTCCAATTCTATTTCGGGGGATGAATGTCTGATTATTATTCAGTGCACATGACTTAGCAGAATATACAAGTGATGGAAGAAGTTGAATCTGTAATATCAAGCATTACAAGTGTTTTCCCTCATTCTTGCATTCCCTGGCTCACATTTAAATCTTGATGGAAGACTAGAGATGAAAAAAGAAACTGTTTCCTTGTTTTGAATACTTTCTTTCTTTTTTGGATAATTTTGGAACTCTCAGTCATTCTGTTGCCCTAAAAATGTTCTTATTACAAGTTTCCTGGCAGTTTGTCACAGTTTCAAATGGAGCCCATCTATATGTGTTGCTCCCTAAGCACTGTCTGGGACGTCTTGCTCAGAAATGTGTTCCAGTGATCTCCATGGTAGGTGTAAGTCCTCTGTGTTCTGGGTGCATCAGCACTCGTGTGACCAAACCAGGCTCAGTAAATCCACGTTCCTGCATTAGGACAGTGTGTGCACGCGCCAGATGAAGTAAACTAAGTGTGTCTACACTCACAGACCGATTCTGGGGAGAAAATGAAAATTTGGTAGGGGAATGTATGGGAAGAAATCAAATAATGATCAGGCGTTTTCCTGAGCATGATGAGGAAGTCCTTACTAGAAAAGTAATTCCCTTTGAACCAGAGAGTGGAACCTTGGTTGTCTGTAAGCAGAGGGATGCTGTTTGTCCATGCTCTGAACTGGCAGAGTGGCTTTTGCAAGTCAAAAGCTGCATGACTCCATTGGCACAGTGCTGAGCTCAAAATAAATCTAGCTTCTCTGGAACTTCCTGCCAAATACATGATGTAGTCAGATGGCATTTGGGGAGGATTTTCGGTCTCAAGTACATTCCCTTTCTTCCTAAGGAGGAGGACAATATATACAGTATCTGTACTGTGAGTACGGTCAATATTCTGCAGTGGTCCTGAGGCCTGCAGGCCACTGCTGGTCTCTGAAGTTGTACTAAATGCATACAATAATACAAAATTTCATGAAGTAGCACTTTGGTTTAAAGTGTATTATAAAGGTTCATGGAAGGATTCAGCAAGAAGCACTGAGGAATGAGGAGGATTTGTTGTCCCAGAAGCTTTGGTTCCCAAGCAGTTTTTACACAAGAAACAGCTTTCCCTAAAATTGTCAGTTTCATTTCTGTTGATCTTCCCCAGATTTTACCAGTAGTTTCCTGTGCTTCATGTTCTGCTACATAACAGGGTTATTAGAAACAGCTTTAAAACCCCCCAAATTATAAAACCTGTCTCTAAAAGAAATCACTGGAATAAAAAGTTAATTGTAACTCTCTCTTTTTTTAACCGGGTAGTTTTAAGATTGTCAAGTGAGTGTCTGTGAAGGTGTGAAGGAATAGGGATGCACAGCTGAGGCATGTGGCAGGACCACAGCTCTATGGATTGAAATCATCTTTGGGTCTTTTGAAACTGACTTTTTCTGGATTTTTTGTTTCCAATAGAAAGGGTGTAATGCATGCTGGCTGTTTGTCATATTTTAATAAATTCTAATAAATTATTGCAGTCTTTCTAATTAAAAAAAATTGCTTATTTACATTGCTACAGTTCTGTGTATATGTGTGATGGCAAAATTGCTCATCATTACTACTTTTCTTGGAACCTTTTCCAAACATATGGGATAATTTCTCTATGAGGAACAGTCAAGTTAGGACCTGTCAGTCTGGAAAAGAGATGACATCACAGGGAGGTGTGTTATGGAGGCCTACAAAATCATGACAGACGGGGACAGAGTGGACAGAAATTGTTCACTCTTCCAATACATGAACTAGGGGGTATCAAACAAAGTTAATATGAATCAGACTTCAGTAAAATAAAGTCCAGTGCCTGACCTTGGTAGTGGATAGTAGACCTGTAAATTAATTGCTAAAGTTTGTTGTGGATGCTAAAAGCTTATGTAGATTTTTAAGGGAGTCTGGGTAAATTGAAATATTTTAAATGAAAGATAAATTATTTGAGATTTACTAAATGCAGAATATCATATCTGGCTTAGCAAGTTCTTCTAGAGGAAACTGGGAGCACATTTGGTATATATTATATATGATCTCAATCTTCAAGAGTATCTTTTTATAGGTATTACTGAAGATTAGGATACTGATAGAAATGACCAAATGCTGACCAAATATAGCTGCTGTCATGCACTTTCCTTACATCCTGCTGCTAAAGCTGATCCTGACCTTCTAATTAGTTTCTAATCCTGACGTGAGTATGAAAATCAACCTGTTAGCACACCAGACTCTCTGACGAGGAGGAAAAAAGAAGAAGGAAAGGATCAAAACATCCCTCCTACTTTGCAAGACACTTAGCTCTCCCTCAGTTCTTAATTTATAAATAGATTTTCCTTCTGCCCCTGTGAAAACTGTCTATGTGAGGCCACAGAAACAACAGGGAAGTCATGCACACTGTTGTGGGAAAGACCACTGAAGGTGAGGCTAGTACAGAAGAATTTTATTTGCATAATTAAATGGTGTCATTTCAAGGAAGGAGAGAGACTTCAGCGCATGAAACCTGATCCTGAAATCCACCCTGCTAATTGTATATCTATCTTGTGTGTTTACACATTAACACAGATTATTTTTTGACCAAATTCTTGGTCTGTTGGATTTGATTTACCGTGAGTGGGACATAGGTAACTAGTCTTAGGGAAAAATGCACTTAATTGAGCTCTGGCAGTTTATGATTTTTGATCAAATTGGTTCCTGCAGTCTGGCTTGCCCTGTGAGGGTCTGACACCTTTTGTTCTATTTATTTATATCTCTTATTTAATTTTCCTTCCACTTACATAAGTCAAACTGACCTCCCCTATCAGTTTTGCTCACTGAAGGAAGCAAATGTTCCATATAATGCAGTCTGCTTATTTTATCACTATTTTATCACTTATTTTTATCATTATTTATAAGTCAAATTCCTTAAAGATGAAATGGTAAATCATGTTTACTGCTGCTCAGTGAATTACAAACAGTATTTTCTCTTTGTGTGCTCTAGGTACGTCTGTCCTATGTGCGGATAAAGTATCTCTTCATCTCTTGGTTAGTAGTGTTTATTGGCAGCTGGATTATGTATGTTCAGTACTCCACCTACACAGAACTGTGCAGAGGACATGACTGTAGGAAAATTATAGTAAGTATATTTAGCATAGCTTTTTGAAGTTTGACTAATTCAGTCAGTGCCACATGTAATTTAATCAAATTCTCATATTCCATCATGCCGAAGTAAGATTATAATTTCAGTTACAGATAAAACCAGTTGTGTCTCTAACATTATTTTGACATAGGGTAATTTACATTTTTTTCTTAGATTTTTCTTTCAAAACTTGGGTGTTGAAAGAGATACAGTTTTTGCCTCCTTTCTTAGGCAATTCATTAAATATTTTTCTCCCTGTTTGTTTCAGTGTGATAAATACAAGACGGGTGTTATTGACGGGTCAGCGTGTAGTAGTCTTTGTGCTAAAGAAACACTGTATTTTGGAAAATGTTTGTCAACAAAGCCCAATAACCAGGTAAGGATTTACTCATCCAACCTAGTTTTATTATTTCCCACTGAAATGTCATTGTCTGGAATGCCAGGTAGACTTTACTGTCAGCAAGTTGAATCTGTTTAATACTGATTATTTCAAACTTCATTTGCTGTGACATGCAGAGCGTGTGTGTGTGCATATATATACACACCCATATATATACATACACACACCTATACAGAGAAGATACAGTATAATACAAATTAAAACATATAATATGCACCTATATACAATAATATACATTATTCCTATATGTAGAGGGGTATCTATTTATTTTATAATATATGTATTTTGGAAACATATATAATATATATTGAATCCTTCCACAGTTTGACAGAATGTGCATACTTGCACAAAGCATACTGCTTCTCTGCTATCCTGCATCACAGATAGAAGCAGCAGCCTTGTAACAAGCTATGCAAAGGTGGCAGTAATGCCAATCTGTTGTTTGGGAAGCTGTCTGTATTTTGACAGTGTAGTGTCTCCGAAGAACCTGCAGAAGTGGGTTGTATTTGAAGTTGCCATTGTTCAAATTGCCTTATTCATCGTTTGCACACGAGATTCAGTTTCTGATCAGTGTCACTGTTTGACTCTTGAAGCAGTGGTTGGAGGACAGGTGGTCTTCAGATGGACTTCTACAGTGTTTCATACAGTTTCCCCTCTTTTTCTGCATAGATGTATTTAGGAATCTGGGGAAATCTGCAAAGTGTTATAAAATGCCAGATGGAAGAAGCTGCTCAACTTGATTTTGGTACTGACCCAGAACCAAGGAAGGAAATAGTCCTATTTGATAAACCAACAAGAGGAACTACTGTTGAGAAATTCAAAGAAATGGTATACGGTCTTTTTAAAGTACGTATATTCTTATTTATTCTATTTTGACAGAAAGGCTTGTTTTCTTGAAGCTGGAGAGAATACCCTCTTGTATGAGCCTTGTTCAAGAGTATGTTAGAAAAATAATCAGCACAGAAATAGTTTTTCCCAGAGGTGCTTATCTTGAAGTTTGAAGTAACTAATTATCAGGGTTTTTTCCTTACTCTTTAAATGATGGAAGCTGGCGTTCATCTGGTCTATAGATTTTGCTAGTATTTATATAGAAAATATGATGTAAGGCTGATGTCAGTAGTGATGCATTACAGCAGCGTTGTCTCTAACAATGGTGAGCAGCAGGTGTATTAGGGTAGTTCTTAGGAAAATCTGGAAAAAGTTGATCTGCCTTTGTGTGAGCATTCAGCTAAAAATGGAACAGTTCTGATTCCAGCAATGACTTCTTTCTCTGTAGTCCTACAATGGATGTGGTTACTTCAAATAACAAAATTAAGCATTTCAGTATAGTTACGGGATTTGGACCCAGTTTTGTCTTGGTACCTTTAATAATTGGCCAAAACGTAGTTGATAACATGATTTCACTACATTTGTAAGGTCTGATCAACTGAAAACTAAACCTGATCTAAACATTTGAATTCTGCACACTTTTTTGTAGACAATATTGAATAAGCTACTTGATACAATTTTTCTAAGGACTGATCTGATCAAGAACAATGTTTGAATTTTAATGTTTGCATTTTGAAGTGCAAAGAAAGGTAGTACTTCCAGAGGATTACAATGCTCAGTGCCTGTGAGAACAGAACAAAAAGGAAGCTCTGCACGCACCTGATGGCAGGTCCTGTTACATCAATAACCAATGAAAACTAGAACGTACCCTGTTACTCCCATTGTTCATAGAAGGAGAGTAACAGGAGGCAGAATGACAGATGGATTGGGGGCAGTTAATGAAATCATACTTCATCTTTTTTGTTTGTTGCTTTTAGGCAAAATTGGGTGAACAAGGAAATCTTTCAGAACTGGTTAATCTCATCCTGTCTTTCGCCGATGGAAACAAAGATGGGAGAGTCTCTTTGCCAGAAGCAAAATCTGCATGGGCACTCCTGCAGCTAGAAGAGTTTCTATTAATGGTGATCTTGCAGGATAAAGAACATACTCCCAAGCTGATGGGTTTTTGTGGGGATCTCTATGTGACCGAAAGAGTTGAATATACCTCTCTCTATGGAATCAGCCTTCCATGGATTATAGAACTTCTCATTCCCTCTGGCTTTAGAAGAAGCATGGACCAGTGGTTCACTCCATCATGGCCAAGAAAGGCAAAAATAGCTATAGGGCTTTTAGAATTTGTGGAAGATATTTTCCATGGACCTTATGGAAACTTTCTGATGTGTGATACAAGTGCCAAAAACTTGGGATATAATGATAAATATGATTTGAAAATGATGGACATGAGAAAAATTGTGCCAGAAATTAATTTGAAGGAAATAATTAAAGATCGTCAGTGTGACTCAGATTTGGACTGCATTTATGGTACAGACTGTAGAACACTATGTGACCAAAGTAAAATGAGATGTACCACTGAAGTAATCCAGCCAAACTTGGCAAAAGCTTGTCAGCTCCTTAAAGACTATCTGCTTCGTGGTGCTCCTTCTGATATCCATGAAGAACTAGAGAAACAACTGTACTTGTGCATTGCCCTGAAAGTCACAGCAAATCAGATGGAAATGGAGCATTCTTTAATACTCAATAACTTAAAAACTTTACTGTGGAAGAAAATTTCTCATACAAATGATTCTTAGCTTCTCCAGCAGCAGAAGAGAATACTGATGCCTTGGGCCACTAGAGGTGGCCCAAGACATTTGATAAAAACAATCCGCACCTTTTTAAAAAGGTATTTCTTTACTCAGATTTTATGAATGGCTCTTTCAGTCTTGCCCTTCAGTCAGTAACTTATGACAGGGCTTCTCGAAGAATGAACATGCCACTGAATGATCGAGCAGAGGCCAGAAGTACTTCTGGTGTTCAGTGCTGTTACGGAAACAACAACTCTGCATGCTTGACTGTTCTGTGCACTTTGTCAGATCTTGAACAGGATGAAAGTATTCACTGTGCCACCACATCAGCTGAGGGAACATCTTCCATTTCTGTGAAAAACATTGCTCATTTGTGAAGTACCTGCAGAGGATTTTTCTCCTAAGTAGTTTTATGAAGAATTGCCACTACTGCAAATAATGTGTCCAAGTCCAAGCTGCTGTTATGAATAAACTGAACTGTGAGATTGAAGTTTACTAATACCTTGGCATGGCAGAATTTGCACATTAAAGAATTTTTTAACTGTGGAAAATTAGAATTTTATTCTAGAATGTATAGGTTGTAATATGAGACAAATCAGATTCTGTTTACACATTGTTACCTCATGCTTACGTCTTGAATGTTTAAGTAGTTCAACATTTTTTAATTGTCATTGTATGGTGAGCCCTTTGGGAGCCAAGAATTCTAGAGTATTATTTCTTAAAGTCATCTATATGGTTTAGCAGCAATACCAGCATCCATTTCAAGAACTTCACTGGAAACCTTTAACCCAAATTTAGCTGTAGCAAATATTGAAAAGCAAGGAGTTTGTGGACTAAGCTATAGTATGAAAACTGAAGTTAATTTTTAAAAATACTGAATAGCAGAAGTGTCCTACCAGTTAAAAAGGGAAGTTTGCATAGTGTAGGAATCTGCTGTATGACATGAGAAAGAAGTTAATAGTTGTGGATAGTCTTGGCTCTTTACTGTCCCTCCACATTCAGCTGTACTTCAATCGTAACTACTGCAGGAAGTGTGTAATCAAGAGCTAGACCTGAATTTTAAGACAGAAGCCGGATTGCTCAGGATTGTGCAATATTGCTCAACTAGGAGCCTATGAGGTATTTTCCAGCTCATTCCTAGCTGTTACTAAGTGAGCTGCAGTGTGTGTGTTCTTTTTTTCTAGTAGCATCTCTGAGTCATTGTTAAAACTCAAGCCATGAGTAAATAAACATAATCTGATCCTGGCACTCCACAAAGCATGACCACTCTACTACCTTTAATCTGCACCCTATTCTTCAGATTTACAGCTGTGTTCATAATTATGCAGAATTGGATGTCCATAAAACACCTTAATACATGCTCAATACTTGCCTGTTGAATGTTTAATTTATAAATGCTTTAGGTACAAAGTTGTTCAATCTTCATGATTTTAATGGCAGTCATCTGTATACTTCTGAATCCTGGCCCCTTAATTCATTTTCACCAGAGGTAAGAAGAACAAGCTTTATTTACGTATTTGAAAGGTTAATTGCTCTAGGTATCCTGTTTCAAATGCATTTCTAGAATGATGAAACTGAACTACAGGACCACAATAAAGTAGTTTCTCCATACCAGATGTAATAATATGCAGCTTGGGTTAACATTGTTTTGTGAACACCAGCCTTTTAGTTTAAGAAATACTATGCCCATGCTATTGTCTTGAACTTGCTAATGTGCTCCAACTATGAACTAATAAGTATTTGTAACGAGCAATGCACTAAAAGTGTAAAGTGGTCATGTTCTTGGTGAAAAAAGCTGACAGTGACTGCTATTTGGGCAGAGATTACTTAAAATACCCAACATCATTGGGTATTTTAACAACGGGAGAATATGTTTAATAGTGCAGTTTGTTGTACAGAATCTTCATTTTTATTACTGTTGCATCGAAGCTTTCATTGGAAAAAAAATACACTTTTGTTTATAATAAATCACAGGCCTCTTTTCTTTTTTCAGTAGCAGTATTTACACCAACTACCAGTATCTTAGAGCAGAACATTCCTCCATGTAGCCTCCTTGATTAATGTTTAAACTGTGCAAATGATTTCTCTAAGTCTAGTGGGAAACCTATTGGCACACAGAAACTGAGAGGTAGGAGGAGACAAAGGACCAGGGCAGGACAAGGCTGGTGAGAAATACTTCTCTTCCAGGCAGCTCAGCCTGCAAGCTGCAGAAAGAAACACACATTGGGCTCTGGGTGGGGGCCACCCTTTAGGATAAGGAGATGAAAACCAGTGACTGGTGAGGTGGATGGACATGGAGAGGGGAGGCAGGAGGAAAAATGAGGTAGAGACTGGCATGGGGGATAGGGTGAGGAGTGTGAGGGTATAAAAGCCCAGGGGTGCTCCTCAGAGCGACCATTTAGAGTTGTTCCTGCACCAGGAATGAACTGCCTTGTGGAATGGGATGTCATGGGCTCTGCTAAGGGAACCCTACGGGTGAAAGGGAAGGGAACATGGTCTGGCTGCCTGTGAGTGTGTGGGGATTCAAGGAGGAAAGGCTCTGATGTGCAACTGCCAGGGAGTCTCACAAATGTTTCCTTGACAAGGCCTCCATACCTACTCCTGTACATGCAACTTAAAAGTGAATTCTCTGATCAACTAAATAATGTGAAGTATTCAGCTTAAGAATTTTAAATCCTTCTCTACTTAATAGCAGCAAGCTCTTATACTTAGTCCTTGATACTAGCTCTGCCAAAAATTAATCTAATTGATTTCCTTCCCCTTCTTACAGGAGTAATTCTGATGCAACAGCCTTCGTCTTTGAAGTCTGTCACCTCTCTTCTCTGTGAAAACTCAATTCACACAGTACTTAGAACAAGGAGAAAAAAAACTTTTCAGGTACAGACTATCTAGATCATAAAATATATTCTCTGCTTTTATAAACTATACAAATAAGCTGGTCTTACACAGTTGCTTCCTCAATAAATTTATTGCCACTTTTTCCAAAGCTTCACAGAAAACTGTGGAAGTTGTCTTAACTCTCAGTTCTGCGCTCCTGGGCCCTGAGGAAGCTGGCCTTCTTCTGAGCAACACGGTCTTTCTTCTGGGCAAGGGACATCTTGGGACAGTTCCATCTGCAATGTAAGCACAGGGTACAGTAGATCCAAAGCAAAATGTAGTCAAGAAACATGCAGTGCATCACAACTGTGGTTAAGAGTGCAATGGAAGAATATATTCCCACTTCTGTAACATGCTTTATTTCCTCACAATGACTGAAGGCTGTACTTAGGGCACCACAAAAAGGCATGGTTAGACAGTTTTAATTTCTCAAGAGATAAACTCTGTACTCTCTTGAGACTGAAGTAAAGACATTATTAAGCCCAATGTGATAGCTGTTCCTTATTTCTTTTCTCCCACACCCTTGAAAAATCAAAATAGTTTAGTACTGACAAAATAATCAATGAGCTCTCAGCTGAAGAGAAGCAGCTTTCCCACTGAAAACACTGAGACTTGAAGCTACACACTGTTCTAGCTATTCAAGCCACAAGGATTCTTCACTTTGTTTTTTTTATATACTTAAGAGCTCTTGAACTTCATATTCCTACTGCTAAAGTTAACTCCTAAATTATACAGAACTGCATGTATCTTAATCTGGTCTAGAACACATGACTATTGACACAACTGCAAAATTGCATTAGTTGTTTTACTGTAACTAAGATAGCTCCAACAGAGAAGTCACACAGATGTTAAAAAGAATGAGAATTTTACCTCTTTTTCTTGACTTCTCTCTTGGGTTTCTTTTCATGGACTGGATTATCCCGTATAGCAGCATGGGCTTTTTTGTACATTTCTTCCATCTTGGAAAAAAAACAATTAAAATTTAAATTCACCATAGTTGTCCAGTTGTTAGAGAAGTATCAGAAATCCAAGATCCCTGTGCCTGCATTGTCCCCAGGCATGCAATAATGCTGCCCTGTCCCAAAGCCAACTCTGGCTCCATAATGGCACAGATTTGAAAAATACCTTTGCTGGCAGTTAATTAAGACCACTAGGTATCAGCTTTTTAGATGTACAAAGAACAAGTGGCTTCTAGTGACCTAAGTCCTAGACTCACTTCATTTGAATACAAGCTGTAACTGCTGTTTGCTTAGAAAGCAGATGGAGTCGGCCATTAACATTACTTTCTTTTTAGAATGTTAGAAAAAACTAGCAATTAGTTAAATTTACAAAAAAAACCCCAAAACCCCACTGAAATGAAGGGATAGAGAATCAAATTTGCTGTAGCCTAAAACGGGGTTATGAGGGAGCTGTGTTTTAAAGCTCCAGGCTCACTTATTAGGAGAACCAAGCAAGAATATTACAGGCACCAGGACAAGCCATCTGGAAGGAGTTTAATACTTGGAAAAAATAGAAGAAGCACCTCTGTGTTCTTACCCATCTTCTAATATTTTGTGTAACTCTAAAATGTGAAGCAGTACTAAAATAAAATGTATTACAGTCTATAGTTTCATGAAATGGTAGCTTGGGCTCTTTATTCACCTGGAACAGAGAACTCCCTCTAGGGTCACACAAACAGTAACAGATTTGACACACAACCACATGCTTGCTCACAGTTACAACCACTACAGCTGCAGAAATTACAGGCTCTGGGGCAGGATAAGGAAGGAGTGGAGAGCCTGTATAGAAACTTCTAATTTAGTTTCGGGGCGGGGGGGGGAGGAAGTGGATTTATAAGCAGAATAGTAAGTTTCACAGTGGGGAAAAAAGGTCCCACTTTCAGAAGTTCTACACTATATATTATAGAGCCTTTAATGAAGGAAAAAGTATTTTCTTTGCATGGGTAACATACGACATGAGTCACATAATTTTACATATCAAACTTATTTCATTATTACAGAAGTCCCTATGCAAGACTTATCAGCATCTCTGTTACTGCCCAAGCTCCAGCTGGATAAACCTTACCCCGTCAGGTGTTACATTGTTCTTTATGTACTGGGAGAACTGTTTCTTGTAAGCATCTTCGTCCTCCTCCATCAGGTACCGCATATAATCAGCCACATTCTGGCCCATGATGTGCTTGCGGTGAACCTCCGCATTGAACTCTTTGCTTTCCGAGTCATAGCCAGGGAAACGTTTGGTGCTGTCAAACGGCAGGTACAGTCACATTAAGACTCTAATTCAAAGGCTAAAATGCACACTGAAATGACTGATACATCAGATTCTCCTACAGATAACTGAGGGATAGGAGCCTCTAAAAAAAATAGAAGTTTTAAGTTCATCTCGGCTGCCATCAGTCCCGTCTTGAAACACTGCAGTACATCATGTACACACCATGGACCAACTACAGCGTGTTCAGTCACTGCAAGTATCATCATGTAGCAGCCAAGTCAAAAAACCTGGACAATTAGTCAAGAATAGGACACCATGGGATAGGGTAGGAGAACACACAAAAGATCTCAAGATTTTTTTTCCTCCACTACTGCTAGCAGAAAGCAGCAGTTAGGTAAGAGTCAAAATATCCATGTGGAAATCCTAAACGAAGGTGGACTGCTCAGAGTTACAGCTGTACTGACAAATGCAGCAAGCATCAGTTGGGTTTGTACCTGGTTCGTAGTTTTTTCACAGTGAAAATTAATACCTACACACAATTTGGTAATGATTTAAACCAAGGAAATATCCTTTGAAGATCTGTTAAGGGCACTTGCTTTTTAGTAAAAGCAACAAGATAACTCTTTAGTTTCTACACCTTGACAGTTGAAAGATTCCCAGCAGCACTATCAGAATTGCATTTGTGGATTAAAAAACAACCAACAAAAAAAACCCCTGACCAAGAACCTAATTACATAACCATTACCATATCAGAACAAAATTATTTCAACATAAATTGATTCATGTAAGTAGACTGTCACATAGAGAAGCATCTGAGGTTAACCCTGAAGGAATTCTTTGTAACACATATTACCTATGAGGGATAGACAGCCCACCATCCACTGCACCCTTCAGAGCACCGAAGACTTTGTTTCCAGTGGTAGTTCTGGCAAGACCTGCATCCAGGTAGCATGTAAAAGCACCAGGCTTGCCATCCACGCTTTCCACATTGTATTCATCACCAGTGACTTCAACTTGGCCTTCATAGATCTTATCAAGGCCAAATTTATTCAGAAGCTGTGGGAAAAGAAAAAGTACTGCTGAGATTCTTTCCATTTATTGACAAAAATGTAGAATCACCACTACTTTGTGAATTTGCAGTAGAATCATATTTTTAACTAATTTCTTTACAAAAATTATGCACCCTGTACTAGTAACAAAGCTTTATAACAACCACCACTGTAAGTGTGTCTGTTAAGTTCCAACCTTCTGTTCCAACAGGTACACCACTGAACTTAAGACTTATTAATGAACCCCTGTGGAAAATGGATGGCTGCTGTTTACATGTTTTTGAACTCTGAAAGGTACATTTCTTACATTTTTATCCTGACTCCCTCCCTCCCACTGCCAAACTTAAGGGCTGCGACATTAAAGTGTGCTGCTGGAGCTGCAACTGCGTGCTGTCATACTTTTCACTGTGATTCGACAGTCACAAGATGCATCACATCTATTATGGTAAAGAGCAAAAGTTATGATGCTGAGAACCCCAAAGACCAGGTGGGCTGACACACCACTGGAGGAAGGGAGCTTTCCCTTCCATGAGGGAGCCAGGAAAGCAGAGCAGCAGCCCCCAGTGCCTGCCTGTACGTACCCTGCGCGCCAGGAGCAGGCCGGTGCAGTAGGCAGCGGCGTAGTTGGTCAGGCCGACCTTCACGCCGTACTTGGGCAGCTCGTGGGCATAGGCAGCACAGACAATCATGTCCCCCTCGATTCTGGCATAGGCAATCTGACAACAAAACAAATGTTAGCTTAGTGCTCCCACCACTGGGGCTCCATGCACCGTCTCTCTGACACCTGCTCAAGCTGACAGGAATACTGGATCCAGGTGTGCAAAAAACTGCCAACCTCTGCATGCAAGCTCAAGGAGTGGTGCTGTTACCGTTTGTTGGGTGGTTTTTGTTTGGTTTTTCCCCTCCTCTTGTGGCTTTTTTGTTTGTTTCTGCAAAAGGAGTAATCAACTCCTCAAGTAAAGACACAAAGAATTCAAATCTGTATTAGGCCAGCTAAAATGTTTGTTAGCAACAACTAGTGATTACCTTTCCACATAGATCAAGAGACCAGAAACTGCCTCCAAAGGCAACCTTTCAA
This sequence comes from Corvus kubaryi, assembly GCF_017639235.1. Lineage (NCBI taxonomy): Eukaryota > Metazoa > Chordata > Aves > Passeriformes > Corvidae > Corvus > Corvus kubaryi. The sequence continues at coordinate 9,593,128 of NW_024581108.1, forward strand.
AGAATCATTATGGATGGGATGAATTTTGTCCCATTTTCTGATACACCTCAAAGAATGCAAGAAACGTGTGCTAGTTTGTGGTAACATTGTTAGTAACCTTATGGAATGATTTTATTAATCATGGTCTGAGACCATCATCATCCCAGGGGTCTCCTGTGAGACAACAGGACTATCAGATGTTTCTGCTGTGAGACAGCAGCACTATCAGATGTTTCTGCTTTAGACTCTCACACCTCTTCTCTGCACCCAAAAGTTGTCCCATTTTTTCAGGATTCCTACATACTGGAAAGGCACTAACAGTCAGAGGTAAGCACCTGCCACCATCGATTTTTGTTCTGAGTTTCAAAGATAAAATAACCTTGTTAGTGACTGAACTGACTGTTCTCAACAGATAACTGCTCTATGAAAAAAGAAGTTAAACTTTTCTAGCTGCTTCTTTCTTGACCTTAACAACATATATTTATTATACAACAAGCATTTCTAACTTTTTAACTTCAAAATTAGTCAAAGCATTCTAAAAGTGAAACAACTGAACCACAGTAAGGAACTGCGTATGATGCTGCACACAACCACATACTTAATGACCATGAGAAAATGCCTACTGTTGTTATTTACCAGTTTCCCTTAATCTCACAGGACAGCCCTCAAAAGGCCTCAGTGCTTCATATGAGCCACACAACATCATGGAAATAGAACTCTCAAAACAGAAGGCACCTTTAGATACAGCACAAGTCAATGCAGGTTGACAGGTCACACTGTCAACTTGGTTGTCTTCAGCCAAGAAAAAAAGGCTTCTTTTTGAAGCCCTTTAAATATCGCAAAAAACCCCCAGAGACATCTTCCCTCTCCCAAAATTGTTCTACTTATCCCAGCATCATTAAAGCAGCACAATCTTACATTGCAAATGTGCACAGAAAAAGTGCTAACACTTGTAAAACTTCTTTCCTACAATGCAAATGGTTTTTTACTGAAGCTGTAGTAACACTTAAGACTGTACTCCTTTAAGGAGTTGTTTTACAATACAAAAACTGTGCAGATCTGGCCTAAGAAACCCCAGCTGCTCCAAGCCTCCCTCTCTGTGCTGACTTCACCCTGGCAAGGCTGGCAGGCCAGCAGGAAACACCGCAGGCCTTACCTGGCAGATGATGTCTCTGTTGGTAACGCGCACAATCATCCTGTATTTAGGAGTGTTGTACTTGTTTTTGTCTTGAATTACCAAACGTTTGCGAGCATAGTAATCAGTTTTTCCCTCTGAAAAACAACAGTTGAAGTGCGCAAAATGCATGAACAAAGTAGGAATGAATATTCACCAAGGACATTTAATTGTGTGTTACAGGGAATTTAGTAATACCTCTCCTTCTCCTGAATTTCACTTGGTATCTCTTGAAGTACGCCTTATTCTTGACAACTTTCACAAACCCCTTGATAAGAAATATAAACTACATGTTATTAACATATAATCCTGTAAGCCAAGATCATTCTAACTAAATGCACCATTAATAAAACCAGAGTGCAATCAGAAATTAAACAGATTTTCTTGTATGTTTAGATAAAAAGAGCGCTATAAAAATGAAATGGAAAAAAACCACCCGGCACATCAAACCCTACAAATTCTACCCCTCCCACAGAAACTGATGTTTCAGGAGAAAACCGAAGTGTATCTGTTAACCGAAGGCCCGTCCGCACTGACCGGAGCAGTGACCGTACTCATTTCCTATCACTCCCGCACAGCCAGCGACTTCTCTAGCGCGTTCTGCCACGGAGCCGCTTCCCCTGCAGCCTCCCGCCCTCAGTCAGTCCAACACCCGCAACCCGGGGCCCGGCGCGGCTGCTGAGGGGCACCGGGGGCTGTATCAGACCCGGCCCCGCGGCCCGGGCCCGACCCAGCCACCGCCGGCGGGCCCCGGCAGGACGCGGCGCATGGGGCCAGCGCAGCCGGTAACGGGGCCCTGCTGGAGCCCCTCGAGCCGCCCGCGGCGCAGCCCCGGCAGAATGGCAGCCATTGCCACGCCGGCGCCGGGCGGCCGCCCCGAGCCCGCGACAATCGGACTCCATCCGTGCGGGCAGCGCGGCACGGCGCGCGCGGGACGGCGGACGCGATGCCCCCGAGCCCCCCCGTGTCGGTACCGACCATCGTGCCAGGCACTGTCCGGTCCCTCAGGCCGGGGCCCGCTCCGCACAACGACTGCGCTCCGCAGCAAACGGGAAAAGGCCGCGCGGGCCGCGCAGCCGCAGCTCCTGCCCTGCCCGGCGGGGCGGGGCCGCGCGCGCGCCGTGCTGCCCCCTGCCGGCCCGGCGGACCGACGGCGGGCGGTCCGAGC
>NW_024581108.1:9600448-9681955 GCF_017639235.1 Corvus kubaryi
TCGCCGGCCGCCCCCGCCCGGGCCCTCCTGGCGCGGTGGGCGGCGGAGCGGGCGGTGCTGCCGGGCAGGGAGCGTCCGCGCCGGGCGGGGTGAGGGGAGGCCGCGCTGCGCGGCCCTGCCCGGCTCGGGGGCCGCGGGGCCGGCGTGTCCCGGCCTCTCCGCGCCTTGGCGGCGGCGGGACACGAGTGGGCAGCGGGTGCGGTGGAAGTGCCCTGAGGCACCGGCCGCGGGAGGGGCCGCGGCCCGGGGAGCCTCCGGCGGGTCTGTCTGCAGAGGGCGAGTTCTTCCTTGGCTTATCGGCGTAACGCTGAGCCGGGAACCCGCAGGTCTGTCATTCTTGAGCGAGAAAATTTTCAATTTTCAAATGCGAGAACTCGTTTCTCGCCACCTCCTGCTGCATCAGCCTGAACGTGCTTATATAATGAGGGTAAAAAGTCGATATTAATGTTCTGGCTGCTTGTTATATATTCCAGTTTTAGTTATTCACTTACGACCGTGTTTCTGTGGTTCCATGTAACAACTGCTAATCGTCAGCATTGATAATCAAACCAATTTCATAGCAAACGAGAAGTTGGCTTATACCATTTTCAGTTTCCAGCGTGAGCTGCCATTAACACTGCCCATATCAAAACATAGTATTCCACCTCAGCCTAGGATAACTTTCTCTTTTCCAAAGATCACATACAAAAGGTATAGAAAGGAGACAGTGATACAGAGAAGAACAGATAATATTCAATATGTTTTACTTATCTCCAAAAGTATTTTTCAAAAAATTCACTATTTTCCTTATTTGTTTTTTAATTCCCTTTGTTTCACATGCCTAAAGGAGATGGCAGCTGGATCTTGTTCGGTTTAGTGGTAGAGAGCATGAAAATGTTTTGTATAAATGTGCCTGTTTATTTCTCTTCCCTTTCCCCAGTGTGAGTTGTCAGCTTTGATCACAATTGTACAGTTCTCTATTCGTGCTTATAAAGATTTAAGGCTCATATTGAAATACACAGATATGAGTTCTTTTTCAAGTAAGGATTAGGAGAGGAAATAGAGACAGCCAGTGAAAGAAGGGCACGATCAGGAGGAAAGCACTCAGTATTATGAGTCAGCATTGCCTGAATTTTATCAAGTGGGATGTCAGCAGCTGTAGCGGTTGTCACGGAGTGTCCATCCAGCCCCACAGTACTTCGAAGAGGAACAGATGTTTGGAGAAGAAAGCTTCAACAGAACAGCCTTACTTCCTTCCCATATCTCCTCCTACACTCCCGCAGGTTGAGGCTTAAAGACTTCTTGAGCCACAGCTTGTGGCTTGCATATTTTGTTTTGGTTATGTTGGTTTGTTTGGTTGCGTTTTTTCCGCATTGCTCTTTGTATCTTTGTCTCCTGTGGACTTATTTAATTGCTGTTGAACAAGTAAGCAGGAGGTGGTTGGAGTAGTTGAAAGGAAGAGAGGAGAAAAGCCTTTCCAGATTTATGGCAGAAGAAGGAATGGACAAAGTGACAGTCCTAAACAGTTACTGTCAGTTTATTCTCTGTGTAAGACTGCTAGTAAACAGAGAAATTTTAAAAATGGAAAGACAAGTCCTTTGTCAGTGAATTTTGGAAAACAAAAATGCTTACTTTGCTATTTCAAGGTTCTAATATCACAGTCTAGAAGGGGGAAAACACCTGAGTTGGGGGGCATGCATACTTAAGATGATGTTTACCCTTTCTTACTCCTACGTTTCCTTATCTCATAGAAAAAAGAAATTCTAATGCTTAAGAAACAAGCATAATAGAATTTAATATTTTGCGTATAATTTTGAGTGTCAAATGCATAGTTTAAAAGAAAAAGTCTTTTCTGGTGTGTCCAAGAAACAAGAAAAAAAACTAACACCGAGTTTATGAATGTTGCTTTCTAAACTAGCCTATACTTGCCTTGATTATAGTCTCTTAATTAATATTTTTTTCTAGACCCAATTAAAACAGCAATAGTTTTTAAAAAAGACAAATAGTAAATATTATAGGAATATGTAATTTTGAGTTGTTAGATGTGTTCTCTGAAGTTCTTGAATATGTCACTGAGGTTTGTAGAGCATGCTGAATTCAAGCCTTGTGCCTTCTGTATTTGTAACAATCGACATCATCTGTTGCCAGTGTTTGGATTCCTTTAAGTTGGGAATACTGTCTTGCTTTTATTGTAGTGATCTCTGCTCAAGCGTCTGTGCTTGCAGTGCATCCTTTCCTTCTCCAGCAAGTGGTGATGGATGGTGCCTGGGCTCTGCTCTGGCCTTCCTCATTTCACACACGGTTGTGATGAGTTTTTGTTGTATGTGTGTGCACAGAAACCACTGCTCGGAGGGAGCAGCAGAAGAGATTTTAGTGAATTGTCACTTTTCTGTAATTACTCTTAGTGTCACCTACCTCCTGTGAACTCTGGAAATTATTCAGTTTAGCCATCAAGTGGTGTTTTGGGGACAGCCTAGGAAGTGTTCAGGCAATGGATCTCCTTTCAGTCATGATGACAGGGATGATGCTGTGGTCCTCCTGTTATTTCAGGCTGCGTGACTGTCAACTTTGTTTGCTGTTTGTCTGTAGAAGTGATCCTTCCCAGTCCCAGCCAGGCAGTTGTATATTTGGGGTTGGAGTACAATACTAGGATGGGTTTTTATTCTGGACAAAAAGTAAGGTGGTATGATGGAATGACTGTGGACACTTATTTTGTCCTAATTTCCAACTTGGAAAGCAGCCAAAAGCCATCACCAAGTATCTTTTTGTTCTTTTGTCTGAAGAAACTTTTCCTGTCTCTGATGGGTTATGTTACTTTATCATCTTGTCTGACTAGTATTGCTTTTGCTTCTACAGTTCAATCCTTTGGGGGGAAAAAAAAAAGAAAGAAAAATCCAAACCTAGTATTTTGGTTGTAGGCTGTTTTTAGTATGTTCTGCTGTATGGTAAGCTGCTGAACTTCGCAAACTCCTGAGTTTTCTTGGCCTATTGTCATGACTAAATATTAGCATAGCATTAAGTACCTGTTTGATGGCATCATGACATGTTCTTAGAATTCTGACTTATCAGTATCTTACACTGCATTAACTATGGGGGGGATATGTTTTCATCAGGCTGGGTCAGATGGGGTCAGTCTTTCAGTAGGGGATTGTTGTTGCCATAAATTGACCCTGCACTTGTAGCTAAGAAGATGTTAGAGGTGCTTACTGTTATTTTTGTTATATAAGGCTAAAACTATCAAATATCACTTAAAATGGGTGTAAAAAATTAATAGTTAGCCAAAACCTAACATTTTGAACATGTACTGTCCACATAACTATCATGTAGAAGTTAGTTTTATGTCTCATTTTTCGTGCATTCTTCTTGATTATATGTAGTTCAAACAGTGAACTACTTCCAGGCACAGTAAAAAGAAATTCCAGCTTCTATGCTATCTGAAACAGCAGAGCTAAATATAAATAAAATAAATATAAATATTCATTGAGCAAAGTAATTTTTTTCCTCCATTAGAATGCATTAGTGGTGGAACTTTATGGGTTTGGCTGAAGTCTTAGTGGGTATTTCTCAGCCCTTTGGAGAAAGCATTGTGATTGGTCTGTCTAAAGACAAAATTACAAAATCAGGTTTAAATTCCATAATGAGACACATTATGTTAAAATGGGCTTGGGATTTTTACATGAATTTTTTGGTGTCAGGCTGACACTAAAAATAATCTGGGTTTCATTGATCTCCTTTGTGTTCTTCCCCTAGAAGGCTGTTTTGAAAGAAGTAAACAGGTCCTTATTTCCAAATAAAATGTGCAGAAGTCAGTGGCCAACTAATCAGAACATAACTGACTTCATTTGATGATGAGCAGATACATCATTTCTCTGAAGAGCCATTTCCCTTTTCTTTATTAAATATCTAAGGAAAATTAGATTTCTCTGTGCTGTGCTCAGAGAAGGCTGCAGGAGCCCTGTTACAGACTTGAATAGCATGGAGGGAGACCCTTCCACAGCACCATAATATGCTGCTTCCAGTTATGCTGTAAGTGCTTGTGAGGGCAAGTCATGGCTGTGGTAAGTAAATTAGTGGGCAAAATGAAATATTACTGCAGGACCACAGATGTTGGCATGGATTGTGTTAAAAAAATTGACTGTTGATGTTTGCAGCTGTGTTTATATCTGCTCTGTTTACTGGATAGCTTGGACACCTGTCCAGTGTGGAAATTACAAATTATTTGTGCTTCTCACTGCTGAAACATTTACCTTCCATTTCTTGTGTGTCAGCAGCTGCAGGTTGCAAAGAGTCGAAGTTCACAAGAAAAGCTGGTTACCAGTCAGTCATTTAGAAACTGTTTCACTCTTGAGTGTAACTGATAGAAAGTGGGCCTTTTAGATGATCATTTAAAGGAGAGGAATATCCTGAAGGTGAGGGTCTCACCAACCTCTGTCATGTGGTTTTTTTTAAATTCTAGAAAGTGATTAGTAAAGTTTTGAGTGTTACCATATTGCATAAGGGACATGCTTGTGTCCTTTAGTTTCTCCACTAAGTCTCATTTCATACATCCCTTTGGAAAGGGAACTGTGCACAGCTTGGTAAATGAGAGATGAGCATTTTGGTTCTAACCTGCACCTTGTGCCAGAAGTTTATCTGGTGTCTGCAAAAAAAAGGAGAATTAGACCTAGAAAATTATTGAGCTGCTAGTACGTAAACAAAGTTGCAGGGACTGGTATGTTTTCATGTGTCAGATACTAAATCTTTTTAAACTTAAAAATTTACAAGCAGTTAAATTTCTATCCTTTCTAAATGAAGAGTTGTGTTAAAAACATTGATTTTGATTAAGGGTCAGTGAATGTTTAAAAATAGGACTCAGTTGTTCCTCATTACCAAAATACAGACCTAAAGCTTTTAGTAAATTTAACTGCATTTGTGTACTTTTGTTTATTTTTGTTGTAATGTAGTGTTGATGCTAAACCTGTCTCCTTTCCAGGAGGAAGCTAGGCTTTGGGGAATGAGTAGGAAAGTAAAATCTGTAGAAAGGAGCTATAATTATAAACACGTGTCCTTCAGAGTGTGTTACTGTTTTGTAAGTGCCTGATGATACTTGAACTCCAGTTAAATAATTGAGTTGCATTCTACTGAAAAAACAAAACCCCTAAATCTTCCAATCTATTGCATAAAAAACCCTGACATGGTTGATTTTATTTTAGCTGATTAATCTGATTGTTCCCTCTGTTTTGTTAGCCAAGGGGTTGGTCGTTCAAGTGTGTGTGTGTGTCGTTGGCATGCTGAACCTCAAATACAAAGAAATTTTCCAGACTGGGGTCTAAGAGAACAAAGGAAGTTCTCTGTTAAAGGTTTTTACTGTAGTCCATCAGTATTTTTTCTGCAGCTCTGAGGAGCTCTCAGCCATCTTTTGTACAAAAGCACTGTATCTAATTCTTTTCCCTTGAAAGAAGGCCTCAGTTTCTTGAAGATTGTTACATTCCTGTGTCAGATGTGAAACTTTTTCTGATAAAGGACCATCTTTAGATGGACAGAAGATAGTGTCAGGAAAAGCACTGTGGTTTGTTTTCTCAGCACACTGGGACAATGCCTGACTGCAGAGGTAATTAAAAACCTGGAACTGTTCTTGGAAACAGTGCAACTTGGTCAGTGATGGAAATGTTACTCATATGACTTTGAGCAATGGTTTCAACATTTAGTGGGTTGCTACAACATTTCTAATGAAGTTCCTCTTTAAAACACCTCGTATATTAGTTGTACATGTAAACTGCCACTTCAGGTTTCTTTGGGACTATCAAAACCTCATGACATGTTAGTCAAATTATGACTTTTAAAAAATGATGCTATGCAAGGCTTTCTGATAGCCCAAATTTTATACAATCTAAAATGTTAGACTGCTTTATTTTTTTGTTTCAGAAAGGCTTGGAGAACTAGTGTGTACCAAGTGAAATGCAAGCTAGGGAATGCTAGCCATGACATTCCTGACTACTGTTAGGTGATATTACAAGAAAAATCAGGAATATGAGGGCAAGTCAGGACTTCTCACTCATGCTTTGACAGAAGTCAGTTATATGAATTTGTAGTGTAAAAGACCCAAATGAAGTTTACAGTGAAACATGTTTGAGCCCTAAATAAGGATTTTATCTTGTCAGGGAGCATGATAGCAGGCTGGTTCACCAGCTACATCTCCTGCATGCGTCATTGACTGAGTTGGTTTAATTTATTCTACAGGTATTAGAATGCTATTAACTTTGAAGCAAGAATGAGACTGGGTCTATGGAATGCTATAAAACTGGCTTGAAAACCACATATACAATTTCAGACCCAATTATGTGAGACTTTTTATATGTAGAGTAGTATGGAGATTATTTCCTGTGTTTTGGAAGTTCCCATTTCTTTCTCTCTTCATGAAGAGAAGAAATTGTTGAAAGCAAATTATACATACACTAGTTTGTGTAAGGCTTGCAGTTATTTTTACTTTGTCATATGGTAAGAGTAGTTGAGACAGTATTTCAAGATATCTGTAATCTTTTGGGTAATAAAGATATGTGTAATCCTTTGATACAAATGTTCCTCAGGGAAATGCAGGAAAAAAGTAGTAAGCTAATTCAACGTATACAGTGAAATACCTTTTTAAAAGAAGTCTAAATAAATTTTTTTAGAAAAAACCAGATATTGTTTGGCAAATGCAAATACACAGGGTGCTTACAGATTGAGGCCTTCTGTAAGGTGCTGCACATTGCCTGGGTATTCTCAGGGAAGGAGGTTTATACACTTGTGTGTAATGTGGAATGTTGTAGTCTACCTTTAGCTGGCCTTACTTCAAATATGTTATATGCAGCCTCATTGCAGTATTCCTTTGAGTAACTTGGAAAACTAAACACGGTATTGTAGTTCCTCTTGGTCATAAAGCCCTGTGATCATCAGCTAAATAAAAATGCTAAACATGAAGTTGCGATACTGGATTTTATGTATTTTAGTTGGCATATATATGCTGCGTATCATGCATCTGTGTTTAGTGTCAATATAAATATACATTAGCGTTGCAATGTCTTGGAGGATGTAACAGACAGGTCTGGGTCTTGCCTGATTGACTCATCAGGTGGCTGAGAATTGCTGGTAGTTCTGTTTTCCTAATGGAAACTGCATAAGAGTACCAACTCTTTCGTAATTAAATCTTGTGTCCCCCCCATCTTTTTAAAGATCACTATGTTCAAACTCAAAATTCAGACATTTCTTTAGGAGGTATCTAGATGACCTTAGGTAGGCAGATGCCTGTGAAGTGTTCCTGTGCTCTGGGTTCGTTGGCAAGCCAGGAGCAGCGTTAATGGGACTGGGAACCTGAACGAGTGTGCCTGCTTTGGAGCTGGGAGATGCCTGCTTAGTTCCATGCGTCTTCCTGTGCAGGTTAACGAAGATGTGCCCCTGCCTGCTTGTCTCCAGACCTAGCCATCTTCAGTGGAAGGAGTTGGTGTCCCAAGAGTGGGTTGGAAGTGGCATTTGTGTTCAAAATCTTGGATAAATTGGCAGGTTCTTGAGTGATTCCCCTCTGGAGAAAAAGCACGTTTTTAAACTCCATTGATTCTATTTTTGACCACTCATTAATAATAATTAGTAATGGCTTGAGTATCCCGATAGTGCTCTTGATAGTTTGACATACATCCCAGCCGATGTAGGTTACCTTTTGTACTCTTTAAAGGTAACTTGATTTTAGCATCTGAAAAATGCTGGGAATAACAAGGAAACACTAATTCTCTTTGCAGAGTTGAACAAGTGGCTGAGGTGAGTTGAGCAAAGAATCCTGTTAACTGGGGACTTCCAGCCGGGGCTGGTTAGCTGAAGGGGAGTGGCGAGCTCGCCTAGATGTGGGAGGTGTCGGGACTCGGGAGCAGTCTGCGCTCGAGCTCTGCGTGCAGCTGCCGGCCGCGGTGCGCGGTTGGCCGGGAAGGCGCGGGGCTGGAGCAGCTTTGGGAGCGGGAGGGCTCCATCAGTAAGGGGGGAGCGGCAGAGGAGCGAGGGTGACGGCAAAGACCAAAGTCCTGACTCGTGTGTAGTTAGACTGATCGCTGTGACCTAGCTCAGATCATAGGACGGGAACTGTGGTGTATCTGGCTGTCCTTGTTCCTGCTACATAAAGCTCAGCACGTGACTACAAGGTCTTTTCCACAGCAATGAAGAGTAGCAAAGGGAAGGACACTTTGTAACTGAAGAGCGAAGCATCATTCTTGAAGGCAAAATGCCTGCAGATGTATCACCGTTAAAGTAATAACAACCAGGTTTTTAAAGAAACGTTTGTTTAGAAAAGCCTTGAGGACACTGTCCAAAAAACCCCAAAGATTAAAGGTTTAATGAGATTTGTTCTCTTGAGTCTTTCCAGAATGCCGTGTTAAGCAAAATTACATCTCTAAAGAGGGGAGGTTAAACAAATGCTCATACAGATTTTCCTGAGTTTGCTGGAGGTGGTGATGCCCAGTGAAACTATCTGCTGTCATTCATACTAAATGTATTCTCCTTGCTGTCACTGTGATTTGTAACTGGGGGAGCCCCAGTTGCTCTGACAGGCCTAGAGTAAAACCTGTAGTTCTTTCCTTTGTGCTGTCAGAGGAGAGGTACAGATCTCCTGGGAGTCAGTAGGATTCACTTGTGTACTGTGTACATATTGTCTTAGCATGTCTCAGATTTCTTGTTGCAGAGGTTGTCAGCAGAAAGGTGGGAGGCAGCAATGGTCGGTGGTTTAGTGATAGCCAAGTTGGATGTTCCCTGTTGGATGGAATGGTGTACATGGAATTGGAAAGCTACTGACATGTAGCAGGGATTTCCAGTCTTTATTAAGAGGAGGGTAAAGAGTTGGGAAGGCAAGTATAGGAGTACTCAGAGTATCTACAAGATTGCCGGTGCATTGCTTTTCACAGGAGGAAAAATAATTACACCAAACTATAGATTGGCAGCTTAAATTTGGTAAAATAATTCAAGTAACTGGATCTCCACATCACTAGAATCAGCTCAACAAATGTAACTGCTAATGCCATACTTTCCTGAAGAGAATCAACATTACTAATAAACTACCATAAAAATAACTTGCTTTATTGCCAGTGATTTTCTGTTAAAATTTAGACTAAGTTCTATTTGCATGTTAGTATTTAAAGGGAACCAAAAGAAAACACATACTAAAGAAACAAGCAAAACCAAACCCCTAAAATTACTATGACAATATATACTCACTTTCAAAAATCCTGGTATTTTATAATTGACTTCCTGGACATTATAATTCTGAATCAGAGTATTTTATTTCCCCTTCTCATAAAAATTCTGATTTGTTCTCAGATTAGAGTAAACCCACACAAAGGAAAGAAATGCTAAAAACTGTGCATATGACTTATTTTATAGTTAGTGTTCTGATACACATTGGGTTCTGGAGGCAGTTTACTAGAGTCATAGGTATAAAAATATAGAATCATCTTTATTAATGAGATACGCATTTGTTCAGATCAGGTTTCTTGGGATACAGCCCAAGGTTTTTTCATTTTCAAATTTCAGTGACCTGATTTCTGGAAGGTCTTAAATCACTTTTCAGATATTAACTCTGTGAAATCTTCTGCCACTGTTATAAATTTTGAAATTAATGTAGGTGAAATGATGAAATATGAAAAATCCTGTTACTGTATCCTATTTAGGGAAATGGATGATGAACACATAGCTAAATACCTTCATGTCTAGGCTCAGGAGTCTTCACTGATGCTGACAATTTAAGAGAGCTGGCTTTAGATATTGAGGAAATCAGGAAAAGCCTGGCAAAAAGGATGTAGGCATGACTAGTAAGCTATTAGATCAGAATTGTGTTTTTCTTAATTTAGCTTGGCTCTAGGTGACTGCCATAGCTATTTTTCCCTAAACAAATTCCTCATGTGTTTTTGATGCAAACTTCACTGTGAGCCTTTTGATCTTCAAACATTTGCTTTTGGCAGCTGTGCACTTTGCTGGCTCTCTGTGTTGATGTTTTCAGATAGCTGGCTAGGAATAGTTTTGGGGTACTAATTCTCTGATACATTCTAATGAAAGTCTGAGCTGCCCTAAGAAACAGTATTGTTAGGCACATTGTTTTGACTGACTTAACCTGCTGTCTTGCATGGTTTTCTTGGCCATACTGTTTGATACTCTTCACATAATTGGCTTCTACAAACCTTTTAGCTATTTTTTTTAATGCCCACTGATATCTTGGGGAATGAATGTTAGCAAGATTCTTGATTTCTGTCCCTATACCACCTCCCCTTCAACTCTTACTGTACAGTGTAAGCCTCATCATTTATAAGCCAGATTGACCTTGAATTTTGTTTTTTGCCTTAAGTCTTCCCAGTTATCTTTCTTTGTGAAAAGATAAAAATTGAACGTGTGTTTTCTCTTCCTGTTTGCACCACATAGGGTATTACTCAAAATCACTGCTTTTCTAATCTTTATACCTAAGATTCTTAGAGTGGGTAACTCTTAAAGCCTGCTGTGTATGACAGTCATTTTTACTGTGTTAAGATTGGCCCTGTTTCTGCCAGCATTTACTTTTTGAATACTTGCATTACTTGTGATATTTTAAGCAGTTTAAAGCCTTTGAGAAAATAATCAGTCTTAAGTGAGATGTATGAATTACCTTCATTATAATGTAATTTTATTCAAAGTGAAACAGCAGTAATTTATCCTTTCACAGCAATAGTGAATAAAGGATATAGACTGAGTGAAATATTAATGCATGTATTAAACTTAGAATTTTGAAACCTCTAGTAATTTTCATTCCTTTCTTTTATAAAAGATGGTGTCAAATGCTAGTGTTGGAAGCAATTTTTTTCCAAGATTGTATTTAAAAGATGTGTTGGGATCTTTGTGGTTGGGGTTGTTGAGGGTTTTTTTTTCTTTCTCTTTTTTTTTTTTTTCTTCTTTTGATACACCTGTGTTTTGCTGTCCAACAGTGACAAGAGGCAACTGGAACCTTTCTGATGCTTATGTTGGTATCTTACTATTCCCACCTGTGGTTTGCATCCCTGCCTCTGAAGACTTCTAGCAAAATTTGATACCATTTTCAGAATGAATGCTAAGCATCTGGAAATAGGAAACTTCTTCCAGGCTTCTAGGAGAGCTCTTAGGTGTCATGTTGTTGTTGGAGAGTAAGTGGGAAGGTTGAGTACCACTTATACGGGTTTGGCCTGTGGTGTTCCTCTTGTTTTCTGAAGGCATTTAGTGTGTCTTCTTTTTGAAATGAAGTGAAAATAAAATACTGCTGGATTTGATTGACAAAAAAAGTTCTTTTAGTATTGTATCCAAATAAATGCTTCTGTTTCAGCAACCAGTCAGTCTATATATTGTGTTTCAGATAAATGCACAGTGTGATGAGATGGAGTTTATTTCAGTAGAAATTTTGCTTTAATTATATTCTATTGGAGGATCTTGGGAAGGGATTTTTTTTTCCCTGTAGCTCAGTATCTGTAGTACCTTAGTAATTATTTATAGGCTGTACTGCAGAATTGTTTGTGGCATTGAGTAATTCAGTGTTTTGAGGAAATCAGCAAAGTTCAAAATAAATAGTTACCAGCAACACCACTTCAGAAGTTCCTCTTCAGCCTTGGTTTTGCCAAGTTTTAACATTTGCTAGGCAACTAGCCCTTCCTCTGAGGGGCATCTGAATTTCCTCTTGAGTTGGGCTGGGGAAGAATTAAACTCTGAGTTACTGTAGGTCAAAGCCTTTTACATTTTTAGATGCTGAAGGGAAGCTCTAGTGCGGGGTTCACTGGAAGATGCCCCCAACAGCTGCTCTTCTTTCCACTGCTCAAGTAGCAGCAGATAATGACCAGCACCAGTTAACCTTTGCTTTCCTGACCCCGCTCCTCCCCTGACTACTTGAGTAGCACCTCTTGCTTTTTCCTCAAAACCCTGGGTCTGTTCAGGCACTGGCAGTGGGACTGGGGATCAAGGATGCCTGGTGTAGGAGTGACCTGAAGAGAAAGTGAGGAAAGAAAAGAGGCAGCAGTGTGATGCCTTACTGTGAGACTTTCGGCTGTTGTAGATGCATGAGCATAGATTCTTTGTGACTGTTTTCTGCACCCTGGAAGTGCTAGAAGATAATTTGCTGTGGTATAAATTAGAAGTGCTGTGCCCTTGCTCTGTGCTGCCACCGTAGGGATTAGTGAAGGTGAGCAGTGGGTGACCTGGGGGGTTACACTCATACTCTGCTTCAGTGTCTATTGGTAAAGTAGTTGACTGTTTCTATTTCTGTATTTCTACAGTTTCTGTGCCATTATTTTAGTTTATCAAGATGTTTTAAAATAAGCTTTTATTTCTATTTATTTTTATAATGGGAAGTCGGAGCTGATCCTGGATCCTGTGGTATTTCTGTACTGCAGAGATGAGCTCTGTGAGTATACATCAGGAGTTTCTCGGGGTTTGTCTTTGTGGATTAGCAACATACTTGCATGTTACTTCTATAATACTGTATTGCTGTTGATGCTTGTGTTACTTCTGACAGCTTTGGGGTCCTGGAGAAATAAATAATCTGTGTTGCTTTGTGCATATTGTATATTTTTTCCTTTGTTTGATGCAGCAGGTTTGCTGGAAAAAAAGGAGTTAAAAAAAGGACAGCTTTTGCATCCTCTTCTCTTTGTCGATACAGGTGGCGACAGACAAGGTTGCAGGCAAGCTGAGCTCCACTCTCTCATGGGTGAAGAACACGGTATCGCACACCGTCAGTCAAATGGCCAGCCAGGTGGCGAGTCCATCTGCCTCCCTACACACCACATCCCCCTCCACCACTCTATCTACACCTGCCCTGTCACCATCCTCACCAACACAGCTGAGCCCAGACGACTTAGAATTACTTGCTAAACTTGAGGAACAGAACAGGTGAATGGAAAACTTTTTGCTCTTCAAAGTACAGTAATGAGACTAAAATTGGTTTATTTCAATTGTAGCATAGAGGCTGTTAAAGGGGAATTAGTTAAAACTTCATAGCATAACGCTTCAGTTTGAAAGCCCAAAGGTTTAAGAATTTGTATTCTTGTGCTGTGTTTTTACAAATTACAGTTTTGTGGAACTCTAAAAAGTGGTTTTTCTCTCTTTGTTTTACAGGAGTGTTTATAGCTGCCTCTAATAGTAAGAAAGTACACTGACCAGTATTTTTAGTATCCAATTTAAAGTAGAGTATCTCAGGGATGAGACTTGTGTATAACCTTCTTACCTTCTAAGAGAAAAATTGTAATTCCTATTAATTTCTTAAAATCTCAAGTATTTCTCAATTCTATTTTTTCGACTTTTATCCAGTTCTTGTTTCAGCTACATAACCTGCTATGTAAAGAGATAGAACTGTGCTCAGCCACCTTCTTGCTGTTACACTAGTGGTGCCAGATGCATGTCTTAAATTAATTAAAAGTAAATTCCTAATCAGTTTTTTCTGTTCATCTTGCCTTTTTTTGTATAGTAAGTAACAGTTTTCCTGATAGCTGTTCTATGAGTGCATATTTATCTGCACCATGTAAAATTCAAGATGCAACTTTCAGGTGGCTCAGTTGCTCTTGATGTGCACAGTGATTGCAAATCAATACAATATCACTGAGAAATTAAATTGGACTGTGTAATTTCTTAATGCTGAATTTCCAGAACCCATACTCATTTTCACTTTCGAGGCAGGACTCTTAAGTTATCTGTCCTTTTGCAAAATTTGGTTATATTTGACAAGTATGTTTCAGTAGTTTTTGAGAGGTTGACTGTAAACAACTTGAGCTCCAAGCAGATTTTTAGACTTGGCAGGTAGATGCTGGGCTTTGTTACCTACTGATGGTGGCTATCCCTGTGCTGTAGTGAAGTGCAGGGTTTGGTAATTTAGCTCAAACTAGCTTCTGTTCCTGCTTCTGTGAGTGTGCTAGACTTTGCAGTGAGGCAATTGAGGTACTCTATTTTTGGCTGGGTTGGGTTTGTTTGGTTTTTTTTGGTTGGATTTGGGGAGGGGGGTGGGTTTTTTGGGTTTTTTTGGTGGTTTTCTTTTGATAGTGGTTTTTTTGTTGGTTATTTTTTTGTGTGTTTTTTCTTGGGTTTTTTGTTATTATTCTTGGTTGGGGGGATTGTTTGGTTTGGGGTTTTATATTTGTCGGTTTGTTTGTTTTCTCTGCTGAGTCACTTCTGAGGGTAGTAACTTCCAGTGGAGGAAAAGAGTAACTGGGGAGAGGAGGGGCCAATGCCTGTATGTCACCTGGCATGTCTTCTCTCATGTCGGCATTCTGCAGCTTAATAGCAGCACAGTTTGTAGGGAATTTGATACATCTGCCCAGATTTTGACAATAGAAGGATGCTTCTAGAACGACCTCATATGTTCTTCCTTGTGGTTTGAGATTGTCTCTCTTCAAAGATGAACTACACGTAATTTTTGCTGTGCAAGTGAAAAAATTATCAAAAGAAGCAAAAAATAGTTGAATAGTGCTTTTAAGAAAGCTAGTTTGCATTTATTCTGAGGCTTTCTAGTCTGTTAATGACAAAGGGACTAACTTTTATTTGAAAAGCAAACTGTTCTTTGGACTGCTTATCTGTGTTGGAGAGTAATGTCTTTGCATCTAGAGTCTTCTCATTAAGGCCTGCAGTCAGACTGCCTGGCCTGTTAAAAGAAGAATGTGAGCTTGGCCTTTCTGTCTCAAGTCAGCTTTCTTCATTTACTAAGTATACCAGCAAATCTTGTCTGGTTTTATTTAATTTTAGCCAGATATATTCTTAGTCCCACACTAGTCTTGTGTGTGAATTCTAGTTAGAGGCTACCCTATCAAGTGCTGGTGAGATACTGCCCTTTAATACTGAAATTCAATGCTCTTACACCGGGTGCACTGTAGTTTCAGAACAGTTTGCATCTGTAGTTTAGCACAGTGGCACTTTGTTGACAAGGAATTGTACTCTGTTCACAGGGAACCATTCTTTCTGCTTGCTGGAAGAACTGCTGCTGTGGATGTTTGTAAAGGTTTTGAGTTTTTTGTAGGGTTTTATGTGAGAAGGAGAATATGAATTAGGTAGACAGAAAGAAGGGAGAAGAACTCAAATTGTTTCAAGCTATGTCTTGTAGTAGTCTGTAATCTAATTATACTGGAAGTCCCCACAGAATAAAGAGGAAGCTCAGTCCAGAGTCCTGGTGGAACTGTTTGGCATTAGTAAATCATTTATAAAGTTTTAAATGAAAGAAACAGTGACCAAACGTCACAGAACTTGCGACTTACTGTAAAAAGAACTTCCCATTTTCAAATCTAAGGACAATGAGTTTATCCAGGTAAGGTCAAATTACAGAAACTTAGTATAACTTCTACAGAAAGCTGTGAAAAATTGAAGTGTCTCCTTAGAACCTTGTTTTTATAATCTTAATGTTTATTCTGTGCTTGTTTTTCCTCTGTGATTACTTTGAATTTGGTGTTTAGGCATTGTCTTGGATTGAGAGAAGTAGTTTCAAACTAAATTTTCGTTATGGATCAGTATAAGCCAAGTTTCTAAACATTTGAAGTGGATTTAAAAGTATTTTCTTCAGAACTAGATTTTCTGCATTCCATTAATAAATGGAAATTTATTTGAAATTTTTTTAAAAATAAAATTACAAATGAAAATTTGTCTTGAAAAGGCTTTGCTTTTTTTTTTTTTTTCCTGAAGCTGTTACCATTTAACTCTTTTCCAAACAAAATGCTGCTGCAGAAACTGTACTACTTGTCTTCATGAATTAAATTACTTTTTCCCTTACTTTCATAAACACCAGTAGGTGAAAGCTGGGAACAGGGAAAGCTAGTATAAATATCTTTATTGTAGCAGAGATCTTAAAAATTGTAAGTATGCTGAGATTTCTGTACCATCTCTGATACAATATGCCTTGGGTTATAATTTATTAAATATCTGAAACATAACCTGACCTTGCTGAAATGCTGAGGGATTAACTTTCATGCTAATTTTTGAGAAATTATTCAACCTCATGGCTCTGATGTACTGATGTTGGAATTCTTAGAAGTTAAAGCACAAACGAAGCTCTTGGTATAGCAAAACACTTCCAAGTTAGTCTGAATTCTTGCTCTTACCTAACACATGGTCTAAAAAATTTCCCTCTGCTTATGGGGCTCAATATTAGTTGAGGATAAACAAAGCATTGCCTTTTTGCCAAGTTAATGGCCACAGCAACCAGCTCACAGGGAAGTATTGTCAGGAACTTGTCTAGCACTTAACACATCTTTATTTATACTTTGCTGCTGGAGGTTCTCATGTTTGAACTCCTCACTTTAATTACACATTCATTAGCTCTACTAATCACTTCTGTTGCCTGGTCCTTGGTCTGTAGGTCTGTGATTTCTCCTGTGCATTTATAAAACACCGTGTTGATTTGTGAACAGTTGTCAGCAAATGTCAGTTGTTTTAAAATTGCTTCGAAGGTTTTAGTTGTTCTGTCTTTATTTACACTGTCAATTTTTTAAAAAGTGTGATCAGGTAGACTTCTAGGAGGCTAACTTTTTGTCTTGTAAATGACTGTATTTTTAAAAATTCTTTGACATTTGATGTTATCATTGGCGATATTTAACTTCCTTAGGTTCTCTTTGTCAGTCTGATGCATGACAGCTGTGGGTGACATTTTTATCTGTTTCTTAAAATGCTGCAGTGTGAACTATTCTGTCTGCAGATTTACTTGAGATCTCAAGAGAAAGCAGTAACATCGAACAGTTCTTTTCACATTTAGTCCAAATGAATGCTGGTTAAACTGTTTCACTGAACTTCTGCATGCATTCTTTGTGAAGAAAACAATTAATAGTGTGATCCTTTGATTAGAAGAACTTGAATTTGGTTTTTGTGTACTTTCTTTGCAGACTCTTGGAAACAGATAGCAAATCCTTAAGATCAGTAAATGGGTCAAGAAGAAATAGTGGATCTTCTCTTGTATCTAGTTCATCAGCTTCTAGCAATCTCAGCCATCTTGAAGAAGACTCGTGGATCCTGTGGGGGAGGATTGTGAATGAATGGGAAGATGTACGGAAAAAGAAGGAAAAGCAAGTTAAGGTAGTAATTGGAAGCTGATTTTTTGGATATATTTGTAATGTGATATAAGTGATACTGTTTTATCTTTGTGTTGGGCTTATTCTTTTTAAATAAACATGTTCCAGTTGCATCTTTCCACCCCTAAGCCTTAGTGCTTCCTATGTAACCTTCCTATGTGCTGTCACCCAGCAAATGTCTCCTGCTGAAAGCCAGATGCATTTCTTGAATACGAAAGCTTTCAGTTTACCTCTGATGAGAGATTTCCATGAGTACAGGGATGATTAGCTTCATGTTTCCAAAAATGGAATTGCTAAAAATCAACTTAAGGGCATCTGATAGCTTGATGCTGTGATTATGTATATATATGCTATGCTGCTGTATACTGAGCAGCTCTCTTTTTAAAGCATCCTTAATAGGAGAGTTGATAATAGACGTCTACTTGGAAGCTCTGATGAGTTCAGTTTTTGTGCATGCTAAGTATGTTGACCCCAGAGATGACCTTAGGCAGAAGAACACATAGTTTCTAAATTCTGGATGGACCGGAACGAACTTTGACCAGTGTGTCCAGTCTGGGTTAGTTGTGGTCATGTACAGAAGTGGAGTTTAATTATACTTTACACTCAAACTAAAAAGCATTTAGTGCATTTGAACATATCCATGTTTCAGTGGCAGCAAGTACAGCAGCATGGGATTCTTTTGTTAGTAGGCAAGTCTGTTCTGCTTTGGTTCTTTATTGGCTGTAGGCTGTAGTTTTATGTGCAGAATACAAATGTGTCAGGGTCTTTTGAACAGTTTGAAATGTGTGTCTATGAATAGGTTGTGGGAAGGCGGAACAATGAGCTAAAGTAAAGTATCTTTTATATGAAGCAGTTGTGAAGAGAGAACATGACTTGAGAGAGGAAACAAGGGAAGAAAATGAACTCAGGATTTCCTGCTTGCATAGGGAAAGCAGTTTCTGGAAAGGTGTTCCAAAAGGCCATGAAAAGAAGGCCACATGAACCTGGCAAGAGAAAGAAGTGAGATGGTAGTAAGTAGATCTGGTTAGTTAGAATTTGTTTGAACATTTTCAAGTGTCACAAGTATCGCTTGTTTTTATAGCTGGACAAGTACAATTTGAGGAGTGTTTGACTAACTTTCAGGGAATATTTAATTATATTGCTGACCGATATTATATTGAAAACTAGCCAAGTTTTCCTTTGCTGTTAAATAATTCTCAGTATTTTTTTGTCGGAAGTCAGCCTTAACTGTCAGTCTGCATTTACGATGGAATATCAGAGCATCCATACCTTATTCCCTGATTAGGCCAGTAGGTACACAGGTAGCAGCATAGGTGCCTTTTTGTCCTGGCTGTCAAAGCTGGTCTTAGGTTATTAGAAAACTGGTTACTTTTTAGGTTTTAGATGTGTCTGTGCCTTCTCCAAAGATGATGTTCCATCCTTTACATCTCTCAATCCACTTCAGAACTTCCTTCCTGTTTATGGAGGGCTTTTGAAGGATGACATAAGTCCTGCTGTTCAATTCACATGACATCATTTTAGTGCTGCCCAGTAGGTGTGTTTTCCTGCTGTTCCTTCTAGGAAAGTTGAAGCAGTTAACCCTATTATTCTGTCAAGCAGGTACATGGTAACTTAACGAGGCATTAGCAAAAAGTTTCTTGCTTTATTAGCAGCCCTCGAGGCTTTCGGGGACTGATGTGCAGTTGCATTGCGTTGTTGACAAAGGATAGCTAGAGACAGTTGTGTAAAGCTGATGGTTTAGGGTTCTTGTCTTGGAGTTGGGAATCTTTGAGGAAGTAACATCTCACTGTTGTGTTGTAGACAGGAGAAATTGTTGGAGGGGCATTAGTATGATGTTTCTGAAGAAGGATGGATTGAGAGCTTAGGGATATTAGAAAATGGAGGGCAGTGAGGCAAAGCTCCTACAGTAGAGTTCAAGCTTAAGAGAAACAAAACTTGAAAGCAAGAGTCTCTTTGAAAGTTACCAGTGTTGCATTAATTAATTGTAATGCTGGAGAAGTAGAAGAAATATCTGGAACAAACAGGAAAAAGAGGAAGCTTTGCAGAATAGGAGATTACTTTGGTTTCAGAAGAAATACTAATGAAAGAAATTAGCCTTTAGGAGACAGAATACTTGATAACAGTACTTAAGGTACAAAAAGTTATTAAAAGAAATAGTCTTGAAGAGACAATCTTCTAGGTCAGAGTGATTCTAGTTGCAGAATGTAGCACCGAGACAGTCTGTTAAATTCCTGAATAATGCTTCTTTCTCAGTTTTCAGATCAAGCGACAAGACTACTTGTCCTTGTGATTTCTTAAATGACAAGCAGCAGGTTCTTAGATGTACTCATCTGGGCATGTTTGAATCGTATAACACCTAGCAGATTTTTTTTCAGAAGATAAAGTAAATTTAGTTAATTTAATAGGTGTAAACTCAATGTTTTCTTGGTCCAGTGTCTGAAACTGCATTTAAATACTTTCTTAGAAGATAACTTGGAAATACTGGCACACCAGAGAAATTAGACACAACTTGTCAAGTTTGTTAAATGACTTCTGATAGTTGTACTCTGCAAATTTTTTGTTGTAGTTGGCTGTGCTACAGTTAGTTCTACTTTTCGTCATTTACCTACTTTGGAAGTAATTTTTAGTCGGTGATTTCTTAGATCTCAATTACTACAAATATTACTAAGGGTGTTATCTTCAGTAATCTTTTGTGAAATACAGACATAATTGTATTAAATTCTGGTTAAGTTCTTGTACAAAATTATTTGAATATTCAGTTTTTCATGTAACTTGCCATGGATAAGGGACTACTTTCAGTAGCTAATTTAGCCACTAAAAATGATTCTGAGACTGCTTACTTTTGTTAGCTTACTAATCCTACTAAAATTGAGGTTATAAACTATATGAGTAGTTTTTGCCATGATGTAAATTTTTTTCTGAAATTGTGAGGAACTTGAAGTGGTTTTTTTCCTTAGGTTTATTTTTTGTAATATTTTCAGGAAATTAATTTGTCTTTTTGTGCTTTAGGAGCTGGTTCGAAAAGGGATACCTCATCACTTCAGAGCAATTGTTTGGCAACTTTTATGCAGTGCTCAAAGCATGCCAATTAAGGATCAGTATTCAGAGCTTTTGAAAATGACATCTCCTTGTGAAAAATTAATAAGAAGGGACATTGCTAGAACATACCCTGAACATGATTTTTTCAAAGAAAAAGATAGTCTTGGGCAGGAGGTCTTGTTCAACGTAATGAAGGTGAGTTGGTATTTCAGCCCTTGAAAATATATTAGCAAGAATATGCACCAGCTTGGATTGCTTTGTATATAGTGAATTTGCACCAGTTTCAAGTTGTAAGTTTTTTTCAAGTTACTCTTTCTTAAACCATAGACATAGGAATGGTTTAAAAAAATCCCATTTTGTATGTTGTTTTTTTCAAGTTACTCTTTCTTAAACCTTAGACATAGGAATGGTTTAAAAAATCCCATTTTAGTTTCAAAGGCATTCCTGTAAGTTTTTTTATATCTCAAAAAGTAAAAACAAATTGGCATCAAAACAAAGTAACATACTAACTGCTGATAGTATAATGGAATGAAGTGTGCCATGAATTAAAGTCTACAGTGTTGCCCAAGAGAACATTGGCAATCAGAACTAGTATTCAGTTTGCAAGTATTTCTGAAGTACACATGGCAGCAGCAAATGGCAGCTACAAGCTAGTGTGCAGTTGTTCCAGTGCCCAAACACAAAATGAAAATGCCAATGTAACATTGTTTGCATTATTTAGTCTTCACTAGAGCTTAAACTTTGAAGGTCAGACTTTTCCCTAGAACATAGTTTCAATAGAAAAGTTGGCAGGTTTCCAAATCATAGTAATTTCTGTAACTCTAAAACAAAGATGCCACAAGTGTGGAGATCATCAGAATTTATCCATCTGTAAATAAAACTGCAACACCTGTTTCTCTGAACAGAACTTGTTTCATTGTCTGGTCTGTCTCCTATAAAAGTAGTACTTTGTGAGATTTGTATGCCAGTGGTCTCTTATCTTTTGGCACATTCCTGTAGTTGGAAACTGCCTATATTTTTGGTAGGTATGCCTTAGTTTTAGCTTTGTAGGTGATCAGAGAGCAGAGTTTGCAACAGCAGGTAGAAACTAGAATGTCTGACTAAAACTTCTGGATAGGATGTCTTGTTGGATTTGGGGAGAGGAAGAGTAAGTTATTACAAGATAGCAGGATGAGCTATGATTACTTTTTATTGATAATGAGGTTTTAATTATTGAGAGTTTTAACTTTATTTCCCAGGCTTACTCTTTGGTGGATCGTGAGGTTGGGTACTGTCAAGGAAGCGCTTTTATAGTTGGATTACTGCTTATGCAGGTAAAAATATTAAAAAATATGTGAACCTTTAAAATCCATGCTAGACTGCATAATATACTGCGGTGCTTTTTTGGGAATTTTTGCAATGGTTTTCCTTCATAATTTCGTGACAATGGAGTTGTCAAGGGCAGCTGTTTACTCTGCAAATGAAATGAGATTTACTTTGTGTCGTTCTATTTGCCGAGATACTGTGTTTGGAGTGGGAGAATATATTTATTTCTCAGAGCTAAGGTAGGATTACAGGCTTGCAAGCTATTTTGTTGAGTGATATTTCAAAAATAAATGAACTTCTCATTTCTGTTCTATTACATGGAATCTCCTCAGAGTTCAAATGGAACTTCACAGTTGATTTGATTATCTTAAAGCTGCTGTTGTATTACTGGTTTTTGGTTTATGACAAAGTAGGGTATATGATAAGAAACTTGCAGACCTCCATTTCAGTTTAGAAATTATTTGCTAGAATTTAGCATGTACAAAAGTTCATTGGAGTAATTGGCTGTAAATCCCTTAAACAAAACAAAAACTTCAAACCAAACCAACCAACAACCAAAAAAACTCCACTGCGTGCACATGCACGCACACAAAAAACCCCAACCCTAAATCCTCCGAGGCATTTACTCTGATATATCGTTATATTTGTCCAGAGTTTTTAATGTGCTTTTTTATTTTTAATATAGATGCCAGAAGAAGAGGCATTCTGTGTGTTTGTTAAATTAATGCAAGATTACAGACTACGAGAACTCTTTAAACCAAGCATGGCTGAACTGGGCCTTTGTATGTACCAGTTTGAATGCATGATACAGGTACATACAAAATCTATCAAACTTGCTCTTCAGTAACTATTAATAAGGAACGTGGGAATTACAGCTCAAGAGCAGGCATGTCAGTTGGCTAACAGGCTGTACTCTTGACAATAGCTAGTTCCAGAACTTTAGAAGTAAATGCATGTGGTTCTGTGAGCAATTTTTTTTTAACCTTTGGCAGACAGTAACTGGTTTTAAATACCAAAGCATGGGATTTGCTGCAGTTTAAGCATATGAATGTTTAATTCTGTTTGAAGACTCTGAAAGTCAAAGTCTTCATAGTTAATTTATAGTATCTTAAAAGATGAAAATTTGGAGATACCCTCATATATAGAATGTTAATTGTTTGCAGATTTGGAATGCAGGTTCTTCCTGATCAGGCTGATGGAGAAAAATAGGTTTCTGTTTTGTGATCCAGTTTTTAACATGATGATCAGGGGTGAGATATCACATAGCCTTAGATTTTGTCAGCTCTTTTTAGTAGCCCATTCTAGATATTACTCTGGGACTTACAAGCTTGACTTCCCTTTAGGATCAGGAAGAGTTTTTGTAATCTGCATTCTAGGGTAGATATTCTATAGGACATTCTGTCTTGGGACTTCTGTGGCATGGTTCTTGGTAATGATGAGTCATATCTTTCCTAGTCCAGTTGCTAGTACAGACAGCTGCTAACTGTACTAAGTATCAATTATTTTCTTGTATTCAAAATTTGTCAAAAACACGTCTGCAGTAAAACTACAAGCAGAACCTTAACATACTTGTGTTTTTTATTCCTCTTCTTTTCCAGGAACATCTTCCAGAGCTTTATGTGCACTTTCAGTCTCAGAGTTTTCACACTTCTATGTATGCATCCTCATGGTTTTTAACTATATTCCTTACAACTTTTCCACTACCAATCGCAACAAGAATATTTGATATCTTTATGTCTGAGGTAACTACTAAATACTCATATGTTATATTTCAAGAGTAGCTGTTGAAAACAGTTATTTAGGTAGTGGTATAAATCCCATCATGATGGACAAATCTCATAGTCTTGCTTTTTATTTCTTACGCTGATCAGATTATTTTAAGGGAAGGCGTGTGCATTTTGTCAAGGAAGAGCAACTAAGTCATTGAATGTTGATATTGTGTGTGGCTTTGTGCTCTAAGCCTGTTGAAGTGTTCCCAAATCTGTTCTTTCTGAATGCAGTGTATTAGCATTGCATGCAGCAGGGACATCCATTTCTCAGTATTGTGGTGAGTTTACAGTGGAAACTAATGCTGCTTTTGGGCCAAGGTTAAAGTTCCTTAGGGATACGCAAGCCAAGAAGAAGGAGTGTTAGTAACTTTTATTGTCCAGATGATGATCAGTGCCAAAGAAATTTAGGGAATTATTCAGCGTCATTATCACAAAGACACCGATGTTGTGTTTAGGTTTAGAGCTTTGCATAATTATAACTAGTAACAAACCATAGCTTAAGCTTGCTCTGCAGTCATCTTTTAGAAAGCAGTATGTCCAAGGTGGATCCTTTCAGCTTGCCCTCAGGAACGTCCAAGATAGGGTACATAGTGAGACATTCCCTTTTATCTTTTTCAATAGTTTAACTGCATTGTACCATGCTTTTTTGAGAAGTACTTGGGATTTTTCTACTAGATATACTTAGAAGGTTTGATAGAGCTAACCTAGAGAATTCCTGTCACTCGAGATTTTACCTCATCACTAACTTCTCTGAGGGGGATGTCTGGCATCAGGACAAATAGCCAGGCTGCTTGTCCTTGGAACAAAAAAAGAAACCCAGAAGCAATTTGTTGAGAGATTTTTTTTCGGTAGCCCTTTTACTTGTGTTTACTTGGGTGAGATTTCCAATGTTAGTAAATAGTAGAATAATTCTGTACTGTTGACAATGCCACAAATAATTGTTGGATATTTTTTAACTTCTGTTTTCAGGGTTTAGAGATAGTATTTCGAGTAGGTTTAGCATTACTTCAGATGAACCAGGCAGAATTACTGCAACTTGACATGGAAGGAATGTTACAGGTAAGCTATGGTTATAATAATTTAAGAGATATCTGAAATGTGTAATGTGTGTATATTTCCTTGCAGCTGTTAATTATATGTAATCTTGTGCTCTGATTGCTTTTAGCACTTTCAAAAGGTCATTCCACATCAGTTTGACAGTGGTCCAGACAAATTAATCCAAGCGTCTTACCAAGTCAAATACAATGCAAAAAAGATGAAAAAGTAGGTATAACATTTTGAGAAAATAGATTATACTGTTGCTGAGTTACTGCTTGTTTACCCTTAAGAGTTGTTATTTATTCAATGTTTTGCTTTGAATTTTCCATCTTTAAATTTTTTGGGGGGTTTTTACTACATAAACAATTAAAACTGAAGTTCTCTCTGCAAAAAAATTATTCTAAAGTAGTATTTGCTATTTTTCTTAAATATAATAAAGCTATGTCTCATTTACAAAAATAACTAAAAAAGCTTTTGAAGAAAACTGCAAGTTACGGGGAATTACAACACTTCAGTAAAAAGGAACTGAACAGGAAGGCTGGGTAGGGGGTGGTTTTTTGGAGGGAGGGGAGATTATTTTGGATTTCTTCAGGGTGAAGCAGGGAAAGGAGGTAAAACTTTTATGATCTGGCCTAAATGCTAAAGATTTTAGTTCTCAGGAACTGGAGAAGTATTCAGTGTTCACGGTGCTAAGGAGTGCATTTATGGTCAAAAGTGCTGTTTAAAATATAAATTGGTAAAACTTTGTAATACCATTGACAACAGTAAAATAACTTTTATTTGGGGTTTGAAATTTTGAGAATACCACAGAATACCACTACTGTTGTTGTTGTTAAGGTTAGTTGCATGTCTCTTCTGCCTTTGGTAAATGTTGGTTTGATTAGCCAAGCTGCAAATACTGTGATTTGCCAGGGTTAAGTTTGGTGGGTCACCCATTGGCTGTAACGTATCGTACGTTCACTGTTGCACTGCAGGTTGGGCACAGAGTCTTCCAAGCTGAATTTGTCGATCTTTTTCTTTTTTTTCTGTCAGCAGCCTATGGTCAGTAGAGTGAGCAGTCTTCTCTAAAAAAGAAGTAACAACAAAGCTTTCAGGAAAAAATATTTTCTTTGCAAACCAGTACAAGTGTATGTAGTTGAAAATCCTACCATTCCAAGTCCGAACTTCCTGGTCTGCCTTCTGTAGAGGCATTGTTATCTCAGCTTGTGGGTTTTTCTTGCCACATTTTTCATTGGGACAACTTTGGTTTTCTGGGGAGAGGCCAAAATTGTTTTATATTTAAGATATTTTTCTCAGATTTCTTTGCATCTTTTTCTTCCAGGCTTTCCAAGCTCTGATTTCTTTTGGCTGAGTCTATTGAACTGATGATTGTATTACATAAAGGGGTTAGTACAGAGTAGCTCCAAATTGCTGCCACTGTAAAGTATTCAAGCAAGCTCCTGCACTTCAGAGTGCTGGTTCAGTCTGTTCGTATCTACTGAAATCTGTGTTTAAATTTAGTACCCACTCTAAGCATTTATAAGAGTGCATTTCAGAGAAAATATCAATGATCTGTGTCTCTGTTCTGCTGTTGTTAGGTATTACACCAACAAGTAAATTATCCTCAATGTTTCTGATCATAATTCACTATTTCTAATTTTTAGGCTAGAAAAGGAATACACTACAATAAAGACAAAAGAAATGGAAGAACAAGTTGAAATTAAAGTAAGGAATCCTCAACAAATTTATTCATGAATAAGTTTAATTCCTAGATGGGGGGGTTACATGTTTGATCTCTGCATGTAGTAGGACATAATTAAGGTCCCCAAATTATTTTCTTTCAGCATTTATGTTTTGGATGTCTTTTCATAAAGGACACCTACAGTGAAATTATTGAGACTTCTGGTGGACATTAAAAAAAAAAAAAATCTTTGGAGACCCACTGCACTTACATTTTTATTATTTCCTGCTGACAAAAGCTTAGTAACAGATGCTCTCATTTGTCAGAGGTTCCAAATATGCTGGTTTAGATGTAGGTGCTCCACACAGGAGGTTTGTATGACACATGTTAAGATAGACTTTGTCAGAGTGCACTTGAGTGGTTTGTCTTTGATTTTAAGATCTTGATATTTTTTTTTTTTTTTCTTATGCATTGAACCTAAATTGTAGTTTCTTCTGTCTGCAGTCACTTTTTCTTTTAGTGCTTTTGCAGTTAATACAAACTGTGGGGGGGAAAAAAGCCAACCTGCCAGTGCAGTTCATTTTTCCCTTCCACTAACTGACCTACTTCCCGTATGTACTTAATCATTGCATCTTTTTGCTTTTGTGACATAAATAGGCTTTTGATACCTTTTTTCCTATTTCACTTTTTTTTTCACAACATGTTTGATCTGGATTTTCTTCCTTGTGTTTTTAGCCAGTTCTGTAAGAAAAGACAGTGGGAGAAATGATGTGCAAGTGCATTGTATAAAGCCTTGTTGAGGGAGTTAGGTAAAGTCTTCCTTCTTCCTGTCCACTGGTAGTCATTTTGCCTTTCAATATCAGTTTTTAAGGCATCAGTTCTTCAGAAAAATGACTGTGAGATGCACCTGCGAGCACAAAGGTATTAGGAGTCTTTTCAGGCAGTTTTATTGTACTAGGCAGTGAGGCATTTAGCAGCCTGAATACCTGCTGTAACAGCAGCTGAAATCAGAAGATTTGCAGGGCTCAAATGACAGCTATTTGCAGAACAGGACAAAATAAAACCATATGAAAGACAGCTGTAACTTTAGATTCTAATATACGAGCTCATATCAAATCCTTTCCTGGTTCTTGCCACCACCACCCCCCAAAAAAAAAGAAGGCAACAAAAAGCTCTCCAAAATAAAAACCACCAAGCCAACCCCAAAAAAAAACCTACCAAAAAAACCCCAACCAGTCAGTGCAAAGCTGTCTGTTTCTAGGCCGTACTTTGGGACTTATGTAAATAATTTCTGACTTACCAGAGCTGCTTAGCAGAAGAGGCTACTTTAGGGGAGATAGAAAAGCATATTTTGAGTTTGCCTTTTAGCCTGGCAGAATAAAGTGTTCACTGAACTGATACCCAATGCCCTGTTCTGAGGGGTATGGATCTCTTCTATCTGAATGCTGACTGCTAAAGTATACAGGAAATTCACTGGTAAAGTATAGAGTTCAGAACAATTCTTTCTTGCTTCTGAGACGTTTGAGGTAATTCTCAGTATAACCTTATAGATTAACGTAAATTCTTGTGAGGAAAAGGAAGGAAACCTTGTAGCTGCCTCATTAGCCTGTCCTAATGCAGGGAGTGCACTTCATGTGCCTTAACCACGAAGACTTTGGCTCTGTTTATGAAAGGGAGGCAGTCAAGTCTGGTGTGGGGTTAAGCCCTGTGGTTCACCTGCAGACATACTGCGTTCAGCTAATGCAACACAGATGCTTTTGCATAACATGAGATGTGTTCTCATTTTTGCTGTATCAAGCTGTTTAAACTTGTATTTTGAGCTAGTACGTCATATGAAAGGATGTTAAGAAGGTCACTAATTATTTTTGTATTTATATTGATTTTCATGGATGTGATGAAATAAAAATGTTAGTTGGCTTTATCAGACTTTCAATTCATACCTTGAGAAATGGATTTGTGAACTGTTTACCTTCCAGAGGTTACGAACTGAAAATAGACTACTCAAACAGCGCATTGAAACACTAGAAAAAGTAAGTATGCTGGGGACTAGATTTAATCTGTGTTAATTTAGACTTTAATTGATGGCAATTTCGTTCTATGAAATGGGAATCTCAGAATTATAGTTTACTGTTTTCCTGATAATCTCTGGTGTTTACTAACAGTGCTTAGCCAAATAACATGGCCATCACCAAGCAATTAAGGTCAATGCTTTAAATATGTAAGGTTATGTCTGTTTTTTAGTGATTATAAAATCAAACATTTTGAGATATCCAACTTGTGTTGTACTGTTTTCTTTCTGAATTAGAAGCATATGTTCAAAGTCCAGAAGACTCCATGAAATAGTGGACTGCTTGGTTGGAAAAGAGGTCATTGTGAGAGAATGCTCAGTTTTGAAAATCTGAAGTTGCTTGGTGTTTTTATGTAGGAGCAAAATGACAGACCTACCAATGACCAGAGAGATGTTGCAGCATTCACATTCAGAACAGGAACACTGCCATTCATTTGTTCTATGTAGTTTTGAGGTTTCGTGGCAATTTTGGGGACATGGTGGGGAGAATATCTAAAGATTTATTTCTCGTATGTTTAGTCTCGTTAGTAGAGTTTTGTTAGGTTTTTTTGTAACTGATTGAAACTTCAAAAGTATGCATGGGGACTGCTGTGGATACATTGCCAACATGAAGGCACTGTTCTCCAGTGGCCTCTCCTGTATCCTGGTATCACACTTCCTGTGGCAGATTGCATCTGAACTGCTCTGCTCAGCAGTGAGAACATTTCTGTCCATCTTAAGCACAAACAGGGACCATCTTCCAACAAATGGAATTCAATGCTCTTGTGAGTCACAAACAGTTGTTCATGTTTCACAGGGAAGAAAATGGTAATGTTTCAATTGAGAGTGACATAATTGAAAGATGTTACACTTCAGATGTTAAACCACATTGCAATTTCTTGAAAAGCAGTCTATGTCAAATTCTAAATAACTGATTTCAGAATTTAGTTTGGAAAAGACGCATAATAAGGACACATTGTGAAATTTGTGACCAAAAATACAATTCTGTGAATGTTTTTGTTTCTATTATTGGAGGTTTATAAAATGACTGGAAAAGAGCAGGCTCTCTTTGGGAAGCTTGAAGCTGTAGTGAATCATTTCAATACCCTTGGCAAATATATAATAGTTAATATCCTTGTTTTATACTTAACTCGTAGAGGTTTGAAATATTTTCTTTTTTTAATTATGAAGTCCATGATGAACTGCTAGATGCTAGTGCTTTTGCAAATTCTGTACTTAGAATTTTGGAATTCACCTTCAGATTATCCCAGTCTGACTGGAACGAAAGCATTTCAAAATGGGAAAATATTATCTATTAATAAGAATTTCTGAAGATCATTATCATTACAACATTTGAAAAACAGATCATAAAATGTGAAAAATACATTAAGTTCTTTTGGAAACTTATTTTTAAAATATTTTTCCATCATTCAAACTCATCTAATTTAGTTGTGATTTCCTTAGTGTACCTTAACTTCTAAGTAATAGCTCTTATCTACTAGTTTGAACTTGAATTTTAATAAAAGTTTCAAGGGCAAAGAAGGTCTATAAATAGATGTGTTTGTCTGTTGTAGAATGTTCAAAAAATTGAGTGGTTTCAGAGGTGATAAAGTAGAAATTAATTAAATGCAACTGCAGGCCTGTAGTGCTTGTCAGTGTGTAAAAATGAAAATTTTTCTTGCAAAAGTTTGGCAAGGAAAGAGAATCTATGAACTGCTCAATGAGTTACTGCAAGAATTCAGTAAAATAAAACATTAGCTGTCATAGTTGACATTTCCTGCTTGTCTGTCAGTTTGCACCATTTAACTTCCCTGCTTCATCTTAGTGGAAGCTGTAGTTCTGCATGAGTGCCTCAGTGCTTAGTGGAGTTCCCTCTGTGCTCAAATTATACCTTTGTTTCATGTTGTAAGGGGACTGTAGATCGTGTCTTGGATCTATCTATTAGATCATATCAGATAATGCTTCAGTAACTTTTGTTAATTTAGGGAAGCAAGCCATTCAGATAGAAACACCCAGTCTCCTGTAGGTGAATTTTAAGTGTTACAGTAATCTGAAACCTTTTTGTATGAAAGATGGACTGTGTTAAATCTATTGCAGAAAAGGCTGCTTCCTGAGACTTTCAGGCTGATTTGCCTTCATTGATATGAAGAGTTGTTAATTTTGCAAAAAGAGCTTGCACAGAAAATGGGTAGAATTTGGGCATTTTCTTTCTATCAGCTCTTGGTCTTTTTTGTCACTATGATCAGCCCCTTGTTTTTTGGTTTCCTTTTTCCTCATTCCTATCTGAATTTTTCCTTTGTAGGAAAGTGCTTCCTTGGCAGATAGATTGATACAGGTATAGTCTTTTAGTCTTTTACTGTATGACTCTCTTCCTACTCATAAAAAACCCCAACTGCTTTAATGCATGCGTATTTGCATGCCGTAATCTATCCTTGCTTTGCTGATTTGGAATAAATACAGAGCTAATATATCTTGCTAGAAACTTGTTTAATTTTGTTTACTAAAAATATATAAACCCAATATCTGCACGTTATAGTAATTTTCCTAACCTATTGTAATTTTTTGTCCAAATTCCTGTGGCAAATGGATTCTATGACACTGTATTAACAATGAAATTGAATAGCGTGACCTTCAATCTGTGCATGTACAACTGAGTGATAATGCATGAAAGGAATTTTATTGAACGTGAGTACAAAACTGTGCTTGCTAAATGGTTGCTGAACTTAGTACTTTATTACAAAAGCAGCTGTTTAGTACTACCTTGTCCTAAAATTTCTACCAATTGTACTCTGTGCTGTTTGCAAAACCAATCTGATGAAATAAGCAGCTACGCATCATAAAGGCAGTTTTCCTTGGATTTGTCATAAGTGCTTAAAAAAATAAATTATGTCCTAAGGGACAAGTGACAAGGGCCCAGGAGGCTGAGGAAAACTACCTCATAAAACGGGAGCTGGCCACCATCAAACAGCAGAGTGATGAGGCCAATACTAAACTGGAGCAAGCTGAGAATACCATCAGGGAGCTCCAGCAACAGCAGCAATGGGTAAGGAGCCTAGCAGCACATCATCTCATCTTTTTCACTCACTTGTGTTTATTTTTCCTCATCATTATATGACATGGTCTCTGTGCTGTCTTTGTAAACACCTGTTCATTGTGATTTGCATTCCTAAAATGACACAAATTTAATTAAATCAAATTTTGCTCTGTTCTACTGATAGATGAGATTCATAACCCTGGATAGATGTAAGTTACGAGTTAATTAAAAAAACTAAACAATATACCCACAATGAAACACACCAAGCAAAAAACTCAAAAAACCCCCACAAACCGACCCAAAACCTTTCCACCAAAAAAGAAATACTAACAAAACACCACACATACAACCTCTGATAGCTCTTAATGCTAAGAATCTAGTCATTGCAAGTTGTGTCACTCTGGCTACTCAAATTTGAGAATTGATTCATAATGCCTTTACCTAGTGTATCATTTAAGTCAGTTTCTTTCATCTTAATGTTTCTTCTGTGTACCTGTGTTTGTTTTTTTCCGAGTATGCTAACATTTACTGCTCGCTGTAGAGAGCATTGTAGAAGAGCATTGTCCCTGATTTTGGAACTACAGAACTTCATTAAAAAGTGTGGGTTTATGTGTATATGGAGCAGGAAAATAATTTTTAGTAGCCCTGTATAGTACTGTATTTTTATGCACTCAGGGTTTTAGGTAGTAAAATGTGCAAGACTTCAGACTCTTGCTGTGAGACTGAAGTTACTTCCCTTAAGACACTTAAAGTGCTCACTATCTTCTCTTTGGGGATATAGGGGAAAGCATTTTAGCATCTTCACTTGCTGAATGAACTGTGCACTACTAGTGTTGATGTGAATATCCTCATATTGTTTTAAGTAAGTGGTATCCGAGTGTATTGTCTGGAATCTTGGGAATGTCAGGTGTATGAAATATGACTTACTAGAACTACAGCATACTGCAGCTACTTAACCAGGTTTCTTAAGGTCAGTATGTTTGTTTTACACCTCTTCCACTGAAGCTCTAGAAATACCTGTGTCTCCTATTGGAATGTAAAGACGAGATTCACTGTTAGACTGAAATCACAGCTTATATGCAATGTTCTAGAACTAGTTTATCATGTCTGTTTAATGCATTTCAGTGTAAAAAAGAAACATATTTTAGAATAGTCACAAGAAGTGACTATTGAGCTGTTACTCTCTCATGTGAAATACTGCTTTTTATAGAACTTTAATAATTTCTTTGGGGGGAAAATATGAA
This sequence comes from Corvus kubaryi, assembly GCF_017639235.1. Taxonomy (NCBI): domain Eukaryota; kingdom Metazoa; phylum Chordata; class Aves; order Passeriformes; family Corvidae; genus Corvus; species Corvus kubaryi. The sequence continues at coordinate 9,632,579 of NW_024581108.1, forward strand.
GAAATTATGATTAGGAAAATGGGGATGGTTTAGTTATGCTTTTCAACATTTTTAGATATATTGTAATCTTTCAAGTGAAATGCAATGAGAAGTGTTTATAGACTTTTGGATATATATAGAGCTGTTGATTGTCTGATTACAATAGTACACACCTTTGGAATATGTTTTTTAGAGGCATCCATGTTAATGACCTGTATGCAATTAAAAGTTATTAGAAGACTAAGATACTATTACTTATTTATTCATTAATTGGTGGGAATATGACTTTTAAAGCTAATGCCTTTAATTATGCCAGGGACCTTACTGAGTAGCAATGATGGGGAGGCTTGACAGGTTGCCTAAGTGTGGGAATTGATCCTGAGCAAAACCTTAGATATCTGTGGATTGCAAAATTGGCTGGGTTGGAGCTGTGAGGGCAGACAACTGGGCAATTACTGCAGGAATGGAGAGTAAGTCAAATTACGAGCACGATTCCTTCTTTCCATGCTTGCAGCATTGCTTTTCTCCACTTAAACATGAACATGGCTATAGGAAATCATCTGACTGTGTGGAACTGAGACTGTAAATCCATGTGGTTAGAGACAGATTTGTGCCTAATAGCTGGCTTATTCTGAAGTGTAAGGAATAGCACTGTGGTTTTGAGACCCATCGGAATTTTACACCATGGTGAAAGTGTTAAAATGGTTTAAGTAAGGAGTGTTCGCTAGATTCTGCTGCATCAGTAAGATGTGTAATTGAACAGCCTTTAACTGTTTCCAAGCATGGAAGTGGGAGCAACAAATAGAAGCAGCTGCGTGCATCTAGGGCGCCACCTGGTGGGAATGCATGGATTTATTTGGAATTTTTGCATTTTAGTGTACACTGGTGATTTTTTGCCACTTGCTAATGCCAATAGCTTTGTTCTTGGCAATACTCCTTTTCAGTATTGTCTTGAAAGTATCTGATTTAATGTTTTCTTATCTAATTATTTCAGCTTTGTTTTTAGCAAAAATGATTGCACTGTAAACTTGTAAATGACTGCATAGTTTATCTGTACTTATTTAAAGATGCAGCATCTATTGTATATATTTTTATCATCTACATATTTTTCAGTCTCAAATTGATTGTTTCACCATGATAGAAACCATAACGTTTGGACATGAATGTCTGAATAGAAATGTATGAAAAGAACCGCCTAAAGGTACTTGCAGCTGCCTCTTCTGAGCAATACTGTGGGATTAAAAAACCCCACTGTTTTGCTGGTAGCACAAATTATGTAAACAATAGTATTTCTAAGGTTAACATACCCTTGTAAAAAGGTTATGCATTTATATTTGAGTATTATCAAGGGTTTATGCTGTCTGTATGAGATTGAATAGCATAGGTTGGATGGCTTAACGGTAACTATTAGAGGTACTTACTGGATTTGTCTGAAGAAATTCTCTCCTGCAGCACTTCTGAATACAGAGGTGGGTAGAGGAGTATTCTTTTGATCAGAAGCCCAAGTTACACACAAGTTTATTTCTTTCTGTGCTAAAGTACTTATAGGGAGTTTTTAGTTGAACCAGAATGGCTTCATTATGAAGTGTGGAGTCTACTTAAAGAGGTAATCATGATACTAACCAATGATACTAATCTGTCTTTGGCTTGTCTAGTCTTTAAATGTAGAAACTTGCCAAAGGCAAGTCATGGTGGCTTACTAAATGATTAAGAGGAAGGTGGCTTCTTCCTCAGACCGCTAGTAAATCAAGAACTGCATAGAGGAAGTTGTGCCTGACTTGAACAAAATACGGACTTTTCTTTTGAGGCATGCTAAGAGCAATGGTATTTGAGGAGTTAGGGGAAAGGGTAGTCAGCCTATTGTAACTTACTCCTGATAATTATGTGCTGAAGGTTTTATTCTCTGTTCTTTTCGCCCTTGTGTTTCTAAATGAGAAGGGTAGCTTTTTGCTGAAGGTAAATACCTCCAGAATGCAAATCTTGTCTTTCCCAGTGATACTGTACTTGCCAGTGATTACCCAGTTCATCAGTTGGAATGCTTTAAAATTGAACCTGATTAATTGGAGGCTAATCAAGCTAAAATTAGTTCACATCTTATTTTTAAATAGGCTCTTCAGCTATATTATGTGAAGATAGAATTTTAATTGACTAAGCATTCAGATGGAAGCATATGCATTTTGCAAGGTAATTTATAGTGATGTATTTGGTTATTGTTACAGCAACTTCATAATGCGTAGTTTCTGTTCAGGAACTCATGTTAAAATGACTGATAATAATTAAGAACATAGTAATTGATGTTGGGAATATATGCTTGTAAATGAGTGTTGCAGCTTTATGGAAGGCTTCACTTTATTTTTTACAATATACTTTCCTAATACTATGTTCTGATTTGCAACCAAAAAGCAGAAAATAAGAATTCTGTATTTAGTGAAGTACTATAGTTAGTGCTTAAATGTGTAAACGAAGTTAGCTGGGCAGCTGCTGAATCAGCTGTTAATTGCTCTTCAGTACAGTGTACTGGAGAACCATTGTGTAATTATATCTGTCACCAGCGTAAATAATATTTGGTATGGTTATGTTTAAGAAAATTTGGGTGGAAATAAATCCAGTTGTGTGAAGCCAAGCCATTGTGTTTCTTTCACAATTAAATGGCTGTAGAACTACAGTTTTAGTCCTTTATATTACATGTGTCTCTTCAACATAGGCAAGATGGTGTTATTGTGGTTAAAATGTTTGGCTGGTGCCTGAAAATCCGTATTTGCATTGTGGCTTTTGTCAGAAATTCTAGGGCTTAGGGCAAATATATAAAAGCAGATTTTTTTTTTCTTGCAGTCAGTTTAAAAGTTGTTTTCAAACATTGTTTTAACTATAAACTTGTGTTACCTTTGTATACTAAATTATTGAAATTGTGCTTTGTTTTACTAAGTAGTAAAACTCACAGCTTGTAATTTGTGAGTCTTGTTTTCTTCAGTCTGTTCTGATCTTGGCTGGGGTTTTTTGCAGTATATCAAGATTTGATTTAGAGTTTGTTGTGGCTAAATAAATAAGTACTCTTAACATATTCCTTATGCAGGTGATATCTAAAGACAGATTTAAAGACTCGTGCTTGAAATTGGATTAATAACTTTTCTTACCTTCTCCATTACTAATTATTTGATAAACATCAATTAGATTTTTATAGAATATACTTACATTATTGCAAAATCAGCATGTATTCAGCTCTTCAAATCTGCTGTTTTCTCTCCATGTCCTGGAAAATACTAGTGAACTTCTTCCATTGCCAGAGAGAGAACACTGCATTTGTTCACATTCTGTATGTACCACAAACAGAATGTGGAACAAGAAATGTAGAGTCCATCTAAGTTGCTGTGCGTATCATGGGATAAACTTGTACAAACAGCTGGGGAATAAAAAAGAGTTGTTCCCTCTTTTCTGCCTCCGCATGGTGTTATATGTGGTACTTGTGTTGCTACATGATGTGAAGCAACTGTAGAAATTAATCAGCATTGACCACCATCCTCTTCCTTATGCTCAAATCAGGTCTGCCTCCATTACTTGTTGAGGCAAAACCAATGTGTGGGTTGAAAATTAATATGAATTAGATTAGTATTGTATAAGGGAAAATTAATATTAATGTACAAGGATCATATATTTCTGTGTGTGTTCAGGTGCACAGTTAAGTAGGCCTCATGCTTAAGTGGATGGTGTCAATGACACTAAAAACTTCCTGCCTGAGCTGTCTTTGCCTTTTAATGCTTTGTGCATATCCCCTCCATTACAGCTTCCTGCAGGCACATATATACAAGAAATACAGTAAACTGTAACACTAAGTGTAGTGTAGATTTTGAATTTGGATTGTACTGTAAGTCATGACAAAAGGTTTAGTTGGCATGCAGAAGTATAAAAGCAAATGGAAGACTTATTTCCTTGACCATGTAGTTACATTTAAATCCTTGTTTTGGCCTGTTTGCCTCTTATTTGTACATTAAAAGTCAGGGCATGTCACACCCTAACAGAAGCATGTGGAACTGAAGACTTCTGTTCATTTTTTTTACTGCTTTTTAGATGTAGAAAACTAAACTGTTTGATGCAAACATAAAGTAAGACACAGATGTATCTTTAGTATAATGAATAATCTTTTTAAAGTTGAATTGTTAATTAAAACTTAATCTATGCATCCAGGCATAGTATTTTTATTTCACAATGTGGTTAATGACACCAAAAATATATTAAATTATTTTCCTCTAAACTTAATTTTCAGGGTAGCTATGTAAACACAGTAACTAAACAACTATGCTTTGAGGATTTCAACACACACAGTTTTCTTCAATCAGAAATTTAAATACTGATTTAGGTTGGTATTGCCTATCAAGCAAGTTTGACAATCTGCCAAACTGCCAAGTAACTTTAAAGTGACACAGGGAAGAAATAAAATGTATTTTTTAACTGTTGATTGGGGAAAAAGTTGAGTGAGTCTTTTGAATACAAATGCTTCGGTTGGATGTATCTGAATTTCAGAAGGAATATGTATAGTATGAGCAAATGAGAGCCAAGAGCTGGAGTGAAGAAAGGGGCAAACCAAAGTCATTGTGCATTGAAGCGCATATAGTTTTATTTTAAATCCAAGATTATGGAAGGAATCTGTTGAATTGGAGTTTAACTGAGTAGGGATTGAGTGATACTTTTATTAACCTTGTAATTAACTAGTCTTCCCTAAGCACCTTTTTCTGCATATCACAAAATAATCACAGATCGTTTGAGAATCTTTCAATTTGGTTGACAATGACAGAAAAGTGTGAGTTGTTGCTTGTCAATACTAATAGGGGTCTCAGTTTCGTCAGACACATTTGGCTGTGTGGAGGTGCAGTTGTTTGAGAGGCAGAGCAGTGGGGATATGTTTGGTAGCAGTCTGCAGTGACATTAATAGACTTGTATAAGGTAAGCGCTTATGCTGGTATTTCTGATCTGAAGCATTTGAATGTACTTTTTCCACCAAATCTGGTATATAAAACCCCTTTCAAACAATCTGTGGTTCATACTAAACATATTTCTGCAAACTTTGTAGCATAAATGCAGTTCACGATACAGTGAAGACTTTGTGCTACAGCTGGAAAAAGAGCTGGTCCAAGCCAGGCTGAGTGAAGCAGAATCTCATTGTGCCCTGAAGGAGATGCAAGATAAAGTTCTAGAGATGGAAAAGGTAAATCAAACCAGGACCCTTTATATAGAACAGCACTCAAAACAGACTAGAGGTCCCTGTAATTCTTTGCAGAACTGTGCTCTAGAACCTCTCTTCTATGCTTCTGTGATTGCAAGACGCTTTTCAAATCTCAAAGTACAATAAAACTAAGGTCTGTTTGCACTGGGAAAGGTTTGTGAATAACAGATCACTTTTCTTCTATTCCTGAAGCCTGCTGTAGTGGAAAACTTGGATTCTGGTGAAGTCTTGATAGGAAACATCAATTATTTCGAAATTCTAAGCCCGCAGGAGCAGTGGGCTTAGAGTGAGCATTGAGATTATGTGAAACTAGTTTGGGAGGGGAAGAGGAAAGGGTTCAATATTACCATTCCTAGGTACTGAGTATCTTCCACTCCCATTCCATTATGGGCAGGGAAAGAATCCCTTCACCGCTCAGTATCAGAATCTCTACTGCTTTTTGGATGCCATGCTGGCTTGTAACTTACTGATGCCAGAGTTCAAGATGTACTCAAACCAACTGGCAAACATTTACCTTTCTTTGCAGCAAAATTTAACTGCAAGATAAAATAGCAAAAGAAGAAAAACCGCAATAATTGACCTGATATAAAGCATTCTAAGGAATTAGTTTCCTTAGGAAACTTTTACGAGCTATATACCCAGGCTTTGGCTAGGGTATATTACTAGCTAATTAGATTAACCTGCTGGAACCAAGATTTATTTTTCAATTATCTGAGGGGCTTGATGAGTGTCTGATGGGCTTAGTAGTGTGGTAGTTTTTACTGTATTGACCATTGGTAAGAATTTAGGATACAAGGTATTTTTCAAAATTCAGGAGACTACTTAATCTTCATCAGCATGGAGACAGCATACAATGAAAACTTATCCGTGAAGAAAAATTGGAGTAGTGGGGTCAGTTCCAGTGTACCAGGCGAACTCAGATGTACAGCAGTATTTCAGTCTGTCATGATGAACTTACGCATGTGAGAAAGGGGCTGAAGTGAACTCCCTTAAATTCCTACAATACAGCTCTTTACTGCTGTTGGTGATGAGTCGTGAGTCTGGGGAACTTCTGCTGAATAACCCGAGACTTGCATGGCCGTACTGACAGTGCCATAAACATTCAGAAACATACCCTCTCGTTTCCTGTATTTGCCAATACTCAGATCCTATGATTTTGAAACATGGAATGCTAATAAATGGCTGTTGTGCTGTGTTCTGTTAATGTTAATCATGTGCTTTACTCAACTCTCAAGAAAACCTGACAACTGTCACAGTATTACAGATCTGCAAAAACATTTGATTTTACTGAAAACAACTACTGGGAAATAAAGTAGAAAGTGATGAAGGACAGTTCAACTTTGAATATTTGGTGACCAATGATTTGCTGTAGGGATACTGTATTCAGACAGCCTGTCCATTTTCTTCGCCTCGTTTTTCTCCCAGATTTCCCTTATTAGGATTTCATCTCTGTTTTGCTTTTCTTGGTGTTTTCATGTTTTCTGTTTAGCCTTCTCTCGCCTTTCTACTTTTTCCTCATGTGTCTTGCACTTTCATCTCTAAGACTTTTTCTTGACTGGTTGTTGTTTGTAAATATTAACACATGGTTCCTTTGTCAGCATATCTGTTCTCCTTTTCAAAGGCTGATGACGTACTTCCTAAAAACTAAATTTCCATTTATTATTTTTCCTGTAAACCTAAATAAAAGTTATAGCTTTAAGGTGTAATTTCAGTTCCTTGTTTGTTTTACTTTTTATCCACTAGATCAAAACCTTTCAGATTCCTCTCCGTATTTTTCATGATGTGTTCAAATATTGTAAATATGATGTTTTGTTAGGGATACCATTCAGGGAAATCTTGAAGTCAGAATACCTAGAACTACTACCTTATAATTTTCTTTTGTAGTTGGCAGTTAGAAGTTATTTATACACACTCACTATATCCAGAAGCTTAGCTTTTTTGATGGTTTTTATTTTGTAGAGGATGTGCACCTTAAGTTTTCTTAGTTATTGTTCCATGTCTATGTTCCTGGAGTGGGTTTCACTAAGCACAATTTTATTCAAATACATATTTAAGAGGATGATCCTTGTTGCAGAGGAACAGCTCCCTCCCTGATGAGGAAAATGTTGCCAGACTACAAGAAGAACTGATTGCAGTAAAATTAAGAGAAGCAGAATCTTTGATGGGTCTCAAAGAACTAAGGCAGCAAGTCAAAGATTTGGAAGAACACTGGCAGGTATGGGTAGCAATATACTTTTATGAATTTTTATTTTCAATGATAAAGCAAAAGACTAAAATTTTGAGATAATGAGTTCAAGTAGAAACTAATGATTGTCAGTCAAACTGCTGAGGTGAGAAAATCCTTAAATTCAGCTGTCACAAGAAACTTAACCTAAAAAGTATGTTAGAAGTTGGTGCCTAGTTGTTACAGATGGCAGAGGGCCTGTGCTACCAGGTAACTGTAATGGTTGGAGGGAAGTACCTTATCAGTACTCCTACTTTGCTAAATGTTAAAAAGGGCTAGAAAGAGACAAAAGTCTTAGGATATACTTGAAATTCACTGACTTACTGTAGTTGGGAATTAATGTGTTCAGTTTTTTGTCTATTCTTAAAACCAGCAAGTTTCCATGGGTTTCTAGCTTTTAGGATCAACAGGAGAACTCTAGCTATTTGTCCCCATATAACTCTGAGACCTTAAGTGAAGTAAGGAAACACCAGGAAGGATCAGGCACTATCAGCAAAAGCATGCTGTTTTTCTAGCGTCATCTAGCTCGTACCACTGGAAGATGGAAAGATCCTCCGAGAAAAAATGCAGTGAATGAGCTACAGGATGAGCTGATGACAGTGCGGCTGAGAGAAGCAGAAACTCAGGCTGAACTGAAAGAGACCAAACAAAGAATGATGGAGATGGAAACACAGGTATGTTACTGAATGCTAGTACATGTGAATTGAGCTGGTTGCTGGAAGTTTGGTGTTATCAGGGAGATGCCTGATGAGGATCTTCACCGTCTACAGGCAGGACTTTAGTTCCAAAATGCGGGGTCTTTTTACTTCTGTTAGACGAGGATGGGAGACTCTAGTGCACACAGTACAACTTTATTGTCTCCTCTTTAATATTTTCCAGGATTATGCTTTCTGAATTTCTCATTTGGATTAGCTGGTAGATTCTGAATGTGTGTGCATCTTAATTAATTAAGTTTTAACAGGTGTAATAACAACAAAAGTATGTTTAAGGTGTTTTAAATTCCACAAATCTAATTGGCAATTCTGATAATAGTAATGTTTAGATGGCAGTGTGTGCTTTCTTTAGGTGACATTGCTGATACTAGATTTTCTGCTGAGGTCATGAATCTGGTTACTAAGCTGTGGACTCAGCAAAGCAGCTGTGTATTGGTCAGGGTTTTTTAGCACGAGGTTTGCCTTTTATGTGCCAGACTAGAAAACCCTTGGTTACCCCTGCTGAGGTTTGTGCAGAAAAGACAATCGTACCTTGATTGCCAAGATTCTTTTTGTAAAACTATTAAGTTGCTAAGCACCTGAAAGTGCACTAAAGTGGTGAGTTCATCTTATATGAGTAAACTCAAGTTAGTAAGCACAATGTGCTGATGATTGAGAAGGATTTTTAATAGACTTCTAAGAAATCTTCCCATGAAATACCTGCTAAATGTAACTTTTTTGAAAGAGATCTATGCATCCAAAAAACTAAACAAACAACAGCTTTACTTGACAAGGTTCAGCAATTCCAGAAACCAGGAGAGCATGTAAGGACGTGCTATTGAAGAGAGATTAACCAGCTGCAAGGCATATGAAGGCTTCTTTCTGACAGAGGGATCACTTTATACCAACTGCTTAAGTTTCTTCTTGCCTTACCTTGTAATATTTTCACTGAAGTGTCAACATTGTTTTGGTCAGTAGGGGGCATAGAGAGTCTGCTGTCTGGCTTACATTTACTTAGGTACTTCTCACTTCAGTGTTACACATCGAGTCTTTGTATGTGCTTATGCTGTTTAGCTGTCATCTGAAAGAAATGCCATTCTCATGGTATGGTGTGCACAGCTTCAGGTACAAGTGCTATGACTTGTACTTGTGCACTGATCTCAACTAAGGTGCCATGTTGCTTTCAGGAATTCACTGGACAGAAAAGCGTGGACAGTATTTCTGACATACCTGATCTTTCCTGGATGCATAGTGTAGCTGAGATACAAGTTCAAAAAATCTGCCTTACCTAGGCAACGAATTGGGAAAAACAGATCTACTGGAGCTTTGCAATAATGTTCTTACAATGAGTCATCTGTTGTTTAAGAACAATTTGAATATCCTGTTCATAAACAAAATGTCATGCAAACTCTTCTGATTACACTTGGAAAACTCTGAATGCTTTTTCATCAAAAGTTTTTTATGGTAAATGATCTCTAAGTCTGTTTTGTCAGACTTCAGGGAGTTAGATTAATAACCTTCTCTTAACATGTATTTTGTTTCCCTTTTTTGTCATGAATTTCAGAATCAGATCAATAGTAATCATTTACGAAGGGCAGAGCAAGAGGTCGCCAGCCTACAGGAGAAGGTGCAGTATCTTTCTGCACAGAACAAAGGACTTCTGGCTCAGTTGAATGAAGCAAAACGTAGACAAGCAGAGATTGAATGCAAGGTAAACAATATCCTGAGAAGTGCTAATATATATTTACATTTTAGTCTTGTCTGCCATTGTTGGATAAAATTGTGTCTTAACTGAGAAGCATAAATCATAAAAACAAAATTCTTTTTACCGATTTTGACAATATCATCTTGAATTTACCATCTCACAAAAACCACTTGAGGTTTTGACAGAGCTGATTCTTTCTGGTCCCACAAAGATAAAGTTTTACTTTAAAGCATGGTTCTGCTCAGAAAAGTGTCTGTGTATAATATAAAAAGACACACCTCAACAACAGACTCTTTCAGGCTTTCATTTTTTTTGCTGTCTTGCCAGTTTCATTTGTTTCTAGTGGGACCCAAATCCACAGTGCAGCAAAGAGGTGACTTCTGCTGACTCATTAAACTCCATCACAAGCTTTTAGGAAAAAAGACACTGAATCTTAACTAGAAGAAATGGCTTTTACTGACTTTCTTGTTTGCCATGACCTCTGGTTTCCTAAGTACTATTTTTTTAATGCTGAGATTATTTTTACTGATTTTTTTTTAAATAATCACAATCTTAGTGATGTCTTTTTCATATAACCCATAACTTACTTTGATTGCTTTTTGATACTGAAAGGGCTCATTAATCCTTGAAAGACTGAGGATTGAGAGTGTGTAGTCAGTATTCTCTTTTATGTTGACTATAAAGAGAGCAATATACTCTAACCTGATTAATGAGTTAGCACACAACTGTTCTCAGTGGGATAATACACTTGTAGAACAATGTTCTAACATGGGCTAGAGAAAAGTGTGACAGTAATAGAGCACCAGTCATACTCTTTAGAGATTCTCTGAAAGTAGCTATGGTCAATAGCTGGTGAAGTATCTTTACTGACATACACTAACATTAGGTCCTGAAACTTGTTTTGCAGCCAATAGAAAAGAGATTACAATTTACACTGTAAGAGGTTTTACAATATTATATTTCAGAAACAACAACAATTATTCCTGATTCTATTAGTAACTGACTTTGGTTTTTTTCTTCCTGTTTTTTCAAGTTGTTTAAAATCATGCTCTAATTTTATTTTTGTTTTGGCTAGGTAGCAATATTCTACTGCCTCAAAAAAAAATACTTGGATTTTCTACTCCCCAGTTGTTTTATGCATAACAAACTCGTACATTATTTCAGGAGCTTGTATATTTCTTTTAAAAGATGGCTTGAAATGCTTAAGCAGAAGTTAAAATTTTTGTAGCCAGTTGCATCTCATACCACCTGTACGGCAACTGTTTTTGTCACTGGTGTGTATTGTTATGTTTTTCCCTTTTTATCTGACTACTGCGTCTACAGCAAGGACTCAATTTCCAATTGTTTCTTGAAACTCACCACTGATCTTTCTAATCAGTTGTGCTAAAGAATTTACAACATAAGATTTGTGCCTACACCCAGTCTTGTTTTTCCTACCGTATCAATTTCTGTGGTAATTATTGAGAACATGCTCTGTTTGAGATAAAGCATCAGTGCCATCTAGAGCAACACTATTGATTCATCTCTGATACCAAAGTCAAACCAAGCCAGTCTTTCCTTCGGCTTTCAGTTAAATACATGCAATCCTGTGGACTTGTCGGTTTGCCTTTATTTGAACAACCATGCAACAGAATTTAGCAAGAACGGCTAAACTTTGGCTAGCACGATAGATTTTTCTGAAATGGTCTCCACTGATTACAAATGCAGTTAATTGGATCCTGTGGATGATACACCTCTGTTATGGGAATATTTTTTTTAAAATAACCCAAAAAATAGCATGTTTTGAAGTAGCTTCTATAGATAAGCTTTGCTATATTTGATTTGATCTCAACCATACTGTCTAATGAAGGGTGGTTGAGTACTGTTAGTTTGAAGCACAGATTAAAATAACGGAAGTACTGGAACTGATTTGCAGTAAATGCAGTTTAGTTACACCAGTCTGCTATAAAAGTAGGTGTACCTGAGCCTAATCTGTCTTTTCCGCAGGGCTGTTTGCTCTTCACCTGATAGTATTGCTCACTAATTATCTAACACTCCTTTCACTCTGTGGTTGTACCAGGTTACTGATAATGTAATACTGTTTACTGCTCTGAAGTCTTGAGGACTTGCCTCATAAAACAGGACATTTCTTTCTCTCTTGTTCAAACTCAAATTACCTATCATTTATAGACAGACCTGTAGGTTAAACTTACAGTGGGAGGCCGATTGTAGGTTATGTGCATTAGTATTTTATTCTAAACTGTCTTTGTTATATACTGTGACTAAGATAGCTGGACTAAATGAGGTTGAGAACGCATTTCCTTTTGTTTCATTTTTTTTTATATTTTAGGACAAAGGAAATGATGAAATAACTAACTCTTGTGTAGCTTTGCTGTTTCTATAAAGTCCAAAATTAAAGCATGAGCTGTTTTTTAAATTATGTTTATTCTTTTTCTTAATTTACAGTATAATATTTCTGGAAAACAAGACAGTTGTTTTCTGGACCTGGAAATTGATAACAGCAAGTTTTCAAAACTGCACAGATTTTTTTTTTTAGATTATTATACTTTAGAGTTTATATTAGATTATTACATACTCCTATGGGTTAAAATTAAATTTGAGTTCTTAGAATAGTGGTCCTTTCACAGCAGTGTATTAAGTTTTCTCTACTTAGGATTTCGGGTAAAAGCAGTGCCCAGTTTTTAATCAGCTAAAACTGGTACTAGCTAGCTCCCATTTCTGACTTCTTTCAGAGTAAAGAAGAAGTGATGGCAGTACGGCTCCGTGAGGCAGACCGCATTGCAGCTGTGGCAGAACTCCAGCAGCATATTGCTGAATTAGAAATCCAGGTAACAAGCGATGGCATTAATTGTGAAACTTGATACTGATTAGATTTCGTACTTAGCGAAGTTTTTTCTTCCTCTGTGTTTCTTTATTAGCATACTATAAATACAGGGCCAAGTGGGATAATGCTATATTGCTGAATTCCTATACAAGCAAAGCCTTAAATCTACCTTGTGTGCATACTTGTGAGCTGTTAATAATTCCTTCTGTACAAATACCACGTTAAAGGCAAAATACTCTTTTTAAACTCTGACTTCTGTTTTGGTTTTTTTTTCTTGTAATTGGTACTTCTTACCAATTAATAGACAAGATTGAAAACATCCTCTGCCCATAAAAAGATGCATACATTTTGATTCCAGCAACTATCTTTTTTCCTGTGACTACTCTTCTGCTATGATCAGTATTGAAGGATTTATTGTAAAACTCTTACTCCCTTTATGTAAATCTTAAAACCAGAAGTATTTACTGCTACCATGTCATCATAGGATCTCAAGATGCATCCTTTGGCCTCTGTGTTGTTCCTTACTCTTTCAGTTCCTTCTGGAGCTTTCACCATCCCATGAACTTGCTTTTCCCTTGATGAGAAAACCAGAAATAACTGTTCTTTATATTTTCTTGGCTTTGGGAAATGATGATGTCTTACTGTAGTCTGACCTTTCTATACTCATATACTGTTGTCCTGTCTGAATTCTGCTGCAGAGTTTTTCTTGGTTATTTTTACTAAGTTACAAGCTAATTACTCTCTGGTTTACTTTTTTTAAAACCTGGTGTTGCTATTGTGTTTCTTCCCTCTGAAATCTTTCCTTTGAGGTGATTTTACTGTATTGTGTCAAAGCCACCTTTTCCCTGATTTCTCAACTGGTTGTATCTTTGTCATCTCTTCATATATGGAATGTGCAAATACATTTCATTGAGCTTGCATAAAGAATTTTTGTTATATTACCTCTAGTTCAGCAGGCACTATATCCATTAAAAGTTAGAGCAGCCATTTCTCTAAATGGTATAATGCTTAGATAATGCTGTGATCAGTACATTAGAAATACCTAGATAAGTACAGTAAGCATTGCATATGAATCATTTATCATCTAGTAAGATAACAAGAGAGTAGCTGAGTTAAGGTCAATCTTCTACTCAAATTAACATTTAAAAAAAAAGAAACGGGAAAGTTTAAAGGTTACTTTAAATAATGTGATTTTGTAGGTGAGAAGTGAGTACTACTCATTTTGCATTATTTTTACTTCAGCACAGACTTCAAATGCCATCCTACTTCCATTATTTGATTGATACACATCTCTCAAAAAGTGGTCGGGATCTTATGAAATGGTGAATCCCCTAATGCCCAGTTGGGAGTTTTTGGATAGCTCTCACACAATTCATATTGTGTTCACTTTTTAGTGTAAATACATCTGACTTAGTTTTCTGTTGTTTGACTCATCAAATCATCCATGCTCCATCATTTTATTGCTCTCCCCTATTCCCTTTTTGTATTTCTGCTTAAGTTAGGGATCCCAGAATTACATGCAGATTTTTATAATACCTTGTTGTGAGACATAAAAGAAGTGCAGAAAAGTAATCTATATTCATGATTCTGGCTAATACATCCAAAGATCATACAGTCCCTGTTTTGTTGTAATATTGCACTCTCTCATTTATAAATTTAAATAAATAAATTTAAATAAAGTAAATATAAATAAACTCTCTCATTTATAAACAGTTGTTTATCCACATCATCTCTCCTTCCTTTTCACAAGTACTACTTTGCACAGTGCAAGTTTTAGTTATGCTTTTATTATTCTAGGCTTTTTGTTTCCTTCCAAAGTGCATTTCCAGTTCCAATCTTTATGGTGTTCTCAGATTATCACCTGCTAATGATTTCTTGAGTTTGATCTTAGTAAATTTCTTGATTTTCTTCACAGAAGTGAGAGTGGCTGTGCTTTCTTTGTATACAGTGTGGAGAATGAAGTCATTTTGTGGCTGAAGTTCACATTCATTTAATGAGTTTGCACTGTTAGGTTTTTGGTGAACATCTGATCTCTAATTTACACTAGCATGAAAGATAACTTCTTCAATTGTGAAATACAGATTTTGAGTGTAAACTTTATAATATTTAAAACAAATTATTTAGCATAAATAAGTTCTGCTAATGTTAGTTTATTTTTGATATACTGTAGATGTGACTTGAAATGCTTTTATTGAACCATGATAGGTTGGTTTTTTTTTTAAGACTCTAAGCAGATATTTTTGATCAGTGTGTTTTGCCTGCAAATACGAAACTTAGGATCAAAACTTCCTTTTTGGGTACTCATGCTCAAAAGCCTTGAAACACCTCCACCAGGAAAATGTAATAAAGGAGTTGGAAATCCTGAATTCCCAAAGCTTATAAACTATAAAACATGCAGTTGATAACAGGGCTTAAACAAAAGCCACTTTTTAAGGAAATTGAAACTCTACGTAACTTCTTCCTCAATGGAGAAGGAGCTGCCTCCCATTCTCTTCTGTTCAGCTTGTTGCTGTAATTGCTGTCACCTGATGTGGGGAGCAGAGGCCCTTTTAATCAGGACTTGCCTTAATGACTTGAAATGCAATATTTAATACCAGAAATACATTTAGCCAGTCTTGGAGCATAGGTATCACAATTAAAGTACAGATGCACAGAGCATCACAAATAGATCTTGCCTGTCATGCTGTTTCAAAGCCGATAAAAATGAAGGAAGTTAGCCTACCACATAACCTTCCCTTTTTTTTGAGGGGGTGGTGCTTTTCTGAGAAGCTTAAGGGATTCATTACCAGGTCCACGGGGGCCATAGCAATGCTTAACCTAAATTGTGAGGTTTTCTTTTAAATGTTTGTGTAGGTGTAGGTGCAAGACAGTGATGTTAAATTTGTAATGCAGAGTATCACTACTCCTACATACAAACTGATCTGACATGACACACACACATGCTAGATTTAAATCACAGTTTCTGGGTCACTCTTAGTTTTGGTTAGTAATAATGACAGGGATGGAGAGTGAACTACCATTCAATAATAGATGTAATTCTGCAACAAGTTGTCAGTTTATTATGATGTTAAGAAGTTATTTCTTAATATAATCTAAATGTCACCTTGCCCTGTTTGAGCATTCAGTTCATGATGCTGAGCTTTTAAACTCTTGTGTAAGTGTATTGAAATGCAGTGAGTTGTCCAATACGTGATGGATATTCTAGGTCTTTCTTTACCAAAAATAGCATAGAATTGAAATACAACTGAAGTTTAACTTACATTGCACATACCTAAGCCCCAGAAGTGACAAAGAAAAGCCCTGATGTTATAACTCTTGTTATGTGGAAACAAAAGTTTACTTTCTCAGCTTTTGTTTACTCCTCTCTGTTGTTATTTTTCTCTCACTTGCCAGTTCAGCTTATGTTTGGGAGGCAAACATAGAATCACAGAATGGCTTGGATTGGAAGGAACCTTGAAGATCATCTTTTTCCAGTCTCCCTGCCATGGGCAGGGACACCTTTCCCTAGACCAGGTTGCCTCACCATCCTCACAGTAAAAAATTTCTTCCTAATATTCAATCTCAATCAACCCACTTTCAGTTTAAAGCCATTACCTCTTGTCCTATGACTATACGCCCTTGTCAAAAGTCCCCTTCCAGCTCTCTTGTAGCTGCTTTAGGAAGGGGCTCTAAGGTCTCCCTGGAGCTTTCTCTTCTCCTGGCTGAGCAGCCCCAACTCTCTCAGCCTGTCTTCCTAGAAGTGCTCCAGCCCTCTGATCATCTTCATGGCCTCCTCTGGACTCACTACGCCAAGTCTATGTTGTTCCAGTGCTGGGGACCCCAGAGCCCCCCGGTGGGGTCTCAGAAGCATGGAGTAGAGGGGCAGAATACCCTCCCTTGAGCTGCTGCCGACACTGCTTCTGATGCAGCCCAGGACACGTTTGGTTTTCTGGGCTCCAAGTGTACATTGCCAGTTCATGTCCAGCCTCTCAGCCACCAGCACCCCCAAGTCCTTCTCGGTAGGGCTGCTCTTGATTTATTCATCCCCAGCATCTATTGATATGAGGGTTTGCCCTGACCCAGGTGTAGCACCTTCCACTGAACCTTATTGAACCTCATGAGGTTCCCATGGGCCCTTGTTCAGGTCCCTCTGGATGGCATCCCTTCCCAAAAATGACTTGGATGTATTTGGCAGGTTTCTGGGCTTCGGGCAGGACATTTGAGCAATTTATTAACAGATGAAGGATGGATTTTTGGATGGCTGGGCTACTGTTTTTTGTACTTCTACACTGGGGAGAAGCTTACATAGAATCATACAGTCATTTAGGTTGGAAAAGACCTTTAAGATAATTGAGTCCAACTGTTAACCCAGCATTGTCAAGTCCACCACTAAACCATGATCCTAAGTGCCACATTGACATGTCTTTTAAATACCTCCAGGGATGGTGACTCAACCAGTTCCTTGGGCAGCCTGTTCCAATGTTTGACAGCCCTTTCCGTAAAGAAATTTTTCCTCATGTTCAATCTAAGCCTTACCTGAGGCAACTTGAGGCCATTTCCTCATGTCATTTCACTTGCTACCTGGGAGAAGAGACTGACCCACACCTTGCTATAACCTCCTTTCACATGGTTGTAGAGTGATAAGGTTTCCCTCAGCCTCCTTTTCTCTGGACTAAACACCCCCAGCTCCCTCAGCGGCTGCTTGTAAGCCTTTTGCTCCAGACCAGCTCTGTTTCCCTTTTCTGGACATGCTCCAGCACCTCAATGTCTGTCTTGTACTGGAGGGTCCCAAAACAGAACACAATATTCATGGTGCAGCTTCACTTTCTCACAAAGGCTAGACATGTACACCCTACAACTAAATGGCTTGTCCTGGTCAGGTTGCATGCAGTCTGATCCTGTTTGTCCCATCCTTTCCCAAGACGAAAGAGCCAAGGAATGGATGTTGTCTCCCTCTATATCTATAGTCAATCAGCAAAGCTTCAGGTTTGCTTCCTTGGGAAGGTAGTCTTTCTTGTTTTCAGCTGAACTGATAGCTTCAAACTGCAGCAAGCAAATACTTCTGGCCTCATAATTAGCAAGGGTTCCTTCTGATTGCATATAGGCAGTCCTGTTGGTCCGTTGATGTTGTTTCTGTTTTGGTTTTTTAAGGTTTTCCCTGCAATAATTGAAGGAAGAATAGAAAAATTCAGACAAGGTAAAATCGGTTACAAGCTGCAGTCACTCAGCTGCCTAGGGTGAGGAGCAGTAGACCAGTGGAAGTGTAGGCTGTTTGAGGAAGCAGAGTGGGGCAGCTGTAGCCTCTGCTTGGCAGCTTAATCCCTTTTCCTCCATTTCTATGCAAGCTGGTGACTTGTAGTATCCTCTTAAAATTATCCATGGCTGATTTGAGTTGGGTGATAGAGAGCATACCTGTAATATGAAAAACTGGTTTTACACCTGAGTAATCTTAAAGCAAAAAATATCCATAAGAATTAATTCTTCTTTTTGTTAGGTTGATCTGGACAGGCAGTAACATCACTTCCTCCTGCTGTGTTTCCTGGCAGATTCAGAGAATTTTGTCACATTTACCCTATCTCTAACCCTGTCAAAGCTGCTTTGAGAACAACTGTAAAGGAAGTCCATTATTGTGCTAGTAATCTCCCCATGGTTTAAACTTTTAGCACTATTTCTTTAGAACGAAGCCTTTCTATGACCTCTGTTTAATAACTTTTCCAAGTACTGACTGTTCAGTAAAGAAATTGTTTCCATCTTTTCAAATTACAGGAAACCCTTTTTTACTCTTATCAATACTGGTGTGAGATGTTAGTGATGTGTTTTTTGAAAGTCTAGAATGAGTCACTATAAAGTCACTGAAAGGACAGTAGTTACCACATCTACCCTTCTGAATACACTTCATTTACATTTTTAATGCAGTGTCTTTTGCCACAGAGTAATAATTTTAAAGCCTCTCCTGAAAAGAGGCTGAGGCAAGTTGTTACCACGTAAATATTTCTAGGACAGAAAAGATCAAATTAAGGGTGTTAGGGAGACATCCTAACTTCCAGTCATTTTTAGTAAAGATGTTATCTGAGGAACAGCAACTGTTGAGCATGCCTGTATTCTGACTGCCTATGAAACCATTTTTTTTCTGTGTTTTTAAGTTCACAGTTATTAAAGTGAAAACAACCCTAGATGTTTTCTTATTATTTAAAATGGCTGATTTTCTTGTTGATGTATATTTCCTTTCCTATTCTGTTGTGATAACTGAATGTTTTAGAAAACTTGTACACCTCTTGGGATGAAACACCTGCAACTAGAATTCAATTACACTGATCTTCTGTATCTTAAACTTCCATCGGGCAGCAGAAGCTGGCTTAAGGCCTCCAGTGTTTTTCAGGTGGTTCCTGGTGATTTGTTTGTTGTAGAAACCCTTTTTTATTTATGAGTACTAAACTTGATTTTGGGAGGCCATTATACAGTAATGGTTTCGGGTATTTTAAATCAGCATATTTTTTTAAGCAGTCTGTCTCTGCACTCTTGTGTTGCCAGCTATACATCCTGGCCTGATGCTGATTGAGTTTGAAAGGTCTCCACATGTTCAGGAGTTCTCAGTAGGCGTCAGGTAGTTTTTTGAGACTAGCTGCTGCTTTGCAAGATGCTTTTCTTTTAGAAAGCCAGACAAAGGAGGATTTAAATGTGATCTGAAAACCGTGATTCTCAGTTGATCCTTTTTGGTGGACAGAATTCTTCTTCATTTCAAGGAGCAAATTTTTGGGGTGCAGATTTTTCTTCTCAGGAGCTCTCAGTGTAATTCTTGGTATGCACACAAGTACAGTCACTCTAGTACTTCACAGCAGGATGAGAGAGGAGAGAGCTTCCAAAACTGTGAAGGGGCCTAAGTAAGTTCTGGTTTAGCAGCGGGTTTTTTTGATCTACAGAGCTCATTTCCTGCTTCACTGCCCGTGCTACTCCCACTATATACACAACCTCTGGGGCAGGGGGTTGGATTGGCTGTGTACACTGTTACCAAGCACTTGTCCTTAGAGCAGAGGTGATACCTGCCACGAGGATGTTTGTTACCCTGATACACAGATTTCTAACCCTGGTGGTGCTGGTGGAGCTGGTCTGTTGGAAGAGACTATCAAGGGAGGAGTTACAAATCTTCAAAAGCAGTGAAATCGAGATGAGGCATCTTTAATTACAGTGTAACACCAGCTGGCATTGCTTTTCTAAAAACCCTTCTGGGAAGAGGAGGTAGGCACTGCAGTGGTGCTAATATGCAGATGCAGTATGCCAGGGATGTAAAGATTAATTCACATGTGACTGCAGGATGTTTCAAACAAATTCCTAGATTCTAGAATTGGCTAGCTGTCAGTATTTTGCAATTCTGATAATACCCACACTTTGCTTATTGACATGTTATCTGACTTTTTCTCTGTGTATTAATTTTAAATTTAAAATGACTATTATTTGCCTAGCGACCAGCTAGTTTTTGTGTTGTGACCTCTCCAAGTATCACAGATTTTCTATAATAGTGCTCCCCCTCAAAGCCCACCACCAAAAAAACCAAACCAGCAGCCCACATCCTATGTGTATAACTCTAGATTTAAAAAAATTAAACACGTAATTGCTTATGCTATTCTCTTTTAAAAGGTGTGATATTCATACCTTGAAGACTTCTAAATTGTAAGTGGAGTCGTAACATTCAGTTTTGAACCCATACAGTTGATCTGGGTGCTTTCCTCAGAAGTGCAAAGTTGCTCAAGCGCAGTAGTACAAAACTATTCAAGCACAGTATACAACCAATGCAGAGTGAAATGTCTACTTCCTACTAAAGTAAATGCCACAATTAGAAGCATTAAATGAACTTAAGCTGCATGAAAGCAATTTAATTTTTCTTATGTCAGTGTGACTGTGTAGTAACTGATAGTATGCCCTCACCTTGAGTACTGTGTGCAGCTCTGGGCCCCACGATTTCAAAAGGATATGAAGGTCCTTGAAGGTGTCTATAGGGTAATAATTAAAAAAGCTGGTGAAAGGGCTGAAAATAAAGTTCTATGAGGAGTGGCTAAGGATTTTGGGCTTGTTTAGTTTGGAGAAAAGGAGGCGGAGGTGGTGGTGTCAAGCTCCCCTAATGAAAAGCTACTGTTAAAAAATATTACTACCAAATTTAAGTTCCTCACATTAAAATTTACCTTTGATTAATGAATGCTCATCAGAGGGTGGGAAATCTTTGCATTAGGTTCAGATTACTTTCTAACATGAAATGTCACTGGAAGGTGAAACAATTTGGAAGATTATGGTAATACTTTGTAGTTGTATAAAAATGTATGTATTGACGAGAAATATCAGTCATTCGATATTAAAGAATATTGGGTAACTTAAAAATAATAATATGACAGATAAAACTTTGAAGGACCTTTTTTGTTCATTAAATATATGTAAGCTTTCAGCTGTCTACTTATTATTTATTCTCTAAATTAGATGATTTTGATAGAAATTAAAATATATTTTAATGCTTTGGTGTCTGACTCCTGCATGTTTTCCAGTGGTTTGCTACCACACTTGCATAAGCATCTGTAAAGGACAACGGTGTGATCAACTTAGTAGACTATATCTTTTTTTATTGGTCAGAGATGAACAGCAGCTGTAAAGAAAACTCTGATGCCTTTTCCTATTTTTTTTTCTATGTCATCCTTCCAATTTATCCACTGCAGACAGACTTGGTAGCCCACAGAACATGGGGTTATTTAATTAGAAATACGTGACTTTTTTGCAGCCAGTTAAAAGGATCAGCTTCCAATTTTGAATGTTGCAAGAGGAAGTTACAGCATGACCTTTCTTAAAGTATATTTGTAGAAGATGCCATTGCAGGGTTCCTTTTTTTTTTTTTTTTTTTTTTTTTTTTTTTTTTTTTGTGAATTGCCAGCTCTACAAAATCTGTAGCTCTGAAAGGAAAACTGAAACTTACTTGCGTTCACTAATAATGGGCATCTTGCAAGCCAGGCTTATGCCTTCCATTCAGCTCCAACTGACTTGTAGCTACAGTCAGTTCTTCTGTGAGCAAATACACACAATTATTCTGTAATATCTGCATTAACTTTACAGTACTGTTTCTAGAATAAAAAGTAACAATAAAACCACTTAAATGTAATGGAAGTTGTAATTCCCATATGATATACACTAACAGCTATTTGTGTGCCAAACCCAACCTGCTAAATGTTACTGCTTCTGCTGTTAGTTTATACTGACCTTGGGAGTGCCTGTTTCATGGCCTCTTGTGCACCCAGTTTCTGTGTAAGCTCAGCTGTTTATTACACTTCTGTTTTAAAAGGACTGTGGCACCTCTGTTCTATTTCTGCTAAAATCTTACTTTACTGTTGCATTTTGATTGCATAGTGTACAGTGACATAGTAGAGTCCATAGAATTAGAGGCTTAAGTGGGAAAGTCAAGGTTTCAAACAGAGGGAAAGGGCTTAAGACAAGCATTTCTCCCATATATTCCTGCTACATCAAGAGATCAGGTCATTCTCATTGTGTGGAATCTGTGTCTGACAGCAAGGAAGATTTTTTCATATGCTGATGTATTTTTAGTCTGCAGGTTATGTTGCATTTGTTTCATAGGCCAGTAGTCATTCTTGTAGAGAGAGATGATGGGGTTAGACTGTGTTTGGGATTTTTTTAACTATTTAGGACAGGAACTATTAGTAATACTGTTAATATTAATACTACTTGTGTGTGTGTGAATTTAGCCATAGGTTACCTTGGAAACTAGGTTCAGTATGGAATTATGCATTAAAGGATCTTGTTCTTCCATGTTACAGATTGTGGGAATTAATATGACAAAATTATTTTTGGGGTAATTTTGTAATGCATACCTCACTGCAAGAAAAACAAAGCCCAAAAAAAGAGATAATGCTTTGATACTGCCAACACTGACAGTGTTCTAAATTGTTCTCTTCTTTCAGGAAAAAGGTTTGGAAGGTAGCATGTTACCTCTCCTCAAAGTCCTGTCCTGCCTATATTTCAGAGGGGTGTTTTAAAGGGACCTCTCCATTAAAGCTTTTTGTCTTAATTTTTGAGAACAGTTAACACTTTTCATTCTAAAAGATATTTAACTTCTCTTTGCAAATGACTTTCAATTTGGCTGTTTAAGTAAACTGTTTGCTTTCTTCAAGTGTAATTAAAACTTCAGCAAAATGAGCTATAGGTAGAAAAACAATATATTTCCATTTTATTTGTATTTCTGTAATATACTGCTTGTATGTGATTTACAGTTAAGGTAAAGAATTATACAAAATCAAGGTGCTTGCATTCTCTAGAGCTGGTGGCTGCTTCAGAAATTACTTAGCTGGAAAAAGTCAAGAGCAGAGTTGTTCTGCATTTTATTAGTAGCAAGCAGAAGACATGGAGTGCATTCCTCATCAGGGTGATTATTTATCTCAGTTCTGCCAAGTTTGGTTCAGTCACATTAGGATTCCCTTTAGGGACAAGATGGAAACCAGTGCTGCAGGCATTCAGTGCAGATGAAACCTTTCAAGCATCCTGAAACGTAGGAGCTGCATTTGGTTGACAAATGAGGGGAATGTCATATTCCTCTTCATGTATTTTTGTTTGGGTTGGTTTTCTTTTTTTACTTGCCAGTTTTTCTGTATACCTCTTGAAGCATTGGTATTAGGGGACATTTCTCTCTTCATTTATACTCTCTGGAACTCCTACGTGACAAATACCACCATATTTTGGATGTTACAATTCTTCCTACAGGACGAAAAAGGCTTGTCATATGTAGTGTTTCCCAGGGCATGTCCCACAATGCAAGGAAAGAATGGTTTTGTTTACTTGGAGACAAAAGGAAATGTCTTGTTGCTAAATGTAAACTTTACATTAGTGAAAATAAAGTACACTAAGATATGTTCCATGTATTGATAGTATTCTGTAGGAGTGGTTTACTAAAATGCAATCTCACGTATATAGGATGTGGATTCCACCTGTGAAGCTGTTAATTCTTCATACTCCACCATAGCATCCTACCTGGTACTATTGAGAGAGTCAGCTTGGTCTGAGCCACTGTCACCTCTAAATACCTGCTGTAATTTCAACCAAATGAAAGTGCTGGGTGGTATCTGGGAAGAGCTTCTGTTTGTGGCAAAAATATGCAGACGGTTAAAATAAGATTTTTGATATAGTAGATCTTTGAATAACTTGAATATGATTCCTTTTTTTAACCAAAACAGAAAGAAGAAGGAAAAATTCAAGGGCAGCTTAATAAATCGGATTCTAACCAGTACATCAGAGAACTGAAAGATCAGATAGCTGAACTGAATCATGAGGTAAGTGATATTATACTACAGTCTCTGATCACTTGTACCTTTTGTCCTTTCACCTGTAGCAGGTTTTGCTTATTTAATAGTTAATACATCTTCAGTACCTGTTTTTGCCAAAGTACATTATTTTAAATGAATGCAATAAAACTCTTATTCATGAATCTTGCCTTTATCTTGGGATGTAAGAGAACAAAAGAATGTTTAGTTACATGATTTGATGTTAAATGAGATTGACATTTATGTTCCATCTCGGCTTTTTCCTTAATTTTCTTAATTAATGAGTTGATCATGTTGCATTTACTCCACTTGGAACTGCATATATGAGAATAAGCCCCTTTATGTCTTTATTTGGTACAACTATTAAGGCTACTGTAATTAGAAATTAAACTTCATTTGTGCAAGTGGAAGAATCCATGAGTAAATTTCTTGGTTCTTGCTGTTGCAAGGATGAATTTTATGTGGTATATACTGAGATTGCTTAAAAAAAAAAAGGATGCTTGCTTAATATCAGTTAACAGATTTTTAAGTTTTAAACTGTCAGAACCTTCAATCTATGAAATTTCTGTCTTCAAACTTCCTTGCTCTAGTAGTTGTAGTAATTTTCTGTTAAAAAAGATCAGAAGGTCTTGAAACAGAGATGGCTTATGTAACTCCTGTGCTCACTGGCTCATTTCAGTTCATGCTGCATTGTGAAGAAATGTTTTTACCTAATACTACATTTTACCTAATACAAATTGCCTGGTCATCTTTGCAGTGAAGTCTGCTTCTGTTTCTATAGCCTTTTCATACACAGCCCTGAAAGTGTTGCTTAAAACCATAGGATTGTAGAGCAATTCAATCTAATTGTTGCCTTTTTCCTTTAATTAAACAAACACATCCTTTCTTTAAGTGTAGATAGTGTTTTCCTAACAATCTTAGTAGATCCAAGCTTTTAGGATTAATCCCTTGAGACTTAAAACACAGTTGAGGATCTTGGAATGTTGTCTATGCTATAGATCACTATGTTACAGATTAAGGATAGTCTCTAGGCCCATCAGTCCAGCACCTTTACCAATCATTAAGCTCACTTAAAAACAGGTTTAAAAATCAATAACCTGGCTTTCTCCATTAAAGCACTCTAGCTAGTTTGCTTTGTTGCTTGCTTGAAGAATTCCCAGAAAGCCAGCTATTTAGTGTATTTTTGCATTATGAACAAAATAAGGCACTTTTCCCTCTGACTTTTTCCTCTGCTCAGTGTCAGTTTAAAAGGTAAGAAACAGTGCTTTCGGGGAAAAGTAGAATTACTGTTGAAAAGCTGTTGCATTATTTTGTCTATACAATAATTTGTTATATGCCTGGCTGAGCAACTGGATTGCTCATGAAAGCAGGCAATACTGTACATCTTTAATGTGCATGAGTTAATGTGAACAGGTTGGAATGAAGATGAGGTTCATAAGCTCACAGAATAATGATAATTCTGAGTAATACTAGTGATTTCCTAAACAGTTCAATCTAGACAAATCATTATCAGCATCTCACTTTGACAGAAAGGAAATGCTATGAAGAACATAAATTTCAATAATAGCAGAGTTTGAGTAATTCCATGTAGAAGAGTGCTCCTCTTCCAATATGTGCTTTGTGGTGGCTAATTTTTTAATTTCCAAACTAGGTAAACACGATAGGGAGGAAATCATTCTAGCATACATAGAAACAGTAAGAAGAAGTGGTTTGACTTGATGATTTTACAGATTTTACTTTCTGACTTTAGTGATTCTAGGATTTTATGAAATTCTGTATGTAATAGACATGTTCTACCTTGGCAGCATTCTCCATGTTTCTTTACAGACTTTCTTCAAGCCTGGAAGTCTTTGTTTACTAATGACTTCTTTTTCCCTTTCACCCTTACTGTTACGTATCTATTTGTCTAGTTTTTAAATAAAATATTAAGAGGGAAAGTAGTGTTTCCTGCAGTATTTCCTCAAAAAGCAAAATCTGAAGAAAATGGCAACAGGAAGAGACAAAAATGTTTGCTCTCAACTGCTAAATGTTAGAAGTATAATTCAGTCAATGCCAGTTAAATAAACAACTTCCTTAAATCTGCACTGAAGTGTCTTCATGCATATATCCATTAATGACCATGTTCTTTGTTTTTTGGCTAGATGCTTTCTGATTCTACTTCTGCAAAAGCTAAAAGAAACGTTACACATTTGCAAATGCATCTTCCTGAAGATAGGGTGATGGCGTATGTGACATGCTAACCACAATCTCCCAACTGGTTAGCATGTAAAAGGCACTGGAAAAGGAACAGAGCTCTTGGTGACTGTATGGTTACCTTCTAATATATTGTAATTGTGTAACTTTAAGCTGCACATAAATGCAAATGTTAATTAAAGCAAAAGTTATAATTTAAGATAGGAGTGGGATGGATACGTGTGAAACAAGATGAAACATCTAGGCATGGCCATCAATGTTGATTCTGCATATTTAACGTTTTTTTCCTCTCCAGCACTGCATTTTTACAGATTTTTACACCAGAAAAGTTGCAGGTTCTCCATCTGAAGGATGGAACAAAATAATGACCAAATCCTATATTGAATACAAGTAGCTGCAGACTAAGTCCATATTCTGGCTTTTGGATAAGTACTATTTCGTGCCTTTGGCCAGCAGTGTGAATGTATATGTTTCTCTATCAGTGGAGCCTGGAGGAGCTATATGCTTTAATTCTGTTCTGTGATATCATCCATCAGATGGTGATGGTACCAAGTTGTGGCAACAGCACAATCCATCCTGATTGCAGAGTTCTTGTATAGGTCTACTGTGCCATCAGTGTTTGCAAGCCAGGCTAGTAGCCAGGCACAGGACAAATCTAGGGTATCGGTGAGGAACACCAATAAGGCCAGCAGAGAGTCACTATTACTGCCCCGTGTCTAAAGCTGAATTGGTTACTAAAAGGTGGGCTGGGAGTTTGCTATGGCACAGGTGCAGCAAGCTGCTGCTGTACCATTTCTTGACTAAGTGAGGAAAGTTTGGCCCTTGGTATTCAGATATTTCTCTCACCCGTTCCAATGGGGTAACCTAAATCAGCAATGTGTTGCAACTCTGCGTGCTATATCAAATGATGAATCAATGGACTCAGATTACAAAGGGTAATTGGCTGGAAGTTTTTGTAAGTATATACAAAACTTTTTAAAAATACAATTTTTTTGGTCATCTTTTTCTGAGCTCAAAATTTTGCATGCTTCTTAAATATAATGCAGCTTGCAGCCTGAAGGATAAATTTCAGCTGCTTTTATTACTCATCTAGGAATACTAATGCTATAGTCAGCTTTCAAATAATATTATAAGAAGACTTACTTGTAGTCAATTCAAGTTGTGTTCCTGTTACTGAATAAAACTGCAAGTACTGGAAATTGGTAGTATGGCACCCAAATTTGAACCAATGAGCCACATTGGTATTAAATGTATAAGGTAATTAAATAGAAAAATACACCTTTTTTCTTACCATTCAAATACAGTAAAATAACTACAAATAGAATTATTAGATTTTCAGCTCGTTCTAACAAACTACCTGCCTGATTCCTTTTATACCTAACCAGAGGATTTCTGTAACATGGTAAGCTGAGTTGAATATTGACTACTTCAGAGTAAGTCTTAAACATATATTTGATGAACACTTCAGGAGAACAAACAGAATTTGGAGCTTTGAGAACCTTGTAAGAAGAAGTTGTAGACTTCTGCTCTACTAGACTTTTAGACTTCTGTAAATTTCTGCTTTAGTGGTGAACACGGCAGGGTTAGGTTAGTGGCTGGACTCTGTAGAGGCCTTTTTCAACCTTAACAATTCTGCAGTTCTGTGCACATTATCTTAAATGTATTTACATGCACCTCTTTCTTTGCACTGACTTGAACACCCAAATATGGGTTAGAATTTAAATATTGAGCAAAATTTGTAATGTTATGTAAAATAGTGAATTAATTCTTAAATTCCTCAGTGCAATCGTAACTTCACTCAGAAATCAAATACATGTAGATCAATTACTACTTACTTGCATTTTGAACTTTAGTAAACATATCTGGTTTTGTGCTCATTGCCTAGAAAGTTACTGACAGCTATCCTGTAATCTTTTACACAACTTATCAATTCAAAGAACAGCTAATGCATAATGAAAGGACACTCTGACTGAAGTATTTCTAGTTAGCTAGTAGCTAATCCTGTGATAAGTCATGTATATTAAGTGCTGTACTTCCTTTTCTCCTTATTGGCTGAGCTGCTTTATTGGGTACAAAGTTGTTAGGTGGTTGTGACTTAGGACTTTATTGTTGAAGGTTGAAAGTAGTGTGAAAACCTGAAATGTTGAGGATCATCACAAACAGGAAGTCATGATGTAAACTTCTTTGAGAGCTTTTAATATGTACTATTAGACACTGTTTGCCTTTTCAGAATCCTGTGTTCAGTTGCCATTTCTTCTTTTCATTAATTTGAAGTCTTTCCACCTAGCATTTTCTTTCTTCCTCCATTTCCCTCCCATTGTTAAAGCTATCTCTGCAGCATTCTTAACTTCTAGCTTAGTGGGATTTTAACTTAAAATGCTTTATCACAGGCTGCAACTTCTGTGAAGCAACTTTTGTTATTCTTGTCAGTAAGTACAGAAGCTTGGTTCCCCTGTGTTTGGCACAGGAGAAATAAAATCTAGCAATCAGTCTATTCTGTCACTTGACCTTCCAGTTCATGTGCTTTAACTGATGTAACACAAATGGCATGAGCACACAGACACTGCAAGATTTGTACTGTGGTTAGACACTTTCAGGCTGCATGAGGATTACTGATGCTTCATAGAAGTTGCCTTTGATTAGATACAGAAATGTTAACTGAAAGCAACTTCTGTAAAACATTTTTACTGTTCAAGAGAATATCTCATTAAGTAGGTAGTACTGAAGTAAAGCTGTTAAGCTATGTGGAAATGAATACTTTGGAAGTTTGGACTGTTACAAGCTTCCATTAATTTGAAGGTTTAAGAAAACTGTGACTCTTGAACAAGCTGTTATTCTTTTGAACACAAATCATATACTGGAGAATTAAGGAAGAGGTTGCTTGTAGTTTCCCACCTTTTCCTTTCAATTCAAACTGAATGGAATTAAATGATTTATAAACTGCTGAAGTTCTGCATTTCATGCACTACCCCTCTGTATGTGCAGTAACTTTATATATATTACCCAGCAGCTGCCTCTGCTTCCTGTTGGATGTTGCAAGGCTTGTATGTGTTACCTAGATTACAGGGGTGGTACAAAAGATTAGAATTGATGTGCTTACCCACAAACTACACTGGCAGACCGCAAGACACCTTTGGAGACAAAAGCAAGTGGTTTCCAGTCTTTCAGACTTTGTGATTTAGGACAAAGTGCTTAAGTTTAAGTTGTTTCACATGAAACTTTACAAAGTTTGCCTTTGTCACACTGTTAGGTGATTTTTGGCTCTCTTGGAATCCTTTAATGTGTTTGTTTTGCTGTTAAATTTCAGTTTTTCATCTTTATATACTACAGTACTTCAAATTTGGTTTGGATTTGGTTTAATCTTATGACAGCTTTCATATTAAAAGCTGAATTCTGTCGAACATGTGTTGAAGTTCACAAAAGCAAGTAGCCTCTACAATTTGGGACTGCAGATCTGTATGGCTGTGTTAGAGGACAGCTTTATGAAAGGCAACAGCAACATACAGAAACAGTGCTTCCTTCACTTAAGACATTTTTTTTCTTAGAAAGCAGGAATACAGATGTTGAAGATATAGCCCATTTTTCAATTTTACTATGGCATTTGTCCATCTGCAGGGATTATTCCACTCCCCAGGAATTGAGAGCTGATAGCTGGAGTTTAGGAAGAACATTGTGAAAGTACCACTACATATTTTGCCTTTTTTTCCTGCATGCATCTTATATTGACCAATGTCAGAGGGAGAATACAGAGTTTTCTCCTAGCTGTTTCTTTCTAATGAGATATCCTCTTGACGAATAATTAGTTGCAATATTTTGAGAAGAAGCAAGGATGATGTGCAAATCTTATTCAGGTGTGTTTGATATTTGACCAAAAACCAAAATTCTGATGTTAGTGTGGCATACTGTTCTAACATTTAGAAAACTCTCTGCAAACTTGTCCAGTTAACAATATCTCAGCATGGCTGATTAAGAAGAACAACATGGCAAATAACTGGAGCATTATTATTTTGCCAAAATAATTTTTCAGGCATTTAAAAGACTTTATAATAGTACCTTTAAGTGAAATTCTAGAGGTTAAATTCTTGCATATTGACAATGCAGAAAATGGGGTGCTTTTAAAGGTATTTCCCATTTCAGTATCTGAAAACTTGACGGCTCTTCAAAGAAGTAGTGAGCATTAGTTTACTACTCTTCCATGTCCACATAGGTATAGTTTATCTAGGAATGGATCTGATATTATGTTTCAAGAACCTAATGCAGTCAGTAAGATTCTGATAGAGGTGTTATCTCTTGGTCTCATCTTGCTCTTGGTGAGCTAACATTTTAAGATTGGCTTAATGAAGAGATATAAAAGTTGGAGATTAAATACTATGCTTTTAAAAGATTTTGCTTGTGTAAATAAAATTCAAGATGCTTTAAGTAATGACTTTGAGGATAAATAATGTATAAGTTGTGACCAAAGGAGTAACTGGTTATATGGCTGAATTAAGGATACATCTTGCAACTTGCATTAGATTGCTAGGCTTTCACTGCTGAAGCTAAAATGGAGAAGGGAAAGTGAACTGTAGCTCATCAGTGTGAAGGATTTAAAAAATTCACCTATATGGGCCACACAATAAAATACCTAAATAAAATTCAATGCACTACAGTACACCAAATGAAATATTAAACCACATTAACAGTTCCTTTAGTCTTAAATACCATAAACTTATATGGTAGGTAAACTGTGTTTTAAAGCTGTCAAATTATTTCCTCCTTGTTTTTTTTATTATTAGCTAATAATCTTAAATCAGTGAGTGGTTCTGAGCCCCAGCACAGATTGATCCAGGCTGTCCCTGGAAGAGATGAGGGAATATCTTTACAAGCAGCTAAGTGATGATTCCTGCATTGGCCATAGGTGAGAACAAAATTATTATGCTGCTTATGGCCCATTGGAGTAGCACGAGATGGGCTGGCCACTGCTAGCAGCATTCCTAGCTCCTATTTCTCTCATCATAATTGCATCTGGGCTTGATGATGGTATACCAGTGAGGAAGCATTATTCCTTTTCTCTGTTAATTTTATTATTAGGCTTCCATTGAGTCAAATTCAATGCTTACCACTAGACTACATTCAGAAGCAGAGCAAGTAACTTGGAGTAAATAACATAGCTTTGCATAATGGAGATATGAGAATTAACTGGGGAAAGTGAATTCTAGTTAAAGTTAAACCTACCAGAAATTTTTTTAAGTTCTCTGAAGACATACTTAGAGAGTGATGGATAGCAGTGGATCAAATCATGTGTACAAATGAGAATGAGAGATCAGATTTATCACCATTTAAGTACCTGAGGAACAGAAATAAGTAACATTTCTTTCATCAGAACAAGGGAAAAACCAGCAGAGCCCAAAAGGCCTCGTACTCTTCCTGTAATATTTGCAATTAGATAAAATGTTCTTTTACTCAGTCTCTTGCGCACTTATTTCCCCACCCCCGTGTCTTCTGGAAGAAGTTTACTACTCTTTTTTCTTGTAGTACGAGCACGCCTACATTTGTCTCTTGGAAACTGTCATTTTACTTGCTCACTTTTATAAAACCAGCTAAGATTTGTGGGATTCATTCCAGTCAATTTTTACTTCAGTCAATTGTTTTCCGTTCATAGTTCTCAGTAATGTTGGTTGAGAGTCCTGTATTAACTCTTGTAAAGCACTTGTTTCTCAATACAGACTAGAGTCACATTAACATCTTCTAATAGTTTTTTTACTAGACAAATGCTTTCAAAATATGTGACTCTCTATAAATGTTTTCTTACTTGATAAGAAGTGTTGTCTCTGAAAGGAAATATGTTAGCCCTCAGATTTACAAAGTAAGCATTTCAGCTTGTGGTGGAATTTTATAGCACAATAAATCATGTGCTTTTCTTTTACCATATCTTGCAAGCACAGTTGAACAAGAGATGATCAGATTCTTCCCTCCCCACAAGTAAAGTTCTTGCAAGGGCAGCTAAAAATGTAGTTGCTTTACTAGTGTGTGTCAAAGTTACAGAGCCTCTGTGCTGGCAGAGCCTGATTTAAGTGGTTGTGGTCAGTCTGAGGAACCTGTGATGTGATAAGATAGCGTTTGTGAGGTCATGTGGTTTGCAAACACCCAGTCTAATGTAGCAGCTTTGTCTACACAGGATAGTTAAATATATACTTTATGCTTTAGAAAAGTGAATTGCTTTATTCCTTTAACTCAGCTTGTCCTTAAGAGTCAGAGATGTTATACTGGCTTGATAATGCCCAGATTGTTACTGAAAGACTGAACTGATTGGGAGACTTAATTATCCAGTAACTTTCTCCAGTTTAGTTACCCTGCCCTTAATAAAGCAGCTAAATCTCTAAATAAGCAGCTATTTGGCAGCTATCTCACTAAATAAGCAAGCAACAGGCAGATGGAACATACAATGGAAAAATGTGTATTTTATGACCATCATTTGTTTAATTCAATTAACTTTGAATGGTCACAGTGTAATTAACACAGACATGTTATGCTTGCCCAAAATGTCAGTATTGATTCCATAATGATGGTATTTCATTCCATGCATTGGCATCTTTGCATCAGACAAGGTTTATTCCTCTCCCTTCCCCCCTGGTAACACCATCAACAAAATATTTTCCATCCCTCGTGAGGGTGAAGGAAACCTCTAAATGTGATCAGTGAAACCAGGACAGTGATGTAGTCTGTCCTTAAATGGAACAGGTATGACTTTGTTTACTTGGATGAGGGCAATGATTTTTGGTATGAATCTTAACTGTTTCACTGCCACTTATTACAGGTTAGATTCAATGGTAAAATAAATGAAGATTGGCGATTGCTGTTTTTATAAACATTTTCCCCCTTTGTTTTTTTCCTGACTGTATTCTACACATCAAAGCTCCAGATCTGTCTTGCTGAGCAATGTAATAACAGTTCTCGATTGCTACATTAGAGATGAATATAGCTAGCTATAATTAATTACACTGTGTCCTTTAAAGTTTATGTGGATTGCCAAAGCAAGTAAACTGATTATAGATAAAGTTATTTCTTTATCATGGCAATAATGTTCTTGATTGTCTTGATTGCATGACCTGTCTGCTTTACTGATCAGAGCTATGTCAGATATGTTTTTCCACCTATAAATCAAGTTTTGGGGATTGAAAAATGGAGGAATTGAGGTTCCACTGGTTTATCTGAGTGGTTGTTCCTTGCAAAAATTGTGTGTTAGCACCCACACATAGGTGCCAGCTATGGAAGAAAACAAGCTCAGGAGAAGACTGCTATATATTAGCTTGTAATAGGTCTCTGTAAGCTTATCTAAGTGGGGCGAACAGTGGAAATGTGGTAGAAACACCTCCTAAAATTCTTTTATCAATTTGAGTGGCAGCCAGCACAGATGAAAGTCATTTCTGCAATCAGGGGTAAAAATGTTACTTAGTCCATTTAAAAATGCTGAGTTTAAATCCTGCTTTAAAAGGACAGAGTAAAAGTGTGAAATGCTCATTTCCTGTAACTGTTGCCTGTAATGGGCGCATTTTCAGTCTCTATCAGCCAGTACATTCTAGTTAATGCTTGAGGTTTCAGTAACGTTTGTATTTATAGATGCATGCGGTAAGGAGAAGGAGTATTGAGATTTAGGTATTTTCTTGAATATAATAATTGCAGTACATTAAGTGTGATTATACTGCTGATTTAAAATATTTTTGTTGCCATGTCCTCACTCCAAATAAACACTTCCATTACAGCTTCTTGTAGAAAGAGTTTCTGGGAACTTTCTATAAATAACTAGCTAGTAGGTAGAAGGAAAATTCCTAGGCCTGTCATCTTGGAACTTCCTTTGGAATTGCACACAGTCTCATTACAACAAACCTGTCAGATCTTAGAAAAAAATCCCTCAAGAAGTAAAACCTGACACAGTTACCAAATACTGACTTCTTTTCAAAATAGCATTAACAGTTGGGTATTCCTCAGTGCTGTTGCTACTTCAATTACACATTTCATACCTAACTTCAAAGTTTAACTTGATTACACTGTACTAGATCAAAACCAGATACTTTAACCATATAGTGCAGTGATCATAAAGTCATGACCTCCCATTGATCGCTTTATTGGTTTCCTGTTCTGATTCACTGGAAACCTTCTGGTCTGAACGCTTGTTGCTGGTTTTAATCTTTGTCACGTTTACAATACAGCAGACTCGTCTATGGTAAAACTGATATACAACATACACTTAATTTATCATATTTTGTTTTAGCTCAAGTGCTCTCAAAATGATAATAAAACTTTTTATAAAAACTTAAGAAATTTAAGAGTACATTCAGAGCAATTGAAATAAACAGGTGGACAACTGGGGTGAGCTTTCTTTCAATGCATTAAAATAGTTCTGTAGATTTTATTTAAGCTTCCTAACAGCTATAGGGATTTTGTAACACATTTTGTATTACTCTTAGACTGAATATGACTTACAGAAGCTGGCAATTTAAAACAGAGGCCAAATACTTAAATGCTGTTAAAAAACCCCAAAGCCTGAAATTACTCATTCTTGGAAATTCTCTGCTGCTCTTTTGCTTTTCGCTTACAACACACTGGAGGGGTTTGAACTCTCTTTAGTGGTATGGTCAGCAAAGTTCATTTGAGATAAATATTTCAGTTTGTATAGCAATATGTTATTCTTGGTCATCCTTTTAAAAGTATGAGCTTCAAAAACAAAGGTAATAGTCTCCTTAAACAGGAGACTTTAGTAATTAACTGCATACATAATCTTGGTTTCCAAAGAGCTAATGATGAGTGGGGCAGATTCAATTAATGTTGTAGTACCTCATATAGTAGGCTTTTAAGCCTACTATAGATGGGGAAAAAAGGCCAGTACAGAGACTCTTTGGGTTTTTTGACTTTGAAGAATAGCAGCCATACTGGCACAGCCAGAAAAAGAAGCCTAGGTCTGTTCAGGTATTTAATATTGTCATTCACTGCTCTACTGCTTGGGCCCACAGTAGGATTATACAGCCTAGAGTTTACTACTTGCTCTGATTTCTGATTAGCTTCTATTGCCAGTTTCAAGGGGTTTTTGCTACAATTGCTCAAAGATGTGGAGAAATGGCACTGCAGCTATATTAGATTGAATCCATTTATAAACTCCAAAAATCACAGTCACAGAATGAACTAGGTTGAAAAAGACCTTTGAGATTGAGTCCAACCTATGACCTAACACCACCTTATCAACTAGACCATGGTAGTAAGTGCCACATCCAGTCTTAAACACCTCCAGGGACAGCGACTCCACCGCCTCCCTGGGCAGCCCATTCCAATGCCCAATCACTCGCTGTGAAGAATTTTTTCCTAATGTAAACTTCCCCTGGCACAGCTTAAGACTATGTCTTCTTGTCCTGTTGCTGGTTGCCTGGAAGAAGACACCCTCCCCCCCCGCCCCCAAGTCTTGCTATAACCTCCTGTCAGGGAGCTGTAGAGAGTGATAAGCTCTCCCCTGAGCCTCCTCTTGTCCAGGCTTAACAACCCCAGTGCTCATAGCTGCTCCTCATAGGGCTTGTGTTCTAGACCTTTCACCAACCTTGTTGCCCTTCTCTGGATGTGACTGAGCACCTCAACATCCTTCCTAAATTGAGGGGCCCAGGACTGAAAACAGCACTTGAAGTGCAGCCTAACCAGTGCTGAGTACAGGGGAAAAATGGCTTCTGCATCATAGTACCTGCTGGATGTAATATTCGTCTGAACTGATATTTGTGTCCTTAATGGCAACATATTTCCCACTAATTCCATTGGAGATGGTCCAATTACTTCATTTGCTGTGATAAGCATTTTTCCAAAAAAAGTTAGTGGGAGTATTTTTAAAGAAGTGGTAGTATAATACTGTATGCCTTAAACTGGAGTCATCTCGTTACGATGGGAGAGTCATCACTAAGTAGCAGTCAGCTGTTAAGTATAAGGGATCCCATTAGCTGCTGTGGACAGTCTCAGAAAGTTTTAAGAACTCCAAGTAGTTTGCTTTTATTCGTGTTAAATGTGATTATAATTTAATAGATCATAACTGATTTTTTTATTGGCTTGTAATTAGGTTTTGACTCCTAAATCTCTATTTTCATGGTGCCAAATTGACAGTGTTTTTCTGAATTATAGGAGAGGTATTTGAAAATCCTTACGACTTGTTTCTTCAGCTAAATGTGGTTAGATCATATTTTCAGCAACATTTTAGTTTTCTTTTGAATCATGTTTGGAAGGAAGGAAATCTTATGAAGAGTTTCAACTATTACTAAGGTTGGAACAAATAAAGAGGGAATTCTGATTTTTAGATTCCTGTAAGTAAAAGCACTGAGAATTCAGGATCTCTATTTTTTAAATAAACATTTAAATTGACATATTGCCTTCTGCCAAAGCCAATTTTATTCACCCAAGGCAGTGGTCATATTTTGATGTCACTTGCGTATTGCTTGGTTATCTTACTGTGACTAGATTTAATATTTATTGGCAAGCTTTGTTAAAACCTATCTTTATTACTTTGGAATTGAGTAAATGTCAATAATTAGTTACTGAAGCCTTTTAAAGGGAGCAGACAGTAGCATTTTAGTTCAACTTTTCACCACTGAACTACTAGCTTAAAACCTCACAGGTTACAACATAAAAATATCTCCCAGAGCTTAAGTCAAACTCATTCACAAAGTCCCACTTCAAAGTTTGACATCTGGTCCCAAGTCAAAAAAACCAAAGCAACTTAGAAATATAACTTGCTTGCAACTGACTGTCACCCTTCAAACTTGATTCTACTATGTAATATAGAACGCCTTTTGAATTGTTTAAAACTTCTAAATTTCTCTTTACTGTTTCTCCTTCACGCCTGGCTTGATGAGGCAGTCAGCATCAGGTAAGAAAGTTTATTCTAAGGTTCAAGGATCTGATTGTTCACCTTTTTCCAGCTCTTCTATATTTGTGGAAGTACAGTGTTACCTGTTAAAGAGTATGTACAGTTGAAGTATTTTCATATGTTGACCAGTTTGTCTTTAAAATGCTAAATTCTTTAGACACAAGAAGGTATATAAATACACACATTATTAAGGTTTTGTTCTTGATTCAGCTGGCTTTTGAAGGGATAATGATGATATATATTTTGATCACATAATGTTATTAACCCTTTGAAATGTCCTAAAGACCATGTGAATGTGCAGTAGTGAAAACTGAGTTGAAGCTGCAGTCATCTAGACAATATGACCTTGATTTGAGAATTAAAAGCAAAACACACAGGGTTTACCACACCCATTTTTTTAATTGGGGTTTTTTGGGTTTTGGTTTGTTTGTTTTTTTTAAATTTTTTTGGCAGATGTGATCAGATTTGAGATTCTTGCAAAAGTGAAGCAGTAAGAAACAGGTTCATTTAAATGTCACTTGTTGGAGTGACAGAGATCTAGCTCCCTTCACATGAAGGAAGGCCAGACACAAAACTGAAAGCCTTTAACAAACATTGACTCTTTGTACAAAAGAGAACAGAAAGTAAGAGACACTGGGGTGCAAGTCCATACTTTGCTCAACATGGCTGTAGTTCCTTCAGGGATAAGGATAGAGTAGAACAGGAGGGGGGAGGGGGCAGGCTGTGTTTGGGTTGGGTCCACACATCCTGCATTCCAGTCCTTAGTTGGATTTCCCATTCTCTCGATATGCTTGGGTAGATGATTGGCAAGATCTTAGCTTAATGCTTTAGTTCCTACCTTAAGCTCTTTTTCCACGTTCAAATGAAACCCTGACAAGCAAGAATCTCAAGTCTGTCTTAAAAAGCTGACAAATTAACTTCTGTGTGAATAAGGTGATTATTCATCTATTGCAAAATCTAAGCCATACCTACACAATGGCAAACATAGAATTGGTAGTTACAAATCAGGAAAGATGTTTTCAAGTTGGTATTGAGTCCTCTGACATCACTGGCTTAACATGCAGCACCAGCCAAATCAGACAAGGCAATGCTGGGCATCAACAGGAAGTATATTAAAAACCAAATAAAGGGAGTTGTATTGCCACTTGCTATCTAGATGGATGTAGAGAGTTTATAAAGAAGGTCTGTAGGGAAGTTAAAGGGCAACTGAAATTACAGT
The DNA here is from genome assembly GCF_017639235.1 of Corvus kubaryi. Lineage (NCBI taxonomy): Eukaryota > Metazoa > Chordata > Aves > Passeriformes > Corvidae > Corvus > Corvus kubaryi. Next base: position 9,670,788 of record NW_024581108.1, read on the forward strand.
TGTCTTGATTACTCCCTGTTTATGAGAGGCTAAAACGAATTGGAACTCATCTGCTCTAGAGAGAAAGCTGAAGAAGATGTGATCTAAGTTTCAGAAAAATGATCATAGAACTGCTTTTCACCACTTGTTCCTGCATTATTAGAATTTGGGGGCAGTTACTAAAACAAGTAGATTAGTTTAAAAATAAAGGAATTTCTGGAATTCATTGCCATAGGAAGATGTGGAGATAGACAGCAAATAATATAATCAGTCATGGATGGCTGATGTATAAATGCATGTCAAAGCAGCTAGAAAAAGATTTCATTCATATTTGCTACAACAGTTTCTGGACAAGTGAATGGAGGCCTGTTGTCACTGTTGGAGGTACCGTATTAGGCTGATGGACTGTTGCCTTGAGCCAGTAGGACAGTAATGTTCCTGCCTTGAAAAAAGATACTGTTTTTTCTTTTAGGAGTGTAGAGCCTCACTTGCTAGACTGTAAAGTTATGTGAGAGTACAAAACTTCATTTTAGGAAACCTCCATTTTAGAGCTTTATGGTGGCATTGGCCACTGGTATCTAACTGCATTGGCGTGCAGGCTGTCTGCAAGTTGTTTCAAATGCTTTGAGAAGCCTTACGAAGCCTTCCTGTTGCAATAAAAATTGCAAATAATCTAGTTCCTTCAGAAATGCTCCTGAACAAATATTAGGTTGAAGGGCCCCTGAATTATCTTCAACTATGAAAGTACACTTGTCCTTGTCAGTGCAGCCTAGTATGCTGTTAGCCTTCATCACTGCCCAGGGACAGAGTGGATTCAGGCTTAGCCTCCTGTGTGTCAGGACCCCATTGTCCTCTTCAGCAGTGTTGCTCTCCAGCCTGTTGATCCCCATAATACAAACAAGGTCTATGCTGTAGTATTCTGGCTGAGGTGGCCATTTCTGAAGTAGACAGAAGTTACATTGGTAGATGTGTAGTGTGCGTTCTCTGCAGTATGTTCATTTCTTCACAGCAGTCTGTTTCCCCTTGGATGTGAGGAGTACTTAAGAAAAAAAGGCAGGCAAGTGTAAAGCTGCAGATGAAAAGGGTTTCTGGAAGGTCACAGATTTGTTATTTTAATGAAAGGATGCACAAAGATAACAGTGTTTTCTGAGACTCCCTTTAGGAACTGGCAAAGGCTGTGTCTATTCATGATCTCTTTTCACCAACAGCATTTTCCACAGACTCCCATTTGGAAAGGTTACTGCCTAAAACTGTGAAACCATGATTTTGTCATGTTTCCTAAATAAGTTCATCTAAAGGTATCATGTTTAAGTCTTCAGGAAAACAGCTGAGGTCATTGGCTTGGCTGAGTGTTCAAAACAACTAACATTGAGTATCAGCTTTATAATTTCAGGTGAACCAATGGCTCAACTGTACAGACCTAAAAGCATATAATTTCTTATTCTAATATGAAGTTTGTAGTCACTTGTACAGCAGTTCTTTTTTTTCCTGTGGTGAGGGTGGAGAGAAATTGTTGGGTTTCTGTGTTTTATTTTCTTAGTGACTAAAATTGATAGCTGTTTTGGAAAATTCATGTGGCAGCTAATCTGATCATATTGCAGGATATTTTCAGGAATAATATTTCTAAATAACACAAGAATGTCTTTACCAGGCTTTCTGCATCTCGGTATATAAGCTAGTAAAAATTATCTATTCCGGTATAAGCTGATTTTGCTTGCATCATGAGTTATGCTGTGCAAATGTGGAGCTCTGTTTTGCTTGCCTTTACACAAAGTCCTCATAAACAACTGCAGCCTATGTGTATGTAAAGAAAATGCAAAAAACTAACATTAGTATGCATAGTAACAACCACGGTTTAGATCTACATCATGTACCCATATTTCTAACAGGGATTTTTTGATAAAACATCAAAAGCTGGAGTTTTTACATGCTAACGTGCAATTTAATGCCTTCTAGCATGATTATGACTCTTGTAATCTTTTTTCAACTCCTTTTTATTCTCATCTTCTGCTCAAGCCCATGGTAAGTACAGAGATTCCTTCTTCCCCAAATGGACAGGTAAAAATCTCCTATTGGTGTCAATACTGAGGACATACATGCACTTCTCATTTATCAAAGTGAATATTGCTTCAGATTTATGAAACATCAAACAGATTTCTGTAAAGAAACTCTTCAGCATTTTATTCTTTCTATTCTCCAGGTCTGTTACTGCAAAAAGTCGCTTCCAAAGTAGCACTTGGTGCTTCTTCCTTTTTAAGCTTTTAGAGTGACATTTGGAAGGTTCTATAATCCATTTTTAATGTTTATCTGCATCCTCAGGATTTTTTATCTTAATGCTCTTAGACTGTCAAACTGACCCTGAGGTATTTGCTACTAAAAGCTAACAAAAATGAAATTCGAGATCAAACAAACCAAAACACCACAAAAACAACCAACCTCCAGAATGTCTTCCATGAGCTGCAGTTATTTTTCATTAAATTAACAGGGGACTTGCCAGACTTTAGTGCTTTGGGGTTTAGTTTTGAATAGCTTGAATGCATGGTTGAAATTGTGTATCACTGTGCATCACATTGAATTAAAATGTTATCTTGTCCGTGGTCTGACAATCATTTTTGTCTTGTTTGATATTCTCTTAAAATTGCAACTACAATCTGTTTGTGCTATACAGAGACATTTCTCTCATACAACTTGATCTGAAATCTCATTGGATCTGAATTAGATAATTAAGATACCTAATGTTACAATGTAGACTGAACTAAACATATGCTCTGGGATTTTTTCTGTGACTGTGAGAAGCTGCAATATTCACTTGGGACCCTGTTCTTTGAAGGGGGGGCTTTTTCAAGTAAGAAATCAGGCGATAGGAGAAAGAATGGAGCTGTAAAAGTAAAATGCTAAGGCCAAAAGAAATTTGCTGCTATTTGTTTGCTGTCGAAACAAATAGGCCACTCTAGAAAATAGAAACCATCCTTGTGGGGATATTAAAGATGCAGTAAAAGAGGAATCTCTCATTATTGATTCTAGGTACCTTGATTATTAAGCCTTAAAACTATAATACTTGAAGTGATCATCAAATGTGGTACTTTTCAGATCTTTCATTTTATCCAGTAAGAGTTCAATGAGGCATTTCTTGAAAATGCACTTGTTTTTTTGGTTTGGTTTTTATTGTTTGGGGTTTTTTATTGCTGGATTCTTGAGCTCTGATTAATTGTCAACTTCAAATTTTTCTAACAGATCAAATGTCTAAAAGGCCAGAGAAACTTCTCAGACCAACCCACTTTTGATGGGATTCACATTGTCAACCATTTCACAGGAGATGATGAATCATTTCATTCTTCTGATGAAGATTTTATAACTAACTCCATACAGGAGAGTGGGATTAACTTTCATCTACACAGGAGGACTGGTCAGATGTCTTTGGATCACACACTTGTAGACAGCAGTGACAGTGATACTGAAGAAAGTGCCCTGCAGACTGAAAATTCAGACAAGATGGTTTCTAAGCAGAGAAGAATGGAATCTTACTCTACTACTGTGTGATTATCACTGTGACTAGCACTGAAGACTTCCATATTTCTTTAAGGCTGAAATTGTCGGGTAACTGAAGCCATCCAGAGTTGGTTTAGGTAACTATTGGATTTGGTCTGGCCTGTGATAAATATACATGTACTGTCTATCTGCCTTCTCTCTTTGCCAAATCTTGCTGATGACATACCATTGCCATAAAACAGGCTGGGAAGGAGTTGATGGATGACAGTTTTGACAGTATTACTGAATGTTCTTTGGTTTAGAAACTACAAATATATTATTTCTTTAATGTGTAAGAAGCATTTTTGCTGTTCACAAACACGGGAATTATTTTCCTCAAAAGAAATTGCTTTTGTGCAATATTTTATGCTCTGAACAAACGTGTATGTTTTACATTGTTACCCTTTTGTGATCAAGATGGACACTAGTAAACCATCTGATCATTACACACATATATATATATAATTATCTTATGCTTCTCAATTAGTTTTGGTTTTTTACTAAAGTTATTGGATGCCCACAGAAGGCTTGAAAGACGAGCCTTTATCTATACTACTTTATATATGCAAATAATGGTCACTAATGTCATAAAGGTGTTTTTCACCATTTTCACTTAAATCTGTGTGCATCTGCTTTAGATGTTGCTAAATAATAACTGGTCTGAATATGATAATTACAATAATGTTTATTTTGTACATATTTATGTATCTACACCAAGCTGAAAATGTACATTACTCCATTTTATATGAGGAATGTAAATGTTGCAATATTACTGTCTCTGGTGTTCTAACAGGAAAATGAATTCTGTATATACACACTAAAAGTGAATTACTAAATAAAGAAAAACACTAACTTTGCATTAAGTTTCAGACTAGCTACACTAACAGGCTCATGTCAGAAATGCTTGTTCAAAACACTATTGACTGAAATCTTTTACCTTCATGTATATGTAATGAAAATAAATTTTTCATGATTTAACAAGGTTGCAGCATTTACTGTTTAGTCTCTTCCAAGCTATAGTCCCTGGTTAACACATAGTTACTTGCGGGCTCTAGATAGGTTCAAATAAGGTGAAGAATTATTCATATGTTAGTTCTAATGAAGACATGGTCAGTGCAGTGAAAATACGTACATTCAGTGCTCTTACAGTTTATATTGCAGAACTATCTAGGAAATACACTATTGGTGCCATCACCAAATAGCTGTTATGAACAAAGCAGTAAGAGCTAGCTGAGCAATCTGCTTCCAGTCTCCTGAAAACTGATATCCAGTTAAACAGCCTTAGCTTCTTGAACAGAGCAAGATATTCTGCTGTTGTCATATGAACATTTACTTGCTCTTGCAGACACATTTTAGTCAAGAATATTCTGTTATTTCCGTCTTACGTAATTAAGCAATCCTTAAGACTTCTTTTAGCAATGTTTCCAACTGTTCTATTAAATGAAAAGATGCAATGCAGAAGTTTGGTGCTGATAGGCAGTGTGTATGTTAACTGGTTTGCTACCCACGAGAAACAGTGTAGTTGTTTAAAAGTGCAAAAAGTGTGGAAGCATTCTGCTGAATGCATCTGCTAATCCCATTAGGCATTTCCTTTCCCTTTATTTTGAATATGTTTTCAGAAAGAAACCACACAACTGAGGAGATAAAAAATGTTTAAAGAATGATAGAGAAGACTGTGTGGAAACAGCACATTATGGGCATCTCAACAGTATTATCTGCCCAGCTGCAATCTAATTTAAATCTTTAAGCGTGTGGGTGACAAATTCCAAATTACTGATTTCTGCAGCTCCTAACTTGTTTCAGTATTTCTGCCAAATTTCCCCACATCCTACCAGTGAATATGTAGTTCCAAGTATAGCCTGTGTAAATTGCCACCTCTGAGTTGGACTAGCCGAGTGATCTTTAGTCCTGTTGAAAATGTCATGTATGCAAAACCAAATCAGGAGCACTTTTGTTCACAAATGAGTAACAGTCATCTTCTTTCCTTCCAATGAGCATCTGCTAACTTATGTTTGCACCTGGATCATTGTTGCCCAATAGGATAGGTGACAAATGTCTTGTTGCCTGTCATCAATACCAGCTGCAAGCCTCTCTTAAAGGTAACGTTCTGTAATAAGTGGCAGGCGCAAAATTCAGTTGGAGGGCCATAAAAACTCTTGTCTGTTTGAATAGTGAAGTGTTATGATTTTGCAATAACTGCCTTACTGTTCAAGTGATAGCAAATGAGATCAGATGGCAAGGGTTATTTCCTGAACATTTGTGATTTTAAAGTATACAAATAGAATAAATACTGATACTGAATAACAGCATAAATAAAAATACGCAAAAGTCCTTATCCAACTGACTACATCTCTACTTCTACATCTCTACTACTCATCTTCTAGTGATAAAGGTGAATCACTGAATATACTGCAGTTTCAGAAGACTTGTTTATACACAGACTAAAATACATTGCTACAAAAAGGATTAAAAGAAGCATTTACATTGGAGTTTGCATAAATTTATCAAAACCACTTTGTACATCCTGCTATTGAACTTGATCACTATTGAACCCTTCTGTGGAACTGCAATACAGAAGGAACTACATGGTTTTCTGGGGTATTAATGTGATCACTGTTTGATATCAGAGACAGTGTTAGTGACTTAGTGAAACCTGATGCTTATACACTTAAGCTAGAATGACCTAAAGATATGTTAGCATAAAAATATCCACATTTTATACAGATATGCTGCTAATTCCCCTACCTCTAAAGGCTCCAAGTAATGGAATTCACTTTGGAGGAAGGTGGAGATAATGCAAATCCCCTAGGAAAGCCGTTATGGTAGTCCTGGAGTCTAAAATTTAAAAAACCAACCTATAAGATAGAAGTTCATGTAATCTATATGGAAACTACGGTGTTATGTTCGATCATGCAGCAGCTCCTAACTCTGTGTATTAAGAAGGAAGATGAAAGCTATGGATAACTAATGGATTTTTAGATTCAATGACGTACATTTTTGTTCTGTGAAATACTCTTATCAGTATATATTCTGTAATTCTCTGAGCATTACACCTGCTGATGGAGTTTTTTGGTTGGTTTTGGTTTGGCGTTTTTTTTGTTTACAGACTAGTCCAAGACATAAGAAAAATCACTGAAATATATTTACACAGTAGGCAATAGAACCAGAAATTCCTAATGATGGAAAGTACACAGTAAATTGACTTTCAATATAACCTCTATATAGCATGAAGTTTCAGCTTCAGAGTAAACATGCTAATGTATGCATGCCTACTCGTGCCTGGACACTGACTAAGATACAACAGCTTAATGCTCTCCCTTTCCAGGAACTAATACCTTATTTCACAATTATGAAAAACAAAAGCAATGTGGCATACTCTTTGAATTGCATAGTACTGCACAAGTGACTGAAATTTCTAGTGCCCTACCACGAAAACTAGAATTCCTATGAGAACATTTTGCATAGTCTATGTTCTATAACCATTGATTCAACTTTCTCCTATTCATAATAGAGGTACATTCTGGGTCTGCTCCTTCCCAAAGCTGGAACCCCTCTTTTCATCCCAGCCTTCAACACCACAGCCTACTGTTACTTTTCCTCTCCAGTTTGTGCTCATAGTGATAATTTTCTAATCTGCTCTGGGTGCAGCAGAAGTTACTTTTGTTTCCCCAGCAATCAAAACAATTGCAATCAAAAACACTGATTAATTTCTGACATATTTACAGCATGCGTTTATGCCACAAGGAGGACCATAAAGAAGGTAGTGACAAGATGCTGGGGGAAAAAATAATAAGCAGAATGTTAAAAGTAACTTTAAAAAGTTTAAAAAAAATAAAGACACGCTTCCCAACAGAATGCACAATGCTACAAGTTCTAGCAGCTTTTCATAGTGGAACTGTTCTGCATAACTGTGATCCCAAGTTTTATCACTTTAAAGTGGGTATAAATTCCCCACCTTTTTTGCTGCCTTCTCCCAATCCTGACTACCCCACACAGGAAACTGCTTCTCCTCCCCTCTGTACCAAGCAGCTAACCTGTCAAATCCTGTTCTTCAAATCCTTCTTCCTGTTGCAAAGTGTCCCACCACTTCTGAACACAAAGATCTCACCTCCAGCTTGTCACCTTTGGTGTCTTATCCGTTGTTGTTTTACCTCTAATGCTGACACCAGGCAGGTGCCGTAAACCGTACAGTGACTTAACACTGAGTAGCTCTTCAGTCTTAAGCACGACTATAACATAATCCCACCCTACTTTAAACCCCTCTTTTTTATTTCTTCCCCTCTCTTGTCACTATGGAGTAACAATGATGTGCTATTGTATTCAACTGCATCTTAGCAAGTTTTTATGTTTAACTTTGAATATCACACTCCCTTTGAGAAAAGCATTAGAGCAACTTCATTAAAACCCAGCCCTACATTTCCCATGAATTACATCGGTGTGCCAGCTCTGGGCCCTGGCTTTTGGCTTTGCCACGCCACAGAACACTTGGCTGCACGGAACAGCTCGACACTGCACACGCAAGACCATCTCAAAGGTTACTGAGCTGCGGCACATAGGTCACACTGTACACCAAGAATAAAAGCTGAACCCCTTCACCTCTTTACGGCGTGCTGTTACTACAGATAGCATCTCCTCTCGGGGTGGGAAGAGCCTGGGGACGATGGCTGTAGGAGGCTGCGCGGAAGGCTCTCCTCAAGGCCGAGCGCGCGGGGCGGCTTCCCGCCTTGCCGGCCTCGCGCCGCCGCCCGCGGGCACGTGACGCCGCCACCCGCGGGCACGAGGCGGCCCCGCGGGCACGAGGCGGCCCCGCGCCCAGCCCCGCTAGCACCGGCCCTACCGGGCCCCGCGGGCGGAGCGGGCTGTGCGAGCGCTCACGGCCCCCGCTAACGCCGGCCCCTGCCATGATCCGCGACCCGCCAGGTCCCGGCCAAGGCTGCTGCCCGCGCACCCTCCAGGGACAGAGCTAAACCGGCACAAGGCTTCGCTGGGAGCCTCGGGTCATCTTCTGCACCGCTCGCTGGGCAGCGTCCGCGTCCCGCTTCCCTCGTCCTCACCCGCAGCATGAATCAATTCGCCCGTCCAGCCGAGATCCGGGAAGGCAGAGGATGCACTTCAGGCACGAACTAGTTTTGCAAAACACGAAACACAACCGGTTTCGTACAATTTCTCCTCTAATTGCTTGAGAAAACTGACAGCCCAGGAGCCGGAGGTCCGTTCCCGGTTCCCGTGCAGCACCCACCCTCACACGATTATATGCTGGATTTAGCATTTGCTTTGTTAACTCATTTGATTTATTTATTTCTGCTGAAGGGGTTTAACCTGATTAGGAAGCAGTGGGTGAGAAAGAGCCGTCCGCAGGTGGGCTGAGCACAAGGGCTCAGCAGGGTGCCTCCCGCAGGATAGTCCCGAGGGGAGTCGCTCGGCGCCCGGCAGCACATCCCGCATCCAGCTTCCCAGAAGGCTGCAAGCACCCTCCGAACGGAGATTACCACGCCTTACAGCCCACAGCAGCACCTGTATGCATTTTGAATTTAGATGTATAACGACGAACGTGTATTTTCTTGTAACCAGGTCACAATTATTTATGAGCGTTACTAGTAATTTAATGTGTTCTGGTGCTTTCATTACACAGTCAAAGCGGTGTGTAGCAAGGTAAACGAAAGGGCATGAATTTATCATCCCATTTCAGAGGCAAACGAGAAAGACTGTTTTGCAAAAAGTAACAGTGAGTCAACGAAGACGCATACAAGAAATCACAACTAGTTATTCTAATCTGGTTATTTCTACTGATTCCAGCATTGATTCTCGAAGCTGAAGGCGTGAATGATTTTCAGAGTAATCAACCTAAGGTGCAGCAAGGCGGTACACAGATGCCGTAAATAAAACTGCTGCGCCCAGCACCAGGAACTTTCCGGCAAAAATGAAGGTGTCAGTCGTGTTCTTCAGCTTTCTTTTGTGTCACAGTAAAGCATCACTCAGTTGTTGGACAGCTTTACTCGAGGTGGTGTTCGCTTGCTTTTTTAGATCTTGGGAAGTTAGGTTAATCCTATGAACCGTAGGGACTCACAGGCACCAAGTGGCTAATTTTTCTGTAAATGCTTCGGGGCTAGTGGTGAAAAAAAAGCACCTGGTCTCAAAGCCAGCATGCTCCTGAGCGTGAGGAAGGCTGAAGTTTGCTTCTGTCACGTCCGACTTCAGTCTCAGTCGTTTCTGAACGGGAAATTGTGTTAAACCTCGACTCGCTCACTGCAGAGCCGCACTTTAGGCGGCCCTACAGTCACCGAAACGAAGTTTCTGATGGCCTGAGATGTCTGAGAGCGAAGCCCATAACCACCTCAGAAAGATACCGAACACCCGAGCCTGACTTCCTGACTGCATTAGGAATCCGAGACTAAACCTGGAAAACTGTGTTTTCGGGTCGTGTGTGTGCGTAAAGCAAAGCGAACCTTTTTCTTTTTGCGGAAGGGAGCAGGCTTCCCCGTTGCGCAACGCGGGAGTCTCCACAGGCGCAGGATGCTGCCTGACGCGAATCCCCGCTACCGTGTTCGTCTCCGGTGCCCCACGGATCCTCCCCGGGTTAGAACCTGAGCACCGGCACGCAGACGACGAGGCCATCTCTTCCCACTTGCCTGGCTCCGCTCCGCTTTCGCCTTAATGTTTGAATCGCTGTCAAGCGACAGTAGCCGGAGGGAGGGGTGGGGGGGGCATCTCGCCTACCCCTTCCATATTTAACCATTACCTAAATCCGAAGGGAAATGAGCAAACCTCTAGGCTTGGGTCTTAAGGTATTTTCAGCGCCGTTGGGCGTATTTATCCCAGAAGAGTTTTCCACAACAAGTTATTTCTAGGCTAGGAGAGGTCTCCGTCGCCCAGGACCCGGCCTTAGTCCTGATTACAACGCCACGCACGGCCCGATGGCGGCGGGACATGCGTCCGGGCCAAGGGCAGGCATGCGGCACGGAGCGGGCTCAGCAGGGCGAGCGCCGGCTGCCCTAGCCCCTGCCCTCTGCCCGCCCGAGTCAATCTGTGTTTTGAATCTGTGACTTGTTCTCGTTGCGGAAGTCGAAGGGGATCCAAGAATAGTTCAGATAGATGTGTGTAATTTCTAAAACAGAACCCCGAGAGAAACGAAGCGCCCGATTCCAGAATGACACTTCGGTATCACTTCAGCGAGCTCTGTGAGGTGGAATACGGTAAGACGTTTTCATTTAAGGAAAACTGAGAGAGAAACAGAGGAGGGGAACACTAGTGATTTGTGAGGTTTGGGCGCTTTTTAAAATTTTTCTTCTTTCTTTTCTTTTCTTTTTTTTTTTTTTTTGCAGAAGCTCCTAACTAACGCTCAGGAAGTGGAATTTGTGGTTTAGGGGGCCGAGCTCTGAAGGAGTCGAGAGAAACAGAAAAGTAAAAAAAAAAAAAGCCAACTCAAGCACCATTGCTCCTTAAAGGGAGGCTAAATTTAAAGTCACCCAAACTAGCACGCTGCCGCGCATCCCCCGTCCGCAGCCCAGCTTCCTTCGCCCCTCCAAATGGGTAAGCGTTCTCGCTTCTCTCGCCTCGCGTGGGCAGCTGCCGGCGGGCGGGCCGGGGCGGCAGCGACCCCTCTCCTCTCGCCTGGGACCCCGCGCCGCTCCGGCCCTGACTCAGCCGCGGGGCCCGGGGCG
>NW_024581108.1:9682355-9826090 GCF_017639235.1 Corvus kubaryi
GGCGGCCAGGTGGGCTGCGGGACTCGCCTTCCCACGGGCCCGGCCCCTGCCTGGCCATCTACGGCCTTGGGAAGCCGGCGGCGCCTCCGCGGCGTGACTTTTGGAGGGAAACACGCGGCAGAATCGGCGCCGGCGCCCGGAGCCCCTAACGGCTGCGGCCGCTGCTTGTCGGGGCGCGGGGGGCGGGGGGGTAACACATTATCGGGCCGCTTTGATTTCTCTGCCCCTTTCGTGCGGGCCCGCTGGCTGCTACCCCCAGCTCAAGGATGAACGCAGGCACAGGTGGGTCTGGGCAGCAACTCTCCCACCCGGCGCTGTGCCCGGGGGCGGCGCCTCACCAGCGGCGCTGAGCGGCCCTGCCCCTGTCGGGCGCGGACGGGCCGGAGCTTTGTGGCGCAGCCAGTGCCGCCACCTGCGGGACAGTTCCTGGGCCCCTGCTGACGGGCTAGGCTCCTTCCCTCTCTTCCCCGTTTGTACACCCGAGGCCACTGACGGGAGAATAAAAAAAAGAAAGAAAAGCAACTCGCCGAAGTCCCCCCAAATAATGTGGATTAAACTCGCTATTTGCAAAGTCAAGTGTAACGGCAGAGGCGGCCCCGTGCTGTACGGGCTCGAATGAACCTCTCCGGCCTTCGCCCGAGGAGTCGGTTCGGGGTAGTTTTGTTTAACCCGATCCCCCCCCGACTCCCCGCAGGTTTCCCACCTCGTATCCTTTCCCTGCCCCGGCTTTCGGTGCCCGCAGCTGCAAGGTGGTGCGGCGGAGACAGCTGCGGGCTCCAGGAGAGATTCGTTTTGTTCGTTTTCGTGTTATCGTTGTTCGCGCGGGATGGGTGAATCAGTCCCTCCGACAGTAACAGCCTCTCAGGCGCCAGATTTAGGCTGTCGGGTTTGTAATGACTCTCCCTCCCGTCCCGGTAACAACCCCGCGCTGGTCAGCCAGTCCAGGGTGGCGGGACCTGATAAGCTGTTTCGGAGGGGATATTTGTTGGCGCCGCTTTTGCCGTGGCTGCCGGCGCGGGGGCAAACACGAAGGCGCGGTGCGCCCACTTGGCCGAGTGCGGATACGCTCCCTTGAAGAACGGGATAACACCCGACCGCGCCCCCCAGCTCCCTCAGCCCCCGCTTGTCCGAAGAACGGTGCCCAGCTGCTGTTGCCAGTTTCCCGCAATCCGGCAGCGGCCCCAACGCCACGGTGGGAGGGAGGGGGGTAAAAGGCGTTGGCTGGGGGTGGTTGGCGGCTGAGTTGTCTGCGCTCTTGGAAGAGGGGGCGAGGCAAGCGGGGCCGGGGGCGGTGGCCGGAGCCACCTGCGCGCTGCCACCTGGCGCGCCGCCCCTGGCGAGCGGCCCCTCCTGGCCGGCGCCCCCGGCCCTCACCGGCGGGCTCGGCGCCTTCCCGCAGGTCGCCTCCCCGCCGCCGCCGCGCAGGAGACTCGGGGGTGACGCTCGCCGCCGCCGCCGTGCCCCGGCTCTTGGAGAGGGAGTGCGGTCGTGCCCGCCGTGGCAGCACCCCACCATGCCGAGGTCCTTCCTAGTGAAGAGCAAGAAAGCGCACAGCTACCACCAGCCTCGCTCTGCCGACGAGGACTATAGCCTGCGGCTGGGGACGGTGCTAGCCCAGATCTGTGCAGGTAGGAGTCCCTCGGTCGCAGCCTCGCTCTGAGACAGCCCACCCGTCCGGCATCACCCCGGTGTCCGCGGCACCGGGCGGTCGCTGTGCAGCCCCTGCGGGACGCCGGAGGGGCTGATGCGAGCTTGGAGAGAGTCGGGCATCAAACCCGGGTGGGAGCGGGCGGCTGCGGGAGGTGGCTGGCTCCCACCGCAGACCCACATTGAGGAGTTCCGTCTTCTCCTTTGCCCTTCAGACAGCAAGATCCCCGAGGACACGGAGATGTGCCGCACCGCCCTGCCCGATCCGGAGCCTTCCCAGGGGCGCTTTTCCCCGGAATCCCACCTTACCGAGGCTGCCGATGGCACCTCCGAGTCGTCACCCAGCTGCGAGGGCAGTGTCTGCGACAGAGTGTCCGAGTTCGAGGATTTCTGGAGACCTCCCTCGCCCTCTGTCTCGCCAGGTAAGGACCGGGGCGATCAGCGCTCAGCGAGGGTCCGGCTGTGTGTCCGTGCTCGTGCCGTGGGTCAGTGGAGCATGTATCTCATGCCTAGGTGCCACCACCACAAACGAGTAGAAGGGACAGATTTGCGTGTCCCTTTTCTTAATTATTGTTATTTCCCCCCCAGATTTTCCAGAATCTATTCCTTCCACTCGTTTTCAGGTTACTCTTTCGGGTTGCTTTTCCAGCCCGTATCGTGCTGCTGAGGGAGCAGCGGGTGACAGGCTGTAGGAAAGTTGTCATGACATTGGGTGTTGATTTTTTTGTTTAAAAGGTCCCAGCATTCTCCTACAGGCTCCTGCCTACACAGAGCCTGTAAGTCTTTTAAGACAGCACAGTCCATCTATATATCTGTAGTAAACAGCGTTGATTTTACGTTTTGTACAACCTGCTAGACATTTTTCCTAACGCCCTTTCAGGTTATTTCTTGTTTCCTGCCTATAAAAAATAATCTGACTCTCCCTTCCCCCACCCCCCTCTCTTTTGCTATTTGTGGTTTTTTGTTTTTTGGGTTTTTTTATGTTTGTTTGTTTTTCTTTTCTAAAAACACATTTGTAAAAACCAGAGGAGAAAAAAATAATGATGGTCAGATTTAAACACCCCAAATCCAGGAAACTCACACTTATGGCTACAGCGCCTGTCTCTAGCTCCCTTGTCCTGCCTTTGATGTGGTTGGAGCAGTGGGAGATGCTGTCCCTAGCCTGGCACAAACACTTATCTCGTTTAAAAATACAGTGGTGTCATTTTAGAACAAAAATACGTATATATATATAAAACCACTTTTTAGTGCCTCGATTAAAAAATGACAGCTGGAAAAAAGGACAATTTTAATCTTGATGAAGGAAAAATTATGTCAGCTTTACAGACTGACAGCAGACACTAGCAAACGAATACTTAGTCCCGGTTTGCCACCGTTTCCTACTTCGTCTTTACAGTGTCCTTGCATATGAATGGCTAATTGTAATGATGTGGATTTGCATTTTTAAAGCCTCATCGTCTTTCAAGAGTCCTAAGCTCCTTTGAGGGAACATTCAAAATGCTGTCCAGCATCAGCCACAGGACATTTTCAGTCTGTGCAAACAACAGACCAGACCAAATGCAGCAATGCAGAAGTCTCTCTTCTGATAATATTTCTGCACAGACTGTAGCAACGTGTGTAATTTTTGTTCTAATGAACTTGTCCTGCTCCTTCTTTCCCAAATAACTACAATTTTTGCACAGAAAACAGATAATTTTCACAGGGTGTCAAAAAGACAGATGTAAAATAGAGCAGGTATTTTACCAGGTCGTCTCTGCCTTTTCCTCCTTCCCACTCATTTCTTCCCTCACTGTGGGATTCATTAGCTCCCAGCTAACCATCAGGCTGGCCAGGGAAGATAGCTTTACAAAATGAGGATGATGTCCCCAGATCAAGATTTTTCAAGGTGTGTTGGGCAGTCCTGGGGCTGTCTGATCCCATTCACAGGAGGTCTGGGAAGGTAAGGGACTTCAAGTACTGTAAGAGCTTTATTAAATGAATCTCAGTGCATTGAGAGAGGTGCTGTTATATTAATGATGTAGGCAGTGGCAACAGGATTAGATAGTTGGGCTTTCTCCCACAGCTCCCCTCCTCCAGCCCCTCTGCCTTCCAGCTGCTTTGTCAGGTTCAGTGTGAAGCTGGAATTTGTGTCTAGGTCACTTCTGCAAGATGCAGTGGTGAGAGATGTATTCCTGCAATTGTATCTGGATGTGGCACAGTTTTTGTGCTTTGCCAGGCAGAGCAGATGAGAAGTGATGTTTCTAAATCATGCTGAGGGCAGGTGTGGTGAGTGGTACTACTGCTTGTGTATCTCTAGAAGTGAACATAGGTGCAGGTCACTTCAGTATGCAGTGAAAGCTGTATTTCACTTTTGTCTTTGAGTGCTGTGCTGCTGATGTAGACGGTCATACAACATACAGACATAATACCTGTTAACTCCATCAGTGCAAATCACTTTGTTATTTAACCTCACTTTCTACATGTATCTGTAATCACATGCATTTGCATATGCAGAAGGTGCATGGGAGCTCAGTGCAGCAGTATTAGTATCTCCTGATGAGCGTGTTGATGCTGCAGAAGGAAAGAGACTTTTACTGGGTATAACGGAGTTGTGTAGAAAGTGCGGTGTTTTGTGTTAGAGGACACTCAAATCTCTCTTTGCTGTGCATATCAATCTGTTCCCAACCAGTTAAGGTTGAGTTTGTCTTACCTTCAAAAACAAGCATTGATTTTTTTTTTCTCCCAGAAGTAATCTATGTGACAGCTGCACAGAATTTCTCGGAAAACGAGGGAAAATATTTCTCTCCAGCACTGTTCCCCCCTAGATGCTGTGGAGAAGAGGCACACACAGAAGTGCCCTGCAGTGTGGCAGAGCAGGGTTTGCAGGTTGCTTTGCCACTGGGCTAGGTTAGCTTGAGTATAATCTGAGTGACTGCCCTGCATTTGTGCTTGAGAGGGCTCCAAAGCATGTGAGGTGATGGAAGGAACATTGCACGCAAACTGATCTGTGGTGCAATGTTCACCGTATACTGTATTGCCAATTCCAAGGGCTCAAAAATCAGGTCAAGCTTCCCTTTCCTCTCACTCAATGAACTGGCTCAGAAATCAAGATTGTAAGTAATACCTTATGGATATTCAGTTCTAGTGTTGAAATATTGAGGGTTTATGTTTCCATGTTTTTCTTACAGTTTGAGCTAGAAGTTGACTTTAAAAGGAAAAAAAAAGTTATAACAAGAACAAACAAAAGCAAAGCTGAGGGCTTGATGAAATCATGCCATTTTAAGAGCTGGGACTTCAAGATAGGTTTGAATTTTGCGATAAAATCGTGAGAGATGGCAACACTGAAACTGGTTGCAAAGATACAAGATAGATGATGTGACGCTGACCACAACTTTGCAGTCAGTGCAGAACAGGAAAAATCATGCTGAACACCATGTCAGCTAATTTGATTTCATCACTCTCTTCAAATGTCCCAGCTGGTATGTGTGCATATATTTCCAACCAAAAGACTGCTAATGTCAGTGGAAGAATTTGAGACTGTTGACTGTTAACATCTGAAGTTATGTAAAAGATAGGAAAAAGTCAAGTCATTCAAAGCTCAGTTTTAACCTCATTTTCTACTACCTCCTGTAACCTCTCCGTGACCACTCCCCTATCCAAATGGATAGCCTAACACATCATGCCTTCTTTCCCTAGTCCACTCCCATTTATCTTGGTTTGCCAAAGGCTGAAAAAGCCATGGGAGCTGACATGAATAAGTAAGAGAGCAATTGTGGGTGGACAAGTTTTTGCTTAAGGGGGCTTACTTTGGAAGCCCAAGTTATAAGGGATGCCGATATCTCCATGAAGGTATTAGCACTTCAGTAGTTAATTGATTCATCTCTTCCTTGGCTCACTGAAACTGTTGGCCAGTGGAGACATTTGACTCTCCCAGTGCTGCTGCCTGTTATGATAAGGAGTGAAAGCAGTGCTCCTCGGGCATTAATCAGCATCTCTGGCAGACACAGTTGGGGTCTGGTGCTTCATGTTCCATGCCCAGCTGTGCTTTTCTCTATGTGAGGCTCCTTGAGCATTGGTGTCTTTAGACACTCCTTTCAAAGGCTGTGCTCCTGCCATTGCATCACTCTGCTGTGGGCACTCAAGTGTGATTCATGTGGTGCCCACTGCATTGTTCAGATGCCACTGCTGAAGGTGACCCTCTTAGAGCCTGCTGAAGCCATTTGAGCTTGTCCTGGTGGAAATTTGCTTTGATTATGACTGCTAGGAAAATTGTTTTGTGTCTTCAGGTGTTAATGTGGCCCATCCTGATGATTTTACAAAGCTCTCTGTTTTAGGCGGACTCAGTTTCTTTTTATGGAGAACCCCAGAGCAATCTGAAACAGCAATGATTTTCTTTCAGATGAGGAGTAATTTTAGTTTACTTTTTTTCTGAAAAAGTGAAGCATAACATGCAAGCTCCTCAAAAGGGGTTACTTATTTAAGTTACGCTGTGGTATATTTATGGTCAGTTGTGGCATGAAGTTTAGAGACTAGATTTGGGCATTAAATTGTGCAACAAGATGTTTTTCATTTTGTTTACCAGGTAAATCTCTGCACGTTTGCCCTGTCTGGCACCTCTGTAATGATATATTTGCCAGATGTGTGTGTGGGATCTCCACCAGAGCTTAAACATGTGGAATGTCAGCTTTGATGTCCATCTTGGGACACGGTAGCTACACGTTTCCAAGAAGCTGCAGATAAAACTATCGGAAGTTGCAGACGGAGTTGTTTAGAGTCTTGCTAGTCAGATCAGTGAATACATACCCAGGCATCCAGAGATGGAGGTAGACAAAATTGGTGTCGGCTTTAACTAATTTGGCTGGGACATTGGGTAAGTAGGTAGGTACTGGACACTCAGACCCTAATGTGGAATATAAAATGTCCTCCCATTGAGATGAAAGGGCAGCCTCAAAGTGCAGTACAGGGGTCAGGCTCTGGATATAAGCCTGAGTGCTGAGACTGTTCTGCCTCATGATAATGTCTGGATTGTGAAGCTCACCAATTCCTATGCCCTTGTGTTTCCACAGCCTCGGAGAGATCTGTGTGTCCATCCCTAGACGAAGCACCCCCTTTCTCAGTGCCCTTCAAACCATACATGTGGAACAGCCTGGGTGGCTCCGAGCTCAGGCATCTTGTGCAAAGCTACAGGCCCTGCCCAACGCTGGAGCGGACCTCAGCCCTGGGGCTCTTCTGCGACCGAGGCTCCGAGCCCACCCTCTATGGTGCCGAGTGTAGCTCTTCCCTGGGACTGTATGGTGACTTCAGCTCCCCGGGCCCGGGGCTGTTTGAGCGGCCGCCAGCAGCAGCTCCTGGACTCTACGCTGAAACACAGCCTGGGCTGCAGCAGGAGAAAGGGCCAGGTGGCATCAAAGTGGAGTCGGACCTCTTGTGCCGCCCAGTGCTCATCAGTACTGGCTCTTACAAGTGTGTCAAGTGCAGCAAGGTAGGGATCCCTTTTTCCCACACTGGGTATGACTCTCCCCCAGCCCTTTCTCCCTGGCAAACTTGACCCTGTGTACGCTCTTTCCTCAGGTCTTCTCCACACCCCATGGCCTTGAGGTACACGTGCGCCGCTCACATAGTGGCACGAGGCCCTTTGCCTGTGACATGTGTGGCAAGACCTTCGGCCACGCAGTCAGCCTGGAGCAGCACAAGGCCGTGCACTCGCAGGTGAGAGCAGGGTGGCTGCCAGGATGAACGGCTGGGGGCCAGGGCCAGCTGCTCTATTCGGCTGGCTGGGGAAGCCATGAAGGCAAATACAGGGCAAGGAGGGAGAGACCTAGACTGAGGAGGGGAAGAGAATGTGGTAGGGCTGCAGTGTGTACTTGTAGGTGAAGAATATGCTGGCAATCAGAGGAAAGGGTGGCCAGTTAGTGAGCAAAGGAGCAAATCAGGTAATTAAAGAACACAGGCTTTGTTTCCATTCTTCAGACCTTTCATGCCATCTGTATTAAGCAATGGGCACTTTTGGCACTCCAGAAGTACCAGAATAATAAATGTTCACTCTCAGAGCTGGAAATTGTAATGCAGATGTGGGCTTTTTTTTTTAACAGCTAAAGCAACTCAGTGTGCTTTCTTCTGATGCAGCTCTCCTCATTCTTTCTCCTCCCTCCTCCAAAGAAGTGAGTCTTCCCTTGTTTGTAGTAATTTTTGTCAGTGCAGGGAACATCTGAACGACCAGTCAGGTACAGAGCACTGACTTCACCCATCTCGACACACTGAGTCACACACCAAAAGAATATGGTAGTTAATTTTGGTAGGAGGACTTGTAACATTTTCCACCTGCTGATACTATGCCATATTTCCCCTTCCCCACCCACTTGACCTGGCAAATCTTCCTTCTTCAGATTGGCTTCTGGAGAATAGAGTTACAGCAATGTTTTTTTGCTCTTTAGTTTATAATTTCATGAGTGTGCAATCAGCAGAGCAGACAATGAAGGGAGATATCTCATTATCCATTAAACAATGGTGAAAAGGGCACCACTGCATAATGTGTCCATGGAAGGGACAGCATTCTGGGGAGAGTGCATCAAAAGCCAAATGAAGAAGGTGGTTGTGTGAAAGCACAGAAGAAAGAGGAAGGTACAATGGAAGTTAAGGGATGGAAAAAAGAGATGGTATATGGTATAAGAAAGTGGTGGAGAGGAGTGTGTGAGGGAGAAGTGAGAGACAGTAAGGTCTTAATGCATTTGTTTTTATATGTTGAAGTAGTAAACTGAAAAGCTGTTTGTCCCAGGTGCTCTACATACCTTCCACTTGAATTTTCATGGAACTACAGATAAGCAGTTGTTACTATGCCAGGACTCAGTCTGCCACAGGGATTTCCCAAGAGACCCAAGCAGCCCTTGGCACCCACTTTCCTGTGTACAATGGAGAGGTGGCCTCTGAACAGTGCTGCAGCTGTTGGGCTTCCCAGTAGAGTGATTGTGTCTCTGGCCCCTGATAAAATGTGTTGGCAGACTCTGCCCCGTCCATTGGGGCTTCTCCCACCTGGCCATTCCTGCCAGCAGGAAGAGCTGTTCAATTAAATTTTAGTAAGGAACAGTGCACAGCACTAGGAGAGGATGCATTATCTTTTTTATCATGTGGTGCTGCTATCAAGCCAGTGGTATCATCTGTGTAGGCCAGTCCAGCTCTCTGGGAAGTGTAAGTTCTTGATAAGGCAGAAGGGGCAACACTGATGTGCTGCTGGGCAGTTTGCTGCTGATGGGATCATTGGTGTGATGTAATGTGTGTGTCTGGGCTCATCTCTCTGCAGGAACGCAGCTTTGATTGTAAGATTTGTGGCAAGAGTTTTAAGAGATCTTCTACTCTGTCCACCCACCTGCTCATCCACTCAGACACCCGACCCTATCCGTGCCAGTACTGTGGGAAGCGGTTCCACCAGAAATCTGATATGAAGAAACACACCTTCATTCACACAGGTCAGCCCTGCAGCTGCTGGTGTCAGCCCCAACATGAGGGCGGGTCTCTGAAGCAGTTTCTCTGCAGCAGTCCATTCCTCCTCAGCTGGGACAAGGCACACACCTCCCTATTCTTCTCACTGCCCCACTCCTATTCATGGTATCTGAGCTGTACTTGGGCAAAGGAAAGTGATCTGAATGAGGTTTAATGAACAGCAGCTGCAAAATAACCTACAAAAATCCTCGCAATCCAATCAGTGTTCCCTTAATAGGATCCACCAATGTTTATTCAAAGGGCTTTTGTGTAAGATGATTTGTAGAGTATTATATTCGTGTAGCCTTGATTTACAGCTGAGGTCCCGGGAAAATGACAGGTGAATTTGATTACAGCATTACTTTTTGCAGGATCTACCAATTTACAATAGGAACAACAGGAGGCTCCTCCTCTAGATCAAACACTAAACTGGAGGGCCTAGGTCTTAGTCTAAATATTTGTTTAGAGATAGTCTGCACTTCCACCTGGACTTTCTGAGAAATGGCTGCAGTTTGATACAGAATGGAAGGAGAGGTGCAGAGTTCTCAAGTTTCACTGTTAGTAATAAACATGGAAACTAATATAAAGTACAGGTGAATCACCGAAGGAAATTGTTTCAAAAATATCATTCAGTGAGAGAAGGCACGTTTATCAGAAATCATTAAAAGAAAATATTGCGCTTCAGATCTGCACAATTCACTTAAAATAGAGGGAAATGAATGATGTGTAAGACATGGAAGAATTTATAGACATGAAATAGCAGTTGTAGTGGCCGAACCCAAGGTTCAGATGACCAAAATCCTTTTTCCTGATAGTGGCCACTAGCAGGTATAAAGGATGAAGCCTAAGAAGGGCAAATACGTAGAAAGATA
The DNA here is from genome assembly GCF_017639235.1 of Corvus kubaryi. Taxonomy (NCBI): domain Eukaryota; kingdom Metazoa; phylum Chordata; class Aves; order Passeriformes; family Corvidae; genus Corvus; species Corvus kubaryi. The sequence continues at coordinate 9,692,330 of NW_024581108.1, forward strand.
ACACTATATGTAGCACTGCTTGGCTGTGACTTTCTTAGGTGACAAGCAGTGAATAATAAATGTTACTTATAAAGATTTTTCACTGACAGTTGCTGGATGAAAATGAACTATTTATGAAGTAATACAAGAAGTATTTCCATAGTAACGTTTTCAAATGAGGCTTGATTAAGTAGAATTTCAGACAAATTTTGAATCAGTCAGATTATTTTATTGTGAGATCAGAAACTGTGCCTGGGCTTTTAAATTGCTAAGATAAAAGCAGGTACTTAACTGAATCAGGGATTCCTTTCATATACTTGTGAAATGAGCCTTCAGCACATTTTGTATTATTTTTTTGATTCTAAGAATCTGATCTTCAAACATCCAGAGAGTTTGTTGTTCCCAGCTGAAGCCAGTGGGCTCTGCAGGTGCAAAGCCACTCTGAAAATGCGGCTTGGTATTGTGGTTGGGTTCCCTTTTATTTGTTACTTGATAATAAACAGTATGAAAATACACTCAGATCATGCTCCCATGGAGTTTTGCCACTGACTCCTCCGTAGAAGTTCCAGAGGCTGTATTTATTCCCATTTACATCATTTGCCTGCAGGAGAACTTCAGGGCTCTGACTACTAGCATTTCACGTGGGGAACAGAGAGAGCAGGTGTCTGGATGAACCGTGCCCTTCAGGATGCACTTAGTGGCCCTTATACCTCCCTTGGGGACAGACCCCAGATCACTGGATTTGTTCTAACAACATCCATCTACCTATTCCACCTGCCCCCATGCTGATGGTATAGTAATCGATGTCAGACATCCATCACTTTTCCAGGAGTTCCTCATGTTCCTAGGACACAAAGCCAGTTTAAATTGCACAGAGTCCATGCAGACAAATACATTCACAAGGTGTGGTGTCCTGAGAGCACTCCGTGCTTCAGGCTGCTCCCAGGACTATACTGGGCTGGTGGAGGTGCAGCCAAGTCCAGGCCTGCTCAGCTGCAGTGGAGGCTCAGCTTTTGCTCTCTCTGGGGCTCCCAACTGCAGGTTTTTTTGTAAGAATGACTTCATAGGTAATCACACAGAAATCTCTTTGATCAACTGTAAGGCCCAGTGTATATTTGCTGTGGTCCCACGTAAGCAGCCTGTTGCCTCTTTCACAGCCTCTCTCTTTCCCACCTTCTGCTTGCAGGTGAGAAGCCTCACAAGTGCCAGGTGTGTGGAAAAGCCTTTAGTCAGAGCTCCAACCTCATCACCCACAGTCGGAAGCACACAGGCTTCAAGCCCTTTGGCTGTGATCTGTGTGGCAAAGGCTTCCAACGAAAGGTGGATTTACGGAGACACCGGGAGACACAGCACGGCCTGAAATGAGTCCAAACTACAATACAGAAAGCGCCTACAACACTATGAGAACAGACTCCCTTGGCTTCCCTGCTGGACCCAAGCCCTGTCTTGAACAAAGACCCTGGCATTACCTTTCTGAACCGGAGCTCAAAGAGGAAAGAAGAAGACAGAGCCATGTGTTGACAGCTCAACTTGAATGACTGTGAAAAGGGAAAGTAAAGGCTGGGGTTTCTCTCTTTCTCTTCCCCTTGTTTCTGAAATAACACTGAAAAATTAACCTTTTAGATATAAAGCCTAATACTCCAAAGACGGATAAGCTACCAAATATCTGCAAGCTGGAAAATATTTCTCCCATGGCCATGGCAAACCCCTTCAAGTTTTCAGTAGCTTGAATCAGCTGGCAGGGAGACTTGGGTATAACCGTGTTTACATGGGGTAATGACGGAGAGCCATCAGTACCTGCCCTGGTTGAGTTCAGCGCTGAATGGGTTCACTCTTGGATGATTTCCTGTCAGGAAAACCTGGAGGATCAGGACTGTGCAGTTTGACATCTTGCTGGTTTTTAACCAAAGGTACCAGCTTGCATCCAATCCTGCTCTCAGTTGTTTTGGTGCAAATCAGGAGCTGCATTAACAGAGAGGTCCTTTTTATCCTCCCTGAGTCATCTCTCTGTCTGTGCAAGGCCCGACTGCCAGTGTTTGAAGCATGGAGGGTTACTTCTTCCTACATCCACTAGGGAGAAGGAAGCTTGTGGAAGACCAGTGGAAAAGCCAAATTATGCCTTAGAACTAGAAACCAATCCAGCAAGTGATCCTGCTTGAGAAGGGCAGGAGCACCAGGGAGGCACAGACTTTCTGTCGAGAACCATTACTGGCTTCTACACTCTGGGCTTGTTCTAATAACTGGAAAATAGCTACTCAATAGCATCATTTGTATATTTGTTTCTGTTTTTTTAGTTTTTAAAGGGAAACTTTCTGAGGTGGGCAGGACTTACTATAAAAGTATAATTTACCTAATTTGCCTTAAACAACTCTGCATGTACCTCAGTTAAAAAAAGCTGGTTTTACTTTGTTGACAAGTTTGTAAATGTCCTTATTTAGATTTTATGGAGTGTCTTACATTTCTTGGTACATATTTATTAGAACAATGTTTTAAGTTAATAAAGTATTGAGGATGGTCCAGAATGATTTTGATTTAATATGTAACTGCATACTTGTGAATGTCAGACATTACAACAATATACCACAGTGATTGTCAGGGATGCAGCATCCAAGGAGGGAATGCAGGCACAAGGGCTGTATTTGTCCAATTCCCACTGATTTCAGATAAACACACTTTTGAAGACTGGGGTACACCATGGCTAGGACTATTAACCATAAAAGGGTTTAAAGGGGAAACAGCAGTTCCAAGGTTCTGCAGGCAGCCAGAAGTCCCTGCTTAGCCCAGGAGCAACTTGAAGGTCTCCCGTAAGATTAAATGTCTGTGCCTGGGAGTTTGCAGGGACACCTGAGCAGCAGGTGCATCATTTGTACTTAAGCCTGTTGGGACTTACAGTACAGCCTTTTACCTGCCTGCCCTGTCAGCAGGGCTGGCTCCATCTGGCAGTTGCAGCCCATACAAAAGAGAAGCAGGAGGATGATAGAGGGGTCCCTTGTCCTTTTACCAGCAAAGCACAGCATGGTAGCCTGGGTTTTTACATGTGCATGTAATTTTGTGTGCCCACACAGGTATATATATACACTCATGTTTCCAGCTTTGTACATTTATTCTGGACAAATCCAGTGAGAGGCCCCCTGTGCTCTGCTGGGCTGGCCCAGCCCTGGAGCACCCTGCCCACCTGAGGCCGGGGCACTCACCTGCCATGGTGCCACCAAAGTCGCCCTGTGCTTCTGCTTTCTGCCACCTTGAGAAGTTCCCCGCGGGGCCGCCCTGGCAGGCTGTGGCCGTGTCCCCGCGGGGCCGCTCTGGCAGGCTGTGGCCGTGTCCCCGCGGGGCCGCTCGGGCAGGCTGTGGCCGTGTCCCTGCGGGGCCGCCTTGGCAGGCTGTGGCCGTGTCCCCTCAGGGCTCACCCGCTCGGGCCAGGCTGCGCTCTGCCCGTGGGGCTGCCCAGGCCGGGCTTCACAGGCCGAGCTCTCACTGAGCAGAAACGCAGCCACAATCACGGCAACCATGCCAAAGGGCTGTGGCGTAGACAACGCAGGAGGTGCCAGGTGCTCTGAAGACCACATTAAGCCCATTATGCTGGGTTAATTATTGCAGAAGGTCAGTGCAGGAGACTCGGCGGTGATGTGGAAGGCCTATGATGCCCTGGGTCCTGCCTAGGCCAGGGGAGATTCCAAGGAATGGCACAGGTAGGCTTGGGACTGCCCCAGGGTGATGTTCAGTATTTATTTTACAGGGAAGCTGCTGTTATGGATGGAGTGAGTGCTGGCCAGGGGTTCTGGGTATGGGTTGCCTAGGGTGACGCAGTTGCCCCAGTCCCTCTGCCCTCAGGAGAGCCTTTCCTGCCAGGTGCAGCCTCCTTCCCTTTCTCCCTCTGGGCAGGCCTTACTCCAGCAGGCCCTGAGCAGACGCACTTGTTGGCCTTTACCTTTAAAATTACAATAGCAATGTGTGCTTCCCCCCTTGGAGCATCCCATTTCCAAACAGGGCAACTAGTGTGGTTTGAGTCCAGTGCTGCTCTGCTGGGTGGGGTGGGTGGCCAGGGAGGCAGCATGGACACAGCACAGGTGGCAAGAATGTTCTTTACGGGTAGAAACTCGCAGGTGTTTTATTGGTTTAAGTGTGTCTCCTCCCAGAGTAAGTTGCAGTTAGTGGTGTGTCTCAGGGCACCACTGTTGGGCCATGGCTCAGACCCAACCCCCCTGAAATGTTTGTGCGTGGCTTCATGGGAGGGTGTTCCCATGTCCCCAGCCCTGCCTGCATGAGTGCCAGCTGCTGGTTTGGGTGAAATGCAGCTACCCATGGGGAAAAGTCATGGCTTTAAGGTGGGGAATGGAAATGAAGAAGAGGAAAAGAAGATTTATCTGGGGAGAATCAGAACAGGCTACTGAGAGGTTGTGGAGCAAGTCTGAAGATTGGAAATATCTCTCTCAATGTTATTACTGTGTGCCATTAAAAATGCATTATGCATATTACATGACCCATTATTCATGAAGCAGGTTCCATACCTTTTGTTTGCCAGAGTAACAGTAGAAAGGGTAAGGAGAGACACTGGAGCACACCTTTGTTTCTTTATGTAAATTTTTAATGACACCTCTAGCTAACCAGTTGGTGAAGCTCAGTTCCTGCATAAAAGTGGAAAGGCAGAGCTATCTACGGGACAACTAAGCCTTTCAGAAGCTAATTTGAGCTTGTGTTCATCCACACCATCAATGATTAAATTACCTATCAAGTGTGCAGAGCTATCAGGATTCAGGGCATTGAAAAACAAGGTGAATTTATCTGATTGATTTAAAAGACATAGGTGGAATAAGCGGGTTATAAAAAGAAAAGGTCTATTCCTTATAGATATTACAGAAGTACTTCTCTGGCAAGATAAAGAGCTTTTTACTTTGCTTCCAAAAGTTGTTTTGCCTGCACAGAAAAAAAGTTTATTAGTCAGAATCAAAATACTTTATCCAAATCAGTTAGCAGGCTGAATTAATTCATGAGGCAGAAACAAAGCACCTTATTAGGTTCCATCTGTATGCCAAACAGAGATGTTTAAAATTAAAATATGCAAACATCATCTGTGTTTTCTATACAGTCAGTTTCCAAAAGCTGATAGTAACACTCAGATTGGATATTACAACACAAGTCAGAGAGCAGCTCTTCTGGGTCTTGCTCCTTCCTCAAGCAAAACATTTGTTGCAGCTGATGGGGGGAGGGAGGAAGAGGTTTCTAGAATAAGCCTTGGGTGAAAGATTGCGAGACTCGTGCAACCCTACTTGCAAGCTCTGCTGCTGTTGCATGTTGCCAAAGGTCTGCTCCTCAAGTCTCTGCATTTTCCACCCGTAAGAGAGAAAAACCAAACAGGTCAGTTGGATCAAATTCATCTCCAGCATAACCCCAGTTCACATCAGGAATGGATTTTGCCTTTACTATGTAAGATTTGGGTCTTACTCTAAATAGTGAAACACAGCTCAGCATACAGCCCTTTGAGGGAATTCTGATTTAGAAAAGCACTGAAATATGCATGTAAGTCAATGGAGTGTGTCTCTAGCAGAGACCTTACTAGATGCCTGCTCAGAGTTAAAATTCCATAGATTTTCCCTGCTGAATCCTAAACCTTACTCCATTGCCAAGCCACATCCTGTCTGTCTATTTTCACCTGCAGTGGAGATGGCTTCTGAGAATGCCAAGGGTAATTTTTTTTTTAAATTGTCAATAGGCTAGTGGTAGTTTCCATATTTTTTCCTCCGAGTAATAAAGCAGTCTAAATAGATTTCAGGCACGTAAATATCTGTAATGCATTATAAGGCATGTAAAATGATGGAACCAGATTTGAAAAGATATTTGTGCATCTAAAGCTGCAGATATGTCTGATTGTGCATTGGGTATGGGTATCTGGTTTTGTATATGACTTCTTTACTGGGGGAAGAAAAATAAAAAAAACCCAGCACGAGTCTCAGAATGCTTCTTGAGTCTGTGTCACACCAGTTTGTGATACACACACCATACGGACTGTAAAGACAGAGCACATAAATCTGAAAGAAATGTTTCCTACATTATAAAAATGCTGGCCACACCTTGTTGGAATAACGTTGCCTAACAGATTTACCTGGAACATGTGATAAAACTTTCAAATAAGTTGAAAGCAAACCACTTTTATGTGGTTGTTCCAACATGCTGCTTCTCATCTGCATTTTTGGTTCTTTTTTAGTAGAGGCGATGTGACAAAAGAATACTGAATAAGGCAAACATAGAAGGAAAATAATGTATCAAGTATTGAAATTATTTTCTTTTAGTACCATTAACCAACTTTCTGACACATGTGGGATCTCCCAGTCAGCTGGATACTACAGTGCATGGGGTACATCCACCCCAGCTCACCCAGACTCAGCTTCCCAAGGCACTGGCAGCATTTGCTGCAGCAGTGCTGGGCTCCTCTGCAGCTCAGCTGCTGGCTCGTGTTGCCAGCTCCCTCCATGGCACACGGGTCAGAGGTGGCTGCTCTGCCAGCATGCTGGCACTGGCTGGCAGGAGTGCAGCACAGCAGGTGTTGAAATGTTCCATTGTTGAGATGTTCCATTGATTTAGTTGCTGTAATAGGGGCAGCTGGCATTAAAGGGAAATTTTAATCCTCTGAGGTGACAGTTCATTATGATATAGAACTTATGTTTTACACTTTTTTTCCCCCCCTATGAATAATACATTCCTAAAACTCACTGATAGACTCAAGGGGTGAGTTCAAAGGGGAAAAAGAGGTATCAGTGCAAGAGACAAGAAACTAACTCCCAGTATTCAAAATAGTACACTCATCTGAAAAGAGGCAAAAATATGTTTTCAGTATTTCATATAGGAAAGTTTAAGTGTTGAAGTGAAGAGCCACAACAAGTGAATAGTATTTCATTACGTGGTCAGCCAGAAAAGAATAGACATTACTTTGGTCTAAACTGCTTTCAGGAACTCCTTCTAGCAATTAACTTTAACTGATTTAAGCCAAGGGATCTTATGTTGCCTGTTATACCTGCTAAATTTCCAATTTCACAAGCTGTCAGCTCTGCCTCTACTATTGCCCTTTGCCTCCCTGAAACACAGCAACATGGATAGGCAGGCAGGAGGGTGAGACCCAAAAAGGGAATGGGTGAAAAATAGTCTCGATCCTCTTTATGTAGCTGTTCTAACTCTTTGAGGTGCTGCAGGAATGATGGTTGCAGGTGCAGTCATCCCTTATTGCAAACCTGCCTGCAGTCAGGGAGCTCGGACCTTCTGGACCAGGATGCTCTTGCTCACACTGAGTAATAGTGAGTGTGAGTCAGGGTGCTGTCGCCTCAAGCTCTGAGAGCAAACAGCTGGGTCTTCCTGTGTGCTTGTGCTGGGCTTTGTGCTGCAGGGGTCTGACCTTTGCTGAGCTCTGCTGTGTACTCTATATATCTGCTGTCAGTTGGTTTTGGAATTATTTGTGTTTTCAGTAGCTTAAATTAACATTAATGGCAATTGAGAAGAGTCTCCTTCCTGTGTGATATTTCCACCATGGCTGAGGTGTTTTGCTTGTGAGCTCCTCTACTGAGCCAGGTAGCCTCACTCTCTTCAGCTTGTCAGCTGGGCCTGGCTCTGGCAGGGCTGACTGTTGTTGTTCCCTAGAGGGGTTTGGCAATCTTTGGATTCATTTCTGTGGCCAGTTGAGGCGGTGAGGCCGTTTGCCACCTCTCCCTTCATCCCAGGCGAGGGGGGTGATGTTCCAGCGGGTGTTTCCTTCCCAGTTTCCCCAGCCCAAGTTGCGTCACAGACCCTTGCAGGGATGGAAAAGAACGGTTGCGTTTATGGGAGGAAGGGGTTTTATGCAAGTGGAGTGAGCTCTGTCCTCTCTTACTTTTCCCTAAATTCTAAATATCTCTGTCTGAAACCTTTCACATCACTCACCGTACTCTGGGCAGACATGGGGCCATGGAAGAGCATGTGCCTGCTTAAGTGTGAAGTGCCTCAAACAGCTAGGCACCAAATAATTGCAGAAGGGGAGATGTTTGACAGTTACTTCTCTCTTCTGAGACTGCTGTGGTTTGGTTTTTAACTGTGGCTCTTTCCACTTGCCATTTGGATGTTGGTTTTGTTCCTCTGCATGTTCAGTTGCTGAAATCTCACGTTTGAGCAATTTTTTCTGTGAACTTCTGCATGTTGGAGAAGGCTGCCACAGCCTTTGTATTATTGATGCTCTGGCAAGGTTAAGGACTCCGGTTTTTTAGATCTCAGTAGTGGCTGGAGAAACAAGATGCTCTCTACAAAATACAAGCATAAGGAGGCGTGGTTCTCACCCAGAAAATGTTGGATCCTATGGGTCCCATACAGTAAAGAGTAACACAAAAGAACAACTGCACCAGCTGAGTTGGGTTCTGCCACTGGTCATCTGAATCAGGGGAAACGCTGCAATTAAGCAGCATGACTGGATGTGCAGCATGTGTTACAGTGAGGGTGTCTGTTGGTGCTGGCAGTGAGAGTCTTCTAGGTAAATGTTATTGCCCTCTCTCCAGTCTGTCTTCCTGTTAGATGTGTGGTGGGAATTCAGCTGACAATCACTGAAGCTCCCTGAGAGCACAAGTATTGGCAGGTGAATCATTTTCCAGTGATGGTACCAGTGACTCTTGGCCTGGCAATCCTGGAGCTCTTGTGCGCTTTGTTTTGCAGGGGGCCAAAAAGGGTAAAAACACCTGTCAACAACAATAAAAAGTTGTTTCCTTGTGCTTCATTTTCCTGACTAGTAGAAGCCAGTAAGTACCAGGCCTTGCTTTCTACCCAGAAAGCTGCTTCTCTTTCTGCGGCCAGGTTGCAGGCATTGTTGTGCTCTGCTGCTGCTGGGGGGTGACTCAGTGCCATGCGTCTTCCCGGCCCCCCATGCTGTGAGGGGGTAAGTGTCACCTCTGTGTGAGAGCTGGTGGCAGTCAACTTTGCCAAGAGCTGGTTCCTGCTGTGGGCCCCCAGGCCAGCCAGCGCATGGCAAACACAGGCCTGTGATGGTGCAGCCCTGCTCCTGGCCTGACACGTCTGGCCTGTATTTTGGGTGCTCTGTTTCCTATTTCTTCAATCCCTTTATTCCAGAGGGGTACTTTGATGTATATTGACAATAAAGGGTGGTAACTGAAATTGGGTTTATGGGCTAAAGGAGCTACAGTGCCCCTTTAGCACAGCCCACAGTAGCCAAGGATGTGATTAAAATCTCTGATCACCTTGATGTTGCAGCTGCCCAGTCATGCTTATGGGAGGTTTTGTGTTTTCCACAGCATAACAAAATATTTTGTCAACTTAAACACGTGTAAATGAGCCTAATTCCTCGTCTGTCAATAAGGAGGCTTTTCATTGTTAGCTCTGTAAAAGGCCTTGTTCATGGGACTGAGAATCTGACTTCATTTTATATGATTCCCTGAGGACTGAAACTCACTTCTGTTAGACAAATATAAACTAAACTGTGCCTATGTGTAAAGGCTGGTCAGGGCAGAGGAGCAGGGGGAACAGGGAAGAAGCCATCAGTATAAGAAAATCATGGGCCAGAGGAGACTGTGTTTAGGTCCACCTGTCCATGGCATACAGAGACCTGCTAGAGACTCCTTGTGTGTGTTTGCAGTCCTATAAACTTGAAAGAGAAAATTCAAATAGGGTAATTGCACATCTTGCTAACAATGGTGCTCGGTTCTATGTTGTAACAGTGGTTGACAAAGAGGTGGAGGAAACTCTACCACAATACTGAGAGAAAATGCATGTGCAGCAAGTGCCTCTGGCACATCCAGGCTCTGGGCAGCAATAGCCATAAAGGTCAGGCTCAGGATTCATGGTACGGTGTTGGAGTGATTTAATTCCTCCACAGGAAACCCTTAAACACCTTGAAGGGGGACTATAACCTGCATATGACTTGAGAGATGGAGTACTCAAACGCATGCTGCGATCTGGAGGAATGAACCTTAGACTGAACTCACTCAGACACTCAGAGCTAAGAGCATGCTAGACTGTCAATAATTAGCTGGGGAGGGAGGTGTGAATCCCTATCAGTGGCTGGTGGGGATGATGGCTCAGAAGCCTCCAGGTATGAGGCATATTGACTGTAACATGTCTGAAGAGTTTCCTTGGCAGGGAGAAACCTCAAATGGCCTTTCTGGATTTACTGTTGCATTAGGAGGCTCTGCATGCTGCTGTGACACTGAGGCCTGAGCTTATCTACCTTACCACGAATACAGAGAAGTGTCTTTCTAGGGCTCCTCTAAAATAACCTTACTCCCTGAACCTGTGATATGTTACTGTGAAGTGTCTTGGCCTCTGGTAATGAACTTGGAATTATTTTCAAGGAAACATATGGCCAAAGATTCATCTCTTTCCTAGTGCTGGTTTAACTGATCATGATGTTGAAACCAATCTGTAACTCCCCTTTTGGGAGGTGTGATGTCCTGCAACTCTGTGTTATCAGACTGATTGCAAGCTTAGTGTCTAAGTAGTTTTCAGCGTTAGTTTTCTGCAGAGATTCACAGTAAGCCTGTAGGTAAGCTGTCTGGAAGGATGAGTTGGCTGCTGTAGTGGTCCTTCATGACCAGGAAAGTTCCAACATCCCTGAATTTCCAGTGGGGTTGGGAGGCAGTGCATTAGAGGTAGGTATATATGTGGATCAGTATGTGGCTTGCTGGTTTTTCTTGCTCTGGGCAAAATCTGTTGACTGTTCAGAGGGCATAAGAGCCCCAGGTGTCAGGTGTTGTGTATCTGATGAAAAGATTCACTTGTGGAAAAAGACTCAGCAAAATGTTACTCTTGTACTTCTCAAGTGCTGTCTGGGTTGTGCTGCAGGCTCAGTTATTTTAAGAAAGGTGGTTAAAGAGCATTGCTATGAATTTCCAGTCCCAAAAGAATAATTGTGTTCTGTAAAAATTTCTACCAATTGAGTTTGGCCCTGAATGGTCCAACATATTTCACTAGGGTTTTTCCTGCAAATATACTGCTCTTCCTGCAAATATACTGAACAAAATTCTGTGTTTTTCCTTTTCTTCTATGCTTGCTTGGTGAATGCAGAAAAGAACCTCTTTTCACACTCCTGTTCCTTCTGAAAGACCCCCAAAATGAATGCACATCAACTCCCAAAATGAAAATATTGGATAGAAGGAATATCCATAGGTTACTGAATGGTGGTAAAGTGCTTTCCCTCCCTCTCCCAATTTGCATAAGCAAGCTCTGTGACTGCCAAAGTTGTACCTGACTGATGATTTTTAGCAGGAGAGAGTAGATGCACATGAGGAATTGACAGTTGGGCAGGGAGGGACCTAAGAATTGAAAACTGAAGCAACTTAACCCAGTTGAACTACCTTTCTGTTGCTTTCAGCCTTCTACAAAGGCTGTTTCTCTGCTTAGATGTGTGCTTTCGATACATGTTTTTTACTGGAACTCTAATTTCTAATTAGCTGGGCAAGAGAAATGGGGAGGAGTGGGCAGTTACCTTCCCTTCCCTTGGAACAGTGTCTGCATTTCCAAAGCTGCTGTCGGCTGGGGGCCATGGAAATGGTGCTCAAGTTCTTGCAGAAAGCAGCCCCAATATTAGAAGCCAAGAACTTTGGAGGCTGTGTCCTGAAGCAATAAGCTCAGTAATTTGTTCTACAGCTAACAGCCCTTTTCAGGTGTCTTCAGAGCAGGAATGCATGGATCCGTTAACGTACTCAGCAGCGATCCTCAGCCCTTCCTCTATCATGTGGTGAGCTGCAGGCACAGGAATGCATGTGCACGCACAGTTTGACTGTGCATCGCGGCACTTACAGCTGGCTTGCTTCTTGTGGGTGAAACCTTCACGCACACCTCTGGCATCTGGGCACAACGCGAACAACCTTGCAAAGTAAACACATCCACCTACAATTTTTATTTTCCCAAATCACTCCTTTAGCTAATGTTTCAAAGATACATACGCACCACATCTGGTGCAAACCAAGTATTTTCAGTCTGTTGGATCCGAGTCAATATTTGCCCAAGGTATTACAAAGACAGTCATGAAGCTGTGACTAAAGGTAAAAGTGCGCTGGTTGAGGATTTGTCTTGGGCTTACATGTGAACAAAGGGACACACAACTTTGCAATGGGGTATCTCTGACAGCACTGCTCCTGTGCTGATGGTGCTTGTGGCTAGTTTCAGGTGGCCCCCTTGATAACTGGTCCCCGTGTGCTTGTGCAGGCAGGGCTTGACTCATCACTGGTGCTGCTGGAGGACTGGCACTGCTCATGCACCTTCTCTAGCCCTCTGGGCATTCCCCTGGGACAGCCAGATGTGATTGAGATATTTGCAGAAAGGCTCCTTGCTGGAGTTGAATAAATCAGTGCATGCTGTCACGCTGGCTCTGCTCCCGTTTCAGATTTTTGCACCAAAGTGTTTATTTTGTGTAACTTGTGGGTTCCTGGTGCCTCTGCAGTCTCTGTGTAGGCTTCCTGCTGACAGATGTGCTGTACTTGCAGTCAAGTTGTGGAAGTTGGCCTGTCAGAGCTGAATCAATCCTAGAAATGCTATTAAAATCTGATGTGCCTTTTGGTCAATTGAGACTCGCTTGGGTAAACAAAGGTCAAATCTTTAGTTTCTTTTCTGGTATTTACATAGTTCTGTATATAGGCAAACTCCCATTGCCCCAAGAGCATTTTGAAACTGACTCACATGTGACAGATTTGTCTTACTCTAACTGAAATTAAAGAACGGGAACCTGACTGTAGGATGACCTACATTTAATATGTCATATTTAGGGTAAATCTGAGTGGTCTGTGCTCTAAACAGAACTGAATGTGTTTGCAGCTCTGTAACTCAGTTAATAATGCGTGGACTGCATCTAACCGCTACAGCAAGAGTCTCACTGCTGCCGGTGGGGTGTCTCTGCAGGCTGAGCATGGCAGTGATCAGTCTCCTGGGGAAAACGGTCGTTTCCTGGTCACTGCTGGCTGCTGGAAAGGCCAGGTCAGTGGGTGTTACTCTTATCTTCAGTACTTCCACTGAATTCTGTGTCGCTCAGCACATTTTGGCTTTGTGCTTATGGCAGCATCTGTTTTTCAATTTGTTATTCCTCGAGGCCAGGAACTAACCTAACACAAAGGCCTACTCTTAAACCTTCCTGGAGAAACAACTCATGCTAAGTAGCTGTGCACGTGATTGTGGTCAGCCTGAAATTCATTGCATTAAAGTGGAAGTGACATATCCAATGCTGTAAAAAAACCAGTAAATCCTCAGAAACCAGGGGTGAAGGATGAATGTGCTCCTGCTCAGAACCCAACCTTAGTGGAGAGGGGAGGTTACTGTATGACAGAAGCCTCTTTGCAATGGGATTACACCCTGCCTGAACGCTCTGTGGTTTGGGGTGTGGGTTGCCCCAACTAGCAGAATACACATAGCAGGGTTTGACAAGTCCTCTCCTCTTTTATAGCAGGTATTTATTTCAAATTCCTCTTTTTTTGATCTTTTTATTGCATTTAAAAAGCAGAATTGTTAGTGCTCTTTTTGTTTTTATTTTTTTGGGAGTGACTTAGCAGTCATTATGACCTAAGAGAATTTGTTCATGGTGATTGCTGTATGAGAGTATAGGAAACGCTGTGTTTAAATGTTGCGTAAGAGTTGGTGCTGTGGGCCCTGTTCTCATTTGCCTGTAACTGTCAACAAGATCGGTTGAACTCTCTTATGTCAGTGCTTGACCTGTTGTGTTGCTGTTTGTTTGGGTTTACAGGCAGTCACTGTAGTTCAGCCATCTTTGAGAATGAGATGTTGGGAAATGTCACTCTCGCTCTGTGCCCTCCTCCTTACAAACCTGCAGTTTCCTCTCATGGCACATGGGGTGGGATGGCTTCCCTTCTCCACACTCCTGTTTGCTGGGTGCCTGCAGAATTGCTTTGTCCCAAGGTGGGAAAAAGCACCTGAAAGAGTTCATCCCTCTCAAGCTGCTGTTCTGAGATGGGCACTTTGTCTCTTCACCTCAAGGTGTGTGGCAAGGAAATGAGACCTATACCTGGGCAAACAAGGGAGTATGGACTTTCCTTAATGACCCTGCCAATTACCTCTACCTCATGCTTGTACCTGCATGCCTGTGAGTGGTGTCTGGATGCCATCACTGGGTTTGCTTAAGCAAAGAAGTGGCTCTCAGCTACGTACCAGGCACAATCACTGTGCAGCCAGCTTCAGCTACTGACTTGGGACTGGCACAAAGACCAGAGGTCTTTTGACTCCTGCCAAGTTGGTGATGGGTATTAGTTTGGTACTTCTGCTGCTCTTTCATTGCTCTGGGACATTGGGATCAAGCCTGTAGCAAACATCTTGGGTTTAGTATTGGAATTTTACCTCTGTCCAACCTGCAACTCCTACTGCAAGCTGTGAACACACAATTCATGAAGGTTTGGTGGAGACTTTCAAGGGCTCTGCAGCTAAATTGCCTTACTATGGTTCCTTGCATCCAGGAGACAGGTGAGAGCAGTCAGGCAACCTCCAGAGTCCTTCTCCTCCTCCCACAGCCTCAAAATGCCCAGTGCCACAGTTAGAAGGGTAGGTTCTGTTTAAGAAGTGGGCAAACTTACAGTGTTCTGTGATGGTAATAACACTGAAAATATTGTGCTGTATTTACCCAGTACTGCAGAAATAACAGATGTGCAGCAGTAATAAATTAGCTAAATACTTAATTAGAGATATGTAGAACTGAGTGGTTGAGAGAGACTACTGCTTTCTAGAAGTAATTTCTGAAGTAACACCTAAATCTGAAGAGAGAAGTGATTTCTGAGTGTACTCATGAATTATGCTGCTGTGACAGGACATTATGCCCCATCTCAATCTGTTTAATTCTTAGAGGCATGCTTTGCATAAACTAACAGAAATCACACTAGTTATAAAAAACCCAATCCTAACACACTAAAGGACTACCCTTTAAGTAGGACCTCATCACAACCTTACATATTGATAGAAATATAATTCTGTTAGTCCATTAGAAGTGTAAGGACATTTTCTTGTGCCTCCACTCACAATTGCAGCTACATGTGGTTTCAGGAAGCCTAATGTAACAGTCAGATTAAGTGCTTTCTTGCCTATGGCTATTTTACTGGAAATCCTGGTAATGAAGACCTCAGAATAAGCATTTGTGTCAAAAAAGCATGTTTTCAGTGCTTCCACCCTGGAAAGGGATGCAGTAAGAGTCTGTTTCTCTTCTATTATTGATTATTTATTGTAGTTCTCACTAGAGGATAGAAGACTAAGCCATTCTGTCTCAAAATGTCAAACCTTAACCTTTGTGCAAACTTTCTGAAGTTCAGCAAGCTGTGTGAAAATGGGCCACTGTGATTGAATAACGCTAATGTGGAAATAGTCAACTCCCACACAACGCTGTGTTTCACCATCTGCAGCATGGCTTGGGTCTGCAATGGTTTCACAGGTCTGTGACGCTTGTGCAGATTTTGTGGTGGTTCTCCTATTTATAATTACTACTGTACTTAAACAAACACCTGTACTGAGATAAGCAGTACATAACTGATACATAGATGCAGATGCTAAAAACATAATTACACTCTTGTGCTGAGTATTCAGCTATCCAACCTGACTTCATACCCTGTTATCCATCAATGCTTTCAGAGGCAGATTCTCACCCTACCACAGGACATTTCTTTCTTTTCTTTCTTCTCTCCCGGATGGGTTCTCTTGCATTTGGTTGTATTAAAACACATTTTGTGACTGTGTGAATCAGATCACTCTGTAACTATGACCTGCCCTCCTTATAACCCTACAGCTCCACATGCTCTAATGTTCTCTGCCAATTCTACTGGCACAGATTTTTAGCATGACAGCTTCTTCCCCACACCCCTTCTCCTCACTGTGAGCTCACCTCCCTCCTGTGCGAAACCTCTGTTGTCATCCTTCTTTTCTTCCCTAAACCTCTGCTGATGTTTTCTCTCCTCTTAGGCTTGCGCTGCTAAAGTTTCCACGTGGCACCTGGTTCTGGCCCTTCCTTACCCCTCTCTCTGAACAAGTGTTAATCCCAGGCAAGTTCAGTACCAGCTGTAGGTTTACTGTCACAGACACACTGTAGGTACCTTGTCTGTTGTGCTGATGGAATTCATTGTATGAAAAGTGCCTCCACACGGATAGCCTAGATTTAAAAAAAAGACTCCCAACAGCTACCTGAAACCAACCCACTATGAACCAAGAACTAATATTTACCATCTTTGCTCATAGTCAGCCCCATTTACTACTGGATTCCACTCTGGGATTCATTCAATCAAGCTGGTTTTCAATACACTTAATGTGCTTTCCTGTTATTTTTGTTCTCCCTAATAGATAGGTTAATTTTTAGTAAGAATGCCTGCTGGAAGAAACTCAAGATTTGCAATCTTACTAGTTTGTAATAACAGCTTCCACCCAAGCCCAACCCCCATACATTTATTTCTTGCTTTGTAATTCCTAAAGAACCAGAACTACAGGGTTGTAGTAGCTAACCACGTGGCTTGGGCTTCCTTGGACCATCTCTCATACCCTCTTTTACCTTTTACTACTGCAAACATACTGAAGTTCATTGCTGCTTTCAAACGTACTTTGATTTTGGAGAACTCTTAAAAAGTAACATTATTTGGTCTAGTCCATCCTGCTTTCTTTCTTGTATAGCTTAGAACAGTCCATTTTACCAGAGTGGCCACATTATCTTTTCCCTGAGACCATTTACTGTTAGATGGCCTCAATGAGCAGCTCTGAACTAGAGGATCTCAAACTCTCAAACATCTGACATGTAGCTCTGTCCCAGCCGTCAGTTCCCCTTACATCTGTAGCCTTGTTTTCTTCGATGGGCAGAATGGTTATAAATAGAGAAGATGGATGAAATGGCCCAGATTCCTCAAAGAGCTCAGAATTCACTTTTGAGGCCAGAGCAAATGGTCTGCTTTTAGTCTCTTTTTATTTCAAAGTGCTTGGCCTCAACATACTTAACCAGGTTCAAAACTGAGTCTAAAGGTTACAGTGGCTGTATCTACAGATATGACCCAAATCTGGTGGTCATTACTTACGAAAATTCGACCTAGTTCATCTGTAACGTTTCTGTTTGGTGTGCAGCCAAGTTTACAGTATCAGCAACATCAATGCAAAGCAACTGATATGGAAAAATACAATCAATGGACTTTTATTTTTCTTCCAGCTCTGGATAGTGTTAGGCAAAAGAGTAAGGGAAGGTATTACAGCATGTGTTGCCAAAAAGCAAGCAAATATATTTTGAATTTCAAATGCATGTTCTACCAGAAGGGGATGTTCCTTTGCAACATGGTGGGATGCCTGCTATCAGTTTGGTAGAAGCTGTGTTAATGCCCAGGCCATGAGTGTGGGTACCAGGAGCTCAGAGTGTATTTCTGGCTCTGCATGTGACATAGTCCATGTGCCTGGATGAGTCACTCCACTCCCCTTTCACTTTCTTTTTCTGTGAAAAGGGGTTTAGCATCTTTGAAAAATGCTTTGAAATTGATGATCAAACTGCCAATTGATAATCATTCTAAAAAGACTGCTAGTGGTAAGGAGCTCACCTCCATGCATGTAAATATTCCATAAGGAGACCATTAGCTCAAACAAACAAACAAAAAAAAAATCAGCAAATAAAAATAAGCATGATCCTGTGAAGTCACTGATCAGTTTCATCCATCTTCAGTGGTGGTCAAAGTTCTGAAGTTAAACACTTTCTTACAGCAATTAATTAAAAGTAGGAATTAATCTCTTTTTTTTTTTTTTGGAAAAAAGAACTTCCCTGAGGTTGCATTATGAAAGGTAATGGCTTTGATAGGTAACAACCTACAGAGATCCAGGGGCTATTATTTGGGGATTCTTACAGAGCAAGGAATTCTGAACAAAGCTGTTACTGCACCAGTTGATCATATAATGACATTTAACCCATCTTAAAACGAAAAGTGACCTGAAACATGATTTTTTTTTTCTTTCTTTCCTTTTCTGTATGTTTAGAAATGTCAAAGTGAAAGACACTGACAACTTGGACGCTTTTTCAAGTTGAGAAATTAATCAAAACCAACCTTTTCCTGCAGAGGTTTCATTTTCAACCAAGTAGGCCTCTTCTGATTAAAGAAGTTGCATAAAAATTCTTGATCATCTCTGCACAGGAGTACTGCTGTAGCTGTTGGGTGATTCATACCTGTTTTATAGACAGCTTTCACAATAATCTATAGGTGCTGTTGAAAGACTCTTTATATGAGTACTTTTGTCTGTGCACAAATCACGTGGCCCTGGGGCAGTGCCCTCCCAGCTTCAGAGAGCGCCCTGTGGACACGGGCACCAAACCAAGGCCACACTTTGGAGGAGCAAGGGGAGAGCTGACCCGTTTCCCATCCTGTGCTGAGGGAATAAGCCCTGCAGCAGGTTCCACACAGTGAGTCCGTGTGCAGACGGGAGGTGGGAGGCGCAAGGCTGGACAGAGCCGTCACTTCCTGGGGTGCAGGGAGCCAGCATGAGGGGTGGGAAGCGCAGGGGTCTGCTGCTGGGGAAGCTGACTGTAGGGTGGGATCTTTACAAGGGTACACAGGAAGCAGGCAGGAGGATGAGTGCTAACTGTTGGAATTAGTGAAGTGGTAGAGTGGGAAGGAATGGCCATGCACTGGGATGGGAAGAATAGGAAGGATTTGGAAGAAGAGGAGACAGAAACAGAGCAGAGATATGAAACTGGGTGGGGTGAATGTCCATAACTATGGCTTTATACCCAGTTGTAAATTTTCAGTAGAAGTTTTTCAGAAGCAATACGTATAGAGTGTTATCTATGGAGTATTATCTGTGAAATTCTGAATTCAGTATTTTTAAGAGCCTGTGGCTCTTAGAAATTGTACTCTTAGACTGTAAGAGTGGATACTCTTTGGCTAACCTGCAGGGAACTTCCTTCCTCCATTTGTAAAGGAAATAAGGATGTGAAGATATGTATCTATGCTGTTGTGCTTCCATTCCTCCCCTCCCTCCCACTTCTTAGCACTGGTGACTTTATCAGCTTTGCTTCAGGCATCACCTATCTTGTATTCAAGGTTATCAGATAGCGATGAACTAGAAAAAAAGAAATCCAACTTTTGACTCAAACCCTTAAGGTATAAATGATGTAACCCAGAACCCAGCACTACTCCTACAGAGATCAGCAGTCAAGTACCAGAACTGGTGGTCGATGTTTCACCTTTGGATCACCAGATTAAAAAAATAAGTCTCTTTCAGTGAAGCCTACACAACAGCACCACTTATAGTTAGATACTGACAGAGCCTTCAAGGCAGCTAGGTGAATGTTTGTAGCTACACTTTTAAATTTTATTTTGTTTTTTTAATGCTGTGACAAATTTTGAACTGTAGATATAAGGAGACAACAAAATGCTGCAAAGTGTGAAGTGTGCTTGACAGTTTAAGAAAACAGCTAGCTGGTCTTGAGTATTTGAGCATGAAACTGACCCCTTCATTCTTTGCACGACAGTATCATAAAGCCTTTTAGGTAAGTTACAGCATTACTGCCAAGCCAAATTATACATATTTGATGCCTTAGCACTACAGCATTGTGGACTCAATCTTGTCCCACATCGGCCCTGGCAGTGGGAGAAGGGATGGCTTGCAGAGGCACTACAGCTGAAAGAGCTGCGGGTCCTGCTACAGCCTTGCCACAGAGAGCTGGACAAATGGCTTCACTGCCCTGTGCCCGGAGCGCTTCTGTCCCGCAGGGCCCTGCTCGAGCAGAGGTAGCTGCGCGCCGGGCGGCTCAGCCGCGAGGGAGCTCTCGCCGCGCTCCCAGGCAGCCTCTCACGGGCTCCGATGCAGAGCGGCTCCGTGGTGCACAAACCACACGTTCCCAGTGAAGTGGCCTCACTTACCCTGTGTAACTCAGCCAGCACAGCAACACCCATGCTGCTTTTCGGCAGAAAGGAGACCCAGCTCGGTCCCACAGCAAGGCTCCAGTTCAGTTCAAAGACAGAGAAAACTCAACAAGGAAATACAAAGTTGTTCAAATTAATATCTTCTTTCTGAGAGCAGCTTCTACTTATAGAGTGAGTGAGCATAAAAATGGCATTTGCATTCTCAGGAAATAATGCCTGTGCACAGTTTGCAATGTTTCAGATTCATTCTTTGGAAACAATTTGTGTGATTTATTCTGTTTTTCTTCAAGCGTGATTCTGTTTTTCTTCAGGGCTGCTTGGGGTGTGTGGTTTGACACTCAGCTTGTCAGTTTAGCATTGTGAGATTGTGAGTTTTTTGAAGAGGGCACATCTGTGGTTATAGAAGAATAACAAGAAGCATCAGATGTTCAGAAAACCAAAAAGCAGAGCTTGGGAGGATCTTAGAAATGAATAGTTAGCAGAGATGACATATACATGACCCAGAGCTGTAGACGGCTAATGTGGTATCTGTAAAATCACTTATTTTTCAAGTTTTCAAATGCTCTCTGGAAAAATTATCTTAATAAGGAAAAAACACTTTAACTACATTTCTAGTTGTGAAATTTTATAATAAGCCAAGGATCTTAAGCAGCAAAAGTATCTACCTGTTTGTTTTTGGTTTTTAATTTACTGAAAGCCCATAGTTCAGAAAAAGAAGAATGTATTCAAAAAAGCCTTTAAGTCAGTCAAAGCTTTACGCAGTAAAACTACTTCTCTTTTGAGAACAGAAGGAAATGTTGGGACTGCAGCTTCATCCCCTGTATTACTCCTTTAGACTGCTTGGGAATAATTAAGTTTGATGGACATTTAACCAGTCTTTGTACAAGAAGGAGTCAAGTCAAATTGCAGAGGGGCATAGGCTTATGCAGGTTTCTGTGTAACAGTGAACTGGATCTAAACCTTGTTTAAAAATCAACAGGGTTTACAACAGTGTCTGCCTTGTTAAAGTGCAGTTATTATTCTAGCTTAACCATCTGCATTGTTATCAAAAGACCACAGTATTTTCAAACTTATTTTTTAATCTTTCCCTCCTATACTGAATTCACTCTCTCTCTTCTGGCTTTGCAGGTAAAGATACTGCACCAACAAAACTTCACTTGCACCATCTCAGTGAAGTTTTTTAATGGATGACATGCTTTGAGACCATGCACTCAGTCTGAAACTTTTGAACAAGAAGTGCAAAAGTTAGTAATTATCTTCATGAATTCTGTACGAAAGTGATACTTAACATTTCAACTGGCAAAGTAATGTACCTACACTTTGAACTACAGCCAGCCTTGCTAAATCAGTACTAGCCACAGATTTGCAACCATTTATTCTATTTATTAAATTAACAAATCAAAAGTGTCTGCAAAAGGTTTTCTCCTGACTGTGGATAGCACTTGCAGTACTGAAGTGTTTACGGAAAATCCTGCTTAGTGGCAAATCCTGATTAGGAAACGTTATCATTTTTCTGCATAATAGGTGAGATAGACGTGCCTAACATATGGTTGCTATAAAATACCTTAGATGAGTCAGATCTTAGCTGACAGCTGTAGGCAGAGTTGCTGTGCCTTCTTAGATAATACTACCAATTATGGTCCTTTTTGTTACTTAACTACTGTACTGTTAAATTATATTAACCTGATTTGTAGACACTCCTGTTTGAATAGAACAAAAAGGCAAGATTTATGATGTAAATCCTGATCTAATGTTTGCAGCTTATTAAAGCTATATCCAAAGTCCTTCAAGCTCTCTGTAGTGATGACTAATTCTAACCTAATTGTAGGACTCCCCAGGAAGCTGCTGCTGTCCCACTAAGTGCTCAATTCAGTTATGTATACAGTGAAATTTAAGAGGGTAAAAAGTGTCAGAAATGGCATTGATTTGATGATGCAGAATGTACCAGCCAGTAGCCCCAGTGGCTTTGTGCTCTGATCCTTGCATGCAGCTCTCACAGGTAATCACAGTGTGCAAAAATGTACTGAAGAGTTTGCCTTTAAAGTACAGGCTACCACAGTGTCCTAGGGACTGACTTTGACGGAGGGACTTTGCTGAGTGGCAAGAGGCAGCTGCCTCAGAACCTGTGGTTCTGCTCTAGCCTGTTGTTGGACGGGGCTCGTTAGAGCTCTTGTCTTGAGGTAACTGCAGGATAGCACAGTAAAGCCAACAAACAGGTGGACAGCTGCAGTGCACAGGGGCCACGCTTACTGCACTGTTCTGATTGATTAGCCTTACCAAGTCTAGGAGCTTAGTCTACACATTAAATTCTCATAGCAAAGTCTATTTTCTTCAGAATCCCAGCCTGCACCTTGCTCTACTCTACAGCTGCAAGCAACTCAGGGGGAATGACTTTATCACACATGTCCATAACATTGCTCAGTGGCTAATCTGCTTTCACTTGCTTTTTGAAACCAGAGTGCCACCTGAAGATACATGTTTCCAGCTCCTTCCCCCCACCTCACCAAATCCTGTGTAGCACCACAAATGCCACAGCTCAGGTTCTACAGCATCTTTCAGGCAGCCCATCTCCCAAAGTATTATCCACACTCTGTGCAGAGAAGTGGTTCTAAGATGAAGTCACAAAAAGAAAACTCAAAAGAGGAAAAGTCTCCACCACTTTCTGCCTTTGCTAATGGAAGGCACACCCACTTCCTCTGACTCTAATCAGAGGAGGACTGGCTGTCAGGTGGTAGAGATACACAGTTGAGAAACAAGAGGTCTTTATGGGTAGGTGCCTAGCCCTGCCTTGTATACCATCTGCTGCTAATGGAAACTTAAGACTTGCCAAAAAGAGAGGCTGTCTGTGTTTTCAATATTTAATGCTCACTGGAAATGACAGTTCAGCATTACCTGCTGTCCCAGTGAGATCAGGCTAAACGCCACCCACAGTTCTGTGTGTTCACATGAAATTGCAGAAATAAATAGTAAGTATGGAAAACTTAGAGGCAAACTCTAGAAATAGTGTAACCTCCTGGACGTAATTTCAACATAGGGGCATTATTTTTTCCCCCTAAAGACTGCCTGCCACTCACTTGAATTCTTTTGGTGTTAAACTCTTACAGGTCAAGAAAAAATTCAGTGTGAAGTAGTAGCCATCAAAATAAGTGAACAATAGGATCAGATTGCTTAGAATCCCTGCACTGTGCAGGGGCAGGTCCCCATTCAGTTTTGTGTCACACTCTATTACAAATTACTCCAGGGAGAGCCAATCTACTGTGTCAGCGTTCTCAGCTGACTTTTCTGCTTTCTTTCCCCCATCAGGAAATAGGCGCAGAGGCATTACTACCATCCCACTTCATAAAGGCAGTAAGGTAAGATTTGGAGACCCTAAATTTAAGAGCATCAGTTCTCTCTGAAGCAAATGAAGACAGGCAGGTACCTAAGTTTGGATGCCTAAATTTAGAAGGTGTGAATACTGCTTTCCCCTCCTCTCTTCCTTTTTCTTCTCTCTGATGTGCTGGTCCTTTTTTCTCAGCAGTTAAGAGACATGTCCAGCTGAGCTGCTCATCCCCTCTTGCACTTTGTAGAGTCCAGGTTCTCTCAAACTAGGGGGAGCAGGGTAGGACAGGGAACATCAAGATTCACAGAACCGTTATTTCCCTCCTAAAACCACAACAGATGTCTCACTTTTAAGCTACTCACCAAGACTGAAAAGTGAAAATACAGGTGACTCTTCTATGTGGACACAGCCTGTGAGGCTGCAGATATATCTCATACATGTACCATGCTCCTTGTTGCTTCCTGCATCTCCCTTTAAAAGACAGGGGAAATCTAAATTTCCAGTCCTGGGTTTAGTCAGTGGCACAGCTCTGTCAGTTATGCTGCTCTAGATTTACTAAGGAACTTTTTTGTTTTGATACTTTTCAGTGAAATAAATCAGTCTCTCTTCTGCTTGTTTTTTGCATCACCATATATAGCTTGATTTGCAACCTTTACACAGATTCCAGGTAATCTCTTCAAAAACCTGAATATGTATGGGTTACATTATGACTTTCCTACTTTCCTGAAATGGTGAACATCAAATGAACCACTCTGACTCCTCTTTTTCTCTCCAAAATCTAAGAAAAATCACTAAGCATGGTCAATGGACAAAAAGAGTCAAATGTCAACAGTGAAGGGCTCTGTGCTAGGAAATCCAGTATTACAGAGTGCAGTGCTTACACTGAGAGTATTTACCAGACCATGAAATGAACTTTAGTGTGAAAATAGACACAGAAGTCTTTCCATCAGCCTCTTTGGCCAGCATAAAGATTGCTTTGAATAATGTTGAGAAAATGTGACTCTCTGTATATGGTTGTTGTCTTCCCAAGATTATTTCACCACAGCTATAGAAAACTTGGTAAGAAATCCATTCTGTGACATGCAGGTATGTGTCACATATTCCTCCTTTGAGGCAGCACAGCTGCAACAGCATGAAACAAGCTTTGATTCAAGCTTTAAACTAAGCTGTTCTTCAATTCTTTACTAAATCAATTACGTATATCAGGGAAAAAAATCACCATGTAAGTCTGATTTTCCCACCTCTCTCCTATTAAAAGAAACACATCATACTCTTAATTGCCCTGCTACAGGTCCACGGCCAGAAAGCGCTGGATGCTTTACATGGTCATGGCAATGGACTTCTGTGACTTTATGATCCTTATCATCCAAGGTGTTGATGGCTTCACCAAGTTTATGCCCCTTTCACAGAACTATTCAGAAATAAAGGCTTCTGTCCCATTTACCCTAAGCCCCAGATCCATAATGTCTCTCCACACCTGCAGCTCAGAAATCAGTCACTATAATTTAGTGTATCTGAGATAAGGCTGAAACCACCACTGACCCAAATGTCAACTGCTCTCATCTGCTTAACTAACACAGAAGGAAAAACAGTAAGCACAGAAACAAGGCCACAAGGGAACAATCTGTCTGCCAACATAAGCAAAATGAGAAGGGGCAGAACAACACCAAAACCCAGTTAAGAGTGATATCTTTTGAAGGACAGGTAGTTGTGATAGAAATTTGCTTTAAGATTAAAAAATTACACCTAGATTTGAACATTGCTAAGCAGTTAAGCTGCTACAAATCATGCTTATAAGAAAACTAAATAAAGGAACTGAATTTTTGGTACTTGAGTTGTTACCTTTATATACCAGTTAAGGCTGACAATATTGAAAGATCCTTTTGGGATGAGTCTATACCCTCTCTCCTACTCAAAAGTATTGGGTATATAGGTATACTTTCTGTATTTATTTACGTGTGTTACTCTTGTCTAATGAAGATGAAATTATTACACGTAGGTGAAGAATATCCCTTCAGGGTGTTTCCAGCATACTACAGAACTTTCTTCTGGTCTCATGGATGGAGGAATGTTATTCTGTTCTTGTAGGGCAAGGAAAAGAATGAGGGAGTTTACTACATAGCAGTGAAAGAAGAGATGCAAAAATCCTGAAAGCTTGCATTTTTGAGCTGCTGACGCAGACAGTAAAAGCAGCTGAACCTTGATAAAGAGGTCTTTGAGCCTGCGACCTATTCATTCTTATTACAAGATCATACATTTCCTACACAGTAGGTGCTGAAGACCAAGCCTAAAAATAACTATAAAAAAAAAAATCACACCACTAAACTGACAGGAAATGTAAAAACTTTCCAAATGAGAGCCATCAAACCTGATGAAACATGGTCATATTCCTGGTATGATGTACATTTCTAATGCCTTCTACGTGTACTCAGTATGACAGAACTGCTGTGAGGTAATCTTTATGCCCCAAGGTAAACGTGCATGGAACAGGATAATGGCTTGCTCAAAATCTACTAGCTAAAAATAGAAATATAGTTCACTTCCAAAATTGGAAGCAAATAGATATAAATTCACAGTTTAAGTTCCACTCAGAGTATCATACCAATTACTCAGTCTTCTATAGAAGTTTATCTTTTGGTGAGGTCTTGACCCTTCTTTCCATATGTATCAAGTAAACTTCTTCCATCATGGTACAAAAGCAATGTAATTTCTATCCAGTAATTCTTATGAATTTTGTATTAGACACACTCTGATCATAATGGGTATTTTTTTCCCCTACTGCATACTTAAAAAAATGCATAGCTGTAACTCTGTGTTAATGGTTATTCTAATTCTAAATTGTTGCTTTTACAACTTACACTGAACATAACTTCCCATTACAATGTAAATTTGGAAAAGTCAAGCATCTCCTAAATAAAGTCTACTGCACAATGAAGCTTCCACAGCAAAGCTGCATGAGCTTCTGTGTGTCAGGGGTAATCTATATATTTGTCCTGATTATCATGAAGGAACTACACAGCAGTAAACTAGTTAAGTGTAGAGTTCCTTTATGGTGTCCAATTACAGAAGCAAACCAAAGGAATAAACTTTGTTTTTTTAAATGGAGTCCCTGTGTTGCAGCCCTGGTAAGGCTTGTCTCAGGCTTAACTAGTGCTGGCATTTGCTGCAGACTAAGCACTGTCAGTTACAACTTTCTTCTCAAGTCTCTCAAAATACAGTGTCCTATGAACTGAGAACTATGCAATAAAACGTATTATGGAATCATTAAGAATTACTAGTGGACTAGTTTTAAATTGCAACTTATAATCAGTTAGTGACAGAAGCAATTCCAAACACACTCAGCCAAAATGACACAACTCTTTGAAATGAAATGACTACTGAAAGCCAAAAATTTTTAGTTATTAAAATATATTTTAAAGTCCAACTTAGTAACAACTAGAGTCTGTTTAAAAATAACTTTTAAACAAGTTTAAAGACCACCCTTTTTCTTAGAAGTAGCAAGACAAACAGGGTGTGAATCAGACATATTTGTGTACTGTTGTCACCATTCTTAAAGGTTCCTGCTCCATGCACAGGGCAACTGGAAAAATGTCAGCAGCACTGCTCTTACCATTGGAGGCTCATACGCTTTTCCCCCCCTCTTTCCCTGATCCCTGTAGACAAAGTTTCAGTCAGAGTTTTCAAACCAAGAAAAACCAGACCAATCCAAATTCCTTTATACTGCTTTTAAACACTTTTCAGATGATCCATATTTTAACTTGTCTTCACACCTTAAACAACTGTAGTTACAGTCAGCTTCTTCACAAGACTTCAAAATCCTTACCAATAGAAAGGAAATGAAAAAGCAGAAATGCAAGTACTACAATTTATACTAAGTTTCATTTTTTATTTTAAAAAGTTCAAACAATTGAAGGTGTTCTTTTGTTCTCTGTGCAACTATTTCAGGTAGTAGGAGATGCTAAGATGATTATGTCGTTCTGTGGGGAACAAAGGAGTGAGATCAGTAATGTTAATACACTAATTACTTAAATACTATAATGCTACATTCATTGAATCAGCTGAATATGATCAACATAAGTAAGGTATCTGCTCTTAAATTTTTTGGCCTACCTGGAATGAAAAATGTAATCTCAATATTATGCAAAAAATACATGGCTCTTAGCTCAATTTTATATCGCAAAAACTGAACATAACGATTTTATTGTAGTAATTAAAAAACCCTGCTGAGTTTTAGCCATTGTAGTCACACAGAATTTTATTTTTGTACAAATTGTGATAGTAAAAATTCCTCTCAAAATTGCCGTAAACCAACCATACGTTATCAGAAGATTAATGTGATAAGTAAGCAGTTGGCATTTACTGTAAGTGACAAAATGATGACACTCATTTCCATACCATATATATTTCTTTACTTTAAAATGTGCTTCACACATTTTCTACTCCAGCTGATACAATCTGTAGTTACTGTACATACTTAGAAAATGCTGAAAATTAAACCCGTGGTTAACCAGCTTGGTATTAAGACACACAAAGTAGCTTAAAGTTAACTGACCATTCAAGTTGTCAGTCCATTCTAAATATTCTTGTTAAACTTTCCAGATCTTCATTTTTGAAATGCAGTTCTTCCAGTAATGTGGTCAGGAACTGTGTGTACATTGGGCTCGTCTGAGTATTCTTGAAAAGTGGAGTAACTTGTGACAATCTGGAAAAAACCCAAACATATTTCATACAGAAAAGCAACTTTTGAGTGGCAGATGTTAAAAAGCAAAGCTTGTGAGCTCAAACAACTGTACTGAAGAAGGCAGTTTATAATGTCACATTTGATTAATTACAGTTTATAATAGACTGTATGTTATACAATATGAGCTGTACCAAAATATGATTTATTAATATGTAGTGAAACAAAAAAAATCTAATTAGAAAAAATGAGAGTAGTTTGCATGCTTCTAATCAGTTGTACATAGATGTTATATAATGTAGACCGATGTCAGAATGAACAAACTGCAAAACATACAATTACACATATAAAAGGAAAGATCGCAATCATTATTTATTTCTTTACCAAAAAGCTCCTAAACAGTCATTCAGTAAAGGTTATATACTTGTTCACATGACTAAAATATAAAAGAGATATAAAATTCCTCAGTTTGGAAGGGGCTACCACTATGCGGATCACCTAATAATATCTGTATGCAGATAGGTGAACTGTTAGTTCTCATCTGCCATTTAATTTATCAGAATATATTTTTATCCTAAGGTCCTTTCTTTTTCTCCTAATTCTATTGCAAAATATTGCAAAGGTAGTAATAGCTGAATCTACTTCCTAAGCCCAAATATTAAAAAAAAAAAAAAAAAAGTTAATGAACAAAATCAAGTATTAAAGCTTATGCTGAATGTTAAGAAACTTCAACACCAAACATACTGACATCACTTAACAAGACTCATATCCCAGCAAGTTACTTTGTCTCAAATACAGTGCCATTGACACCACACAAAATAGTTATTTTAGAATACATTTGTGAAATGACGTACTTTTAATAAGAAATTAAAGATAGTCTACAGCTTCCTAAAAACTTCCCAGCTCAGGAAGTCTTGAAGTGAATAACAGCTGAGATCAATCTCCTTGCAGTCACTGGTATTAAGACTACCTCCACTTGAAAAAAACGGCATATAAAAGAAGATTCTTTTAAATTAAGCAAGAAGAGAGATAAAATATGAACAAAAGACCTGACAAGACATAGTAAATAAGAATCATTTAATAAAAAATAAATTTACCAAAATAATTAATGAAAAAAAATTAACTTGTAATGAGTTAAAATTACTTCCCATTTCTTTCTGGATTCCACTGCAGTATGTATATTTAGCTAAATATTTCAGCTATCAAACACTGTCACTTGCTGAGAAGGACTTTCAGAGATGCTCTAAGTAAGGGGAAGGTGTGGAAAGAAATGACTTAGGCATAAACTCTGATATATACATATATACACACACATATATGTATTAAAAAGAGAAGTAGGCAGGTTTGTGATTTTTGGCCTGAGGCCACTGGGTTTTGTAATTTACTCCATGCCAGCTGGGACTGAGTTGTTTCTTTCCTGGTGAGAGGTACGGGGGTTACTCTTTGGGCTGGTGAACCAGAGCGCCCCTGCCCAGGGCTGGCAGCCTGGAGGCTGGGTTTGCATTGGGACGCTTTATCAGCAGTGGAGCACAGGAAGTGCTGATAGAGGATCAAAGGAACCATTGCAGAGTGTTAGTCTGGAGACAGGGATAGCAGGAGGATGACAAGGAGATGCATTACTACTCGTCTTCAGTTCACCCTTCTCCGAATTATGCAGGTTGTATATGAAAAAAGACTGGTGGCAAAAACAGTCATGACTTCCTGAGTGCTGGTGTGAGGCAGCTGTAGCATTGTAAACCATTCTCCTGGCCATGACACAGTTTTACATGCATTTTTATCTGAATTTTCTTACTCCTGCCATGGGCTTAAGAGGATGTTAAGAGGACATTATTTTTCAAAAACAGCAGAAAGCTTGTGAAGTTTTAAGGAATACTCTAAAACCAAAATATTTATTACCATGAATGAAGCTCACATGCTTTTTTTTTGGAACTGCAGTTAGTGATATTACATAGTTTCATGAATTACAAACATGTCCTAAATGTCAGACCCTGTTGAAGACACACTGTTTAAAGAGTAACTATTATAGCTAACACCAAGAAAGAAACAAAAAGGTATTGGTATTTTCAGAGAAATTGCCAGGCATTAAATATTGAGAAAGAAATAGAAGTTAAAAAGAAGTTTTAGCAATGGATGAATTTTTTTTCTTACCTGAACTTTGTTTTAAAACTAATTAAGCTACTAATTATCTGATAGCAAGAGACTAAATCAGCAATTAATTTCAGAGAGGCACGTCCGAGTTTTTAGCAATTAGTTAAAAGTTCCATCTTGATGGGACAACACGTTCAATATTTATGAATATATGTACAAACACTTTTCCCTTGGAAAACTGTGTCCTTTTGACCCTCAAATGATGCTTTAACTTGTCATTTGAAAAGCAGTTATCATTGAGTACTTTTCTACTTTCAGGTGGCTGTTGAAGCAGATGCAGAAGCTTTTGTCTAGGAAAGGAGCAAGCACAAGTTGCTGGTTTGCAAGGAGTAGTAAGTTACATGCTCTAACACTGGTCCAATGTATATTTGAGGTACTGCACAACAGAATATTGAGGGACTGTTTAACTGAATTAAGCCTTAATTGTATGCAAACAAGCCAGAACAGCATTCACGATCAGTATCTTCAAGTCACAGAAAATTACAATGATCCTATCTCTCAAGAAACTATGATGACTAATTCAATTTAATGATACACAGGATTTCAGTTCAGAGATTGTGGAATTCCCTTCAAAGTCTGCAGTGTCTTCAAAAGATGTAGAAAATAAACAGGAAATGGGATACTTGGGACCACAATAATAACAACTGGCAAGTGCAACAATGAAAAGAAAATAAAAATTTTGCTTTTCTGTTACCTCTTTCACATGTTGCAACATTAATCTGGAACAACCTTTTATGAATAAAGTCAAATAAAAATAAGAAAAGCTAAAGGATTAAGTGATTTTAAAATAACCACCTAGAGAAGTACACAAACGTAAATGTTACAGTCCAAAATTACACACCCATTCTTCAAAGGCTTGCCTTCAGCAGAGCCACTAAAAGGAAATGTTTATGCTCAGATCATGGAAAAGTAGTGTATCAGACTTGATGAGAGTGTCGTTTCCTGCACACCCACTTACACCATATGGTAAACAGGCATTCGTAACGTTTAAAAAGTATTAAAAATGTCAAACTGTATCTGATTGATAAAATTTGTATTTGCTGGCTATTCCACGTATGTTACATGTTCAAGAAAAAAACCCCACAAAAGTGAAATTCATGTGAAGAATAATCAATTATTATCAAGCTATTACAGGACATCTGGCTACCACAAAATCTTTACATAGTTTCAGTGCTTCAGCTCAAGACCCAAGCTTCCTATGAATCAGCTGCCTTACAAAAATATTTGGCAAGTATATTTAGGAGTTAAACCTGAATTATTTTTAGGAGTAAGTTTCATTAATTGATATGCTCGTGTGTGCAACTCATTCTTAGATCTATGCATACCTTAATGAAGACAGCTGATTACATTCAGGAAAGATAAAATTTTTCTGTAGTTAAAAGGATTAATTGGCATTTCCTATCCAGGGGTGTGACTATTCTTTGTAAAAACCCAAACTAGTTGTCCAGTACCATCCTTCTCTCAGCTACTGGATCTCAGGGAAAGCTTTCTGGACTTTCTGTTTTAGATGAATTCTGTGATTCCCTTTGAAAAAGTTAAAATTTCCAAAGCCACCACTGTGTTACCAGTCAGTTACAGCTCTCTGAAATAGACACCTGAAAACAAGGGTAAAAACACAACCATGTAAGACTTGGGTTCTTTTTCATTACCCAAAATTGGTCACTTAAAATGATACATAAATTGTTGAGAATTTGAGTGCACATATCATGGAAAGCACTTGTATATTCATGAAGAAAAACCATATGCTAATTCTCAGAAGACTAATAAGCTCCTCCTAGAAAATCACAGCATTGCCAGTCTTTCTAATTTTTTTCTAATGGTAGAAGCTTAAAAAAGTAAAAGCCACTGGTTGTGGCAGAAGCCATATATCTAAACACAATTTTTTGAGTCCCTTACCTTGTTTGACATCCTTGGAACTTGAACAAGAACAGAATTATAAAAGAGAATGATGGAACAGGCAAGCACTACCTCTCTTCCCAGAGTAAGCTTTGGAAAATAAGGTATCTTTCTGCCAGTTATAGGTATTTAAGCACTGTGAATAAGACTTAACACAACCATCATAACATAAGGGTTGGGTTTTTTTATTCTTTGTTTCTTTCTACCTTTTGTTCTAGTCACTTAATTTTTTAGGATCATTGTAACCAGGATGATTGATAACTAGTTTTCTATCAGAATGATAGAGCTGAACCAATGAATGATCACAAAAGTTTTCTTAACACTTGTTTCAGAACACAGAAATGAAGCAAGAGCTAGGTAGCACTACAGGCAGCATTTTTTTCCTCCTTCCTCAACAAAAACACAGACACAGACTACTGCATATGTGCTACAAGGGTGCCAACAAATTTCTGATCAATAGACTCTTGCTCCAGCTATAACCCTGCAGATACCATGCCATTGTACTGGGTTCTACTGCATCAACACAGAAGAGCTGGGGTGTTTTGGGTTTTTTTAAACACTCCAAAGATATTTGCACTACTCTTACGTTATACATTTGATGGGCTTAGCAACACAATAACAATGTTGCTAATCAGAAATGCCTTTCTTTCAATATAACAGTTCTATAGAGTACACTTTTAGATTCCATTTTAGTTATGTTCCTTTTAAGGAAGTCTCCAACACAACTGGTTAATAAAAGCAATTGTTTTGTTTAAGACAATTGGCTAGACTGAGTCAATCCAACAAGTGTTACACATCAGCAATAAACCTCAGTGACTTCGAGCTGCATTGCAGCCCACAAACCATCTGCCTGCACATACAACTGTAGTGCTGCTGTGCATCAATCACGTACAATAGTGCTTCCGTTGAGGAGGTGAACGCCAACACTTGCTGCATTTATCCATTTCATTTCATGCCCAAAGGCACTCAGACATTTGGACCAGAGTAAGTTGAAAGCATCACTGTAATTCTGCATGTTCTTCACAATATATTGACTGCTTGCTTAATTTGAGGTAGAACCTCTCACTTCCGGTTATCTTACTAGATACAGTACACTTGTCTAGGGAGTGCAATTTTGTTAGTAAAGTATCTTAAATCCCGAAGTATGATGCATCCATCAGGCCAAAGTTAGTACTGGAGAGAAAGCTGATCTGAAAAACAACATGAGTGTAGCTGTAAGATAAAGCTGCAACACCAGGGAGCTTAAAAAAAATATTAACTTTGGTGTAATTAGGTGGTTACACTTAATTACTATGTTTAAACATATGCTCAGAAATTAGAAAATACAACAGCCTCAACTTACATAATTTAGCTGTTATGTTCACAGTTTCAGTGAAAAAAACCCAAAACCCGACTTGCTTCTTATAAATTTAGTTTGAGCATGATTTAAAAAACTCAACATTAAAAAAACCCAAACCCTTAAAAGCAAAAGGCTGTCTCCAGAGTGAACATTTTTCCATTAGAACCCATTAATATTTGACAGACAATCTTGAACTGGAAGCATCTAACTTACAAACAAGATGCAAAAGTATTTAAATATATCTTTGGAATTGAGTTTTTTAAATTAAACTGTACTTGTACTGGAAAAAAGTAATTATGATCAGTGTCACTTGCAACTCTGAAATTAAAGCAGTCTCTAGTTTGGGGCCTTTTGTTACCATATCCAGTAGATCAAAGAGGAAACTGGCATTCAGGGGCAGTTTTCTGTAATCTCCTCCAATATATTACTGTATTATATTAATGAAAGATAAAACACTCTCAAGCCCACAATATTGAACACCAACAACTGACAGAAATAGAGAATTTTCTTACTGAGCTAAAAAAGCCACTTCTGGTCTAGTTTTAAATATAGCCTGAAGATCCCATTCTCATCATAAAGACAAGAATTTTGTAACTGAAGTGCAACTTATGTTTTATTTATTATTTAACTTCCTTTCATTATTGTGTACTGACTTGTCCACAGAATTCAGCACAGGCACTTTAATCCTCTGATGGCAAAAGAAACTAAATTATTCATGCTTTAAAATTTTTGTCCACTACATTTAAATCAATGCTACCAACAGTGATTCGAAATCAATGGCTGGAATTCCTCTATAATCCAAGTATACAGCAAAAATTAAGGTTCATTCAAAAGTTAACTTTGTTAATTGTTTCCACTACCTTCTTTTTTTCCTGTGCAGCTTCTACAAGTCTCTGCAATAAATATGTTCTTTGATATGTGTTTATGTATAGAGTTACACAAAATATATTTTTTTCTTCAAGTTCACCTTCTACACACATTTTTCATATAGTTGTTGTCCAGACGTAAGTCAACTTCCATTCCCTTTTAGTGGGGCCAACATTTCACTTGTGGTGTAGCCAGATGGATACTACTAACAGTAAAAGGACAGCCTTTTTACAGTAGCAGGGGTTATCTAAGCATTTGACAGAAGTGCTTGCTATCAACTGAAAAAAAAAAGACAATGGATCTGCTTTTCTTTCTTTCCTTCTTACCCCCACCCTCTCCCTCGCAATGAGTTATTTGTATTGAAACAGGCAACTGGCAAGTCAGAAAACAGGCTGGGGCACACCTAAAGCTGCAGCAGCCCAGAGCCCACTGCTTCCTAGGACAGTGGTCAGGGAGTTGGGCTGGCCCTTGGGCATAGGCTGTGCAGCACAGCTCCCTCGTGTCACACCATGCTCTCCTCACAAGGGCTTTGGAAGCCCAGTGCACATTTGCAAAATACTTTGCAGGCTCTACTCTGGCATTCCGTATGACCAGTCATTTCTTGTCTTTCCCTTCATAGGAGAGTTCAGCTTTTGTTTTTCCATTAAGCTCCATAAGGAAATTTTGAAGGCATTTATATGTTTTAACTAAACTATGCAGGAGAGAAGAGTTGAGGCAACAGACTTAGAGCTACTTTATCAGGTACAGAAATTGTTCATTTAAAATGGATTTAAGAAAATGCAAATGTTCTGGATCTTTGGGTTTTTTTAACCTAACAAACAAACAATTCACATGAATATCTGGATGTATTTTTTATGCCACTTTCTTCCTCTCCCTTGAAAGTTAAGGATCACTCCATCAGCTGCTAGTTGCTGTTTATAACAAACAGCTGTGTAACTACAAACATCCTGCAATGAAAAAATTTTATAGTAATGTCGCACTGATACAAAAAGACACAGAAGAGGAAAAAACTCAAATTCAGACTGTCCTCAAAATAGACACAGAAGAGGAAAAAACTCAAATTCAGACTGTCCTCAAAATATTAACTTCTGTAAGACAGATGACCGTTGACTTTTAATGAAGGACAAGTAAAAAACTTTCTCCTATATAGAAAATTTCTATCATTAGGCCAGTAATTAATTTTACAGGCAAAGAAGAGGTCTAATGCAAAAGAACACCCAAAGTAAGTCTAAAAATCAAGAATGTGTTCAAAGAACTCATGGTGACATTTCATCAAATGGTGTGAAAATTCAGTACAGCCATTTGGTGCTATTTGTGTCAGATCTGCACATTGTATACTTGCAGGCAACATGCCTTAGAATGTACATTCTATGTACAAATAACTGCAAAAAAAATTAAAATGCCTCAGAAATTAGCTAAACACCTGGAACTTTCAGTTCACATAACTTACACTATTTTGCCACAACATAATTAATAATACAACTCTTCTCAGAAAGTAACTAGAAAATGGCATTTCTCAGTATTCTCATATTTCAGCTCCCTGTGACTGACCAGTAGCACATAAACACAACAGCAACAATTTCTATTCAGCTGAGACAAAATTTAGAAGTCTATTGCTTTGTACAACTATTTTAACCTTCACAATTGCTCACCACTGGGTTTTCTCCCACAGTATCACTCCCACAATGTTCCTTCTGAGCAAGTGTCTTGATCTTATGTATGCACACACAGAATAAAGTCAGTTCCCTCATCAGTTGTCCAGGAAAGAAACTACACATTTCAGAACATTCAGCAGGTGGAAAATGGCATCCCATTGCCTGCAAGCATTTGCTAGCATTATGCTGATCCTGTAACAGAAAGCAACTCGCTTCATCAGGTACTCTGGGGTTGTTGTTTTTAACCCAGGCTTAGCCTGTCTAATGAGAAAGATGACAAGTCAATACTCTGGAAATATTTGCTATTAACAACAGGAGTAACAA
Source organism: Corvus kubaryi (assembly GCF_017639235.1). NCBI lineage: Eukaryota > Metazoa > Chordata > Aves > Passeriformes > Corvidae > Corvus > Corvus kubaryi. The sequence continues at coordinate 9,728,358 of NW_024581108.1, forward strand.
AAACTCCAGGACCCATGACTCCTTTAAAGCCACAATAATAATATGCAATGGTTCTACCTGCCTCCTGTTATAGTGATATTTAAGAACTCTATTTCCAAAGACTCGTTTTTAAATGACTACTAAGACAGCCATCAACACAAATATCACACAGGTCTGGCAAAAAACAATTACTTGGGCAATTATATGCAAAACAACACTTCCAGATATAACAGTGGACTAGAAGGACCTTGAGCCAGACAGGAAGACTAAGGAAGCACCAAAACTAGCTCAATAACATCTACGACTTCTTATCTAGAGTTCGTTTCTACAAAATTTAGGGAATTAGACTTTGTTTCACTATTTTGTACGACATATGACTGCAGGATGATTTTCTAAAAAACAAATGAAGTGTGGTACACATGTCTACATTACCATATTCCAAAAGATGACTACAACATTAGTTCACAGACACAAAGCATTAGAACATCTGTAATAATGTGTGCCATTTAAAGCCCTTGCATTCATATAGGGATTTGTTCCACTAACTTTCAATTATCAGCATAATGCCAAGGCAAAAAAAAGTTCACAATATGAACCCAGAAGAAATCACTATCAGCTGTTTCTCCTGAACAAATCTAAGTTTCTTATGTACACATTTCAAGGACAGGCTTTGTTTAAAGTGCTCCATTTATTTGAAACCTGTTTCCTGCTAACCAGCTGACAGATCAAAGGTACTTCTCAGTTTGATTCCCACTTCCCCCTCTTCTTTAACTTAGCCAAAATTTAAAATTTAGTACATTTAAAATTTATTTTAAAATTGATCCTCTCATCCTTTTCAGTCTTCTTCCTTTTTTTTATGTTCCACAAGGCATTCCTGTGACATCTCTCAAATACTGGAATCTATGCCACTGAAGTATTTGGATTACCTAGCTAGCTACATGAAATTAAGCACAGGTAGAAGTCTTGGATTAAAGAACGCTAAATTGTAAGCTTTTGAGAACCTGAACCTCTTAAGTACTTTGTAAAATACACACCTTTGTATCAATTATTGTGCACATACAGTGGAAAAATTTAATACCTAAAAGATGACTTTATATTCAAACCTGATGTATTTTATGAATTAAACATTGTTATATCTATATCCATTTTTGCAAGTGCTGAACTTCATTCCTCCATATATGGATACTCCTATCAATTCATTACCTTAGGGATATGTAAGAAGAAAAAAAAATTCAAAAAAGACAGAATAAAATATACTGACTTACAGTAAGTTAAAACAGCTACAATGCAATGTGCTTAGGTAAATAATGTCAATACTTGACTGCGCTCAGTTACTAGAGAAACAATGGTCATAAAATTGATCATAGTTTATTTTCACAACTTTTTAACATTGTAACTTGATTACAGTCCAGTATACAGATCAAGCACCTGGAATAATGCAGCGGAGTAAAGAGACATGCTAGGAATAGCCTTGCTTACACCATATCCAAATTTTTTTTATTCAGAAGTTAAAGGTAACAACCTCAACACTTTTCTACTTACCTTTTCCCAGTTTTGAAAAGAAATGCCAGTGTGGTTTTGGACCTCTCAAAATGAGATTCTTAGAAATCCCCAGAAGTTATGGATTCTTAAGCATCTTTTCCCAGAAATAACAGCACACAGGTTTAAAAAACAAACAAAACAAAACAACCCCAAACCCTTTTCCTGCTTAATTGTTTTATTTCCAAATCTATTACTGGCTTGATGATCTCCAGTATATCACTTTTCTACCCTTAATCTCAATCTTACCAGCTCTTCAGCAGAAGAGCACTATTAACACTGATTTGTGAAAGTACACTGAACTAAACATATGCCTAAAACCAGCAGAATACATGATGAGGTTTGGAGCAAATATGAAGACCCAGACAAATCTCAACTATTCTTTAGCTTTTTAAAAACCCTAATACCTCATCTCAGAAATACTGAGTTTTATGATGAATTAATTAAATCTATTCAGTGTCTTAAGATGTTCAGATGAACAGAGGGTGGAAGAGAGAGTGAAATATGCATTTCTGTGGAACATAGGGTGTAAGTGGGGTATACATCAAAATGAAACATGCTGGTATCTCACTCCTCTAAACAACCAAGTATCTGAAGTTTTTGCACTGATGCTGGTTTTGCATCTATAGTATGCAATTATACATACAGACTTCGCAGTTTCTGTATTAAGCTCCCACATACTGGTTGGTTATGTTTGCTACCAGCCAATTAAAGCACACTTTTCTTCTTGGGGAGGAATTGGAAGTGAACATGTACTGCTGCAGACATGATTGCTCTCGATTCTTTTTATTGTGGCAGGCAAAGTTTTCTGAAGGTATGATTATGTTTACTTATACAACATTCTGGTTAATTGACTTGTTGCAGTCTTCTTATCCCAAGTATTTATTTTAATTACACACATGTAAAAAGAGCCACCTGCCCTGATGCTAAGTCCACTGGCTTGGATTGTCTGTAAATTCTGAGAGCTTTATCATAGCCCAGTGCCTAGAGAAACACTTTATACATCATCTACTTTTTCTGTTATAGTGGTTCCAGAAGAGTTAAGAAACACAATACTTCTACTTTGGGCACAATTTATTTCAGTGCTGAAGAAGAATAGTTCACACCATTTAGCCTACTAGAGGTACCATTATGACTATCTGCATGGAACCAAACACATTAATCCAGAATTAATGCTAAAATTCTGCTAGTACAAAATACCTGGGGGTCATACAACAGGAAGCTGTACTGGCCTTTCTAGTGATGTGCATCTCTATATTTTTCTTGGTTCAGAAACAAGTCAAATTAACACAGATTTTTGTCTTACAATGAAGTTTCCTGTTAGTCAAAAGCACTGCTTATATGTCATATCCCCACTAAAGTAGACTGTTCCTTACAAAGTTAACAAAGATAGAATTAAAACTCTGAATATAAAAGATTCAAGTGTGTGCCAGTCATGTTTTTCTTTTAACAGATGGGTAACGTTTCCTGATAAAAAAATGTTTGCATTGAATGTATTAAGATTAATTATTAATAAGGAAGCAAGAATATTTTCATAGGGCTATAGCTGCAGGATTCAGTTGCAACATGAACATTTCAGTTTGCTTAGTGGATGAAGTTAAAATACATTTAGTTTAAAACGAAGTTTAGGGCAGCTGGTAACAGTGTGAATTACTAATGTCTTGCTTGCAGCATTAGTTCAGAGCTATATTACTACTATATTACTATACAGTTCAGTCTATATTACTACTACTGTACAACTTCTTCTGTACAACTATTCTATACAACTGTACTACTTATGACATGACTTCCATTAAGCAAAGCACTGATTATGGAAGGGAGAAAAACATGACATTATGAAAGAAATCTAAATGTATACCTTTTAAACAAACATAATTTACAGCAGCGCTCTCTCTGGGAAATGTTTCCATCTGTTTGATCATAGCCGTGGCATAAAGTTCAATGGGACATGAACTCCACTGACCAAGTCAGCTCCCCAATGAGTCAACATGCTGAAGCAGCCTTCTGAAACCCAGCACGCTATGTCCCAGAACTTCAAACACAAGTAGCAACAACTCACACAAAAGGCTAAAATGAAGTGTCAGAAGAAAGTCCTTTCCCCACCACCATCCTCTTAATTCAGAAGTATATTTGGAATATAAAGTTGCCAACAGACTGAAGCAGAAGATCCAAAATGATGTTTCACATGAAAGCATTTCTAGAGTCTAACAAAAAGATTTGTCAGAACATAACCATGAAGGACAATTTTTAGCTGGTGATGCACTTTGCACACCAGCTCTGCTGGTTGTGCATGTCAGTCTGAATGTCCACACATACAGCCGCTGGGATCACGCAGATTTCTATCTCTTGGAGGGATTTCCAAGTCACTTTTAAGACAGCCATGCCCTTGCTCTTCCCTTGCACTGGGAAGCAGAGCTGGCAGGTGCAGAGCTGGCAGGTACAGAAATGACAGCTTTCTGAGTCAATCTGCAGCAGCAGAAGTCCAGGACACAGCATGTGCTAAGGCTCCACTCCTGCTGATGAAGCCAAGCACCAGCACTGTAAAGAGGAACTAATTATTCTGGACTCAGAGAGTTTGTGCTGGACATACATGAAAGTTACACAGCACATCCATATGTCCCATTTAGAAGGCTACCCATGAGAATACCAGAATGGAAAAGACTGCAGCTGTATGGGCTGCAATGAAGTTCACAGTGTCACTTCCTCTGTAACATCACTGCAGCAACAGTGGGGGATTTTTGTTCCAGGAGAAACACCTTCTTGGAAACTGTAAAGGTTTCTTCTATTTTCTCCCTTATGAAAGATGAAGATACTTAATTGATTTTAAAGTTGGCACTGACTAATCCCGCAATTAACAACACTGAAATCCCTCACAGCGCTGTTCTGTGTATGTTTCCTAAATAATACTGGAACATGCCAGGAAGAACTAAGATAATACTGATCATGTCCACAATATGCCAAATAAGCAGCTTCAAGTTTGCTTAGAAAGTGCTGATAAGTAAGCAAACTTAATAGAAAAAGTGCTTAACAGACTTAAGAACCGCTTAACGGAAAATCTATTTGAATTCACGCTTACCAAATGACAGCCTAAAATTAAGAGAAAAAGGGAAGAAGGTATTTTTTAATGTGTAAAGACAAAGTTGCCTTTTCTCTATTTCACACAACAATATAACTCTACAGATAGACACAACACTATAACCACATTCAAATGCTTTTATAAAAAGACTCTTAGGATTCTTGGTCCTCCAAGCTCAGCTCTGTTTCAAAATGGGAAATAATTATATTTCTAGCTTAATGATAAATGATTTTTCTCAGCTGAAACCCAGAACCAAACTTCCATCATCAGACATACTAAATAAAAGATCATCCAGCTGACTTGTATGTGGTTTCTGTAGGAAAAAAGAGTCACTCTGCAAGTCTGATTCACATCCTATATCTATTTGTACACTAGATTCATACATTTCAAACATTCAGACACTTTCAGATAAGAACACAGTAGTGATATCAGAAACATCTAAATTCCTCTTAAAATAATTTAGAAATGTCAGTGCTGAGCAATTGATGTGCTCTCGTGTGCAGAGGAGTAAAAACACGTACTTGAATCCAAGATTCTCCAGTTCCTGAACTGTTATCTCCAAGAGAGTAAACCTCTAGAGTACATCTCCACATGACACATTTATCTAAAGTGGCTGCACACATATAATGATGGCTTTTGTTTAGTGATCATGGTCATTTTGAGTTTGTTTAAATACTGCAGCCAAATGCTTATAAACTAATCCCAGAACATTTTGAAATGCTTCAAAGCTTTTAGCGGGGGAACCTCTTGCATAGGCTTTGTAGATGAAGCTGACCACAGTTCACTGGAACCAGCCAGCTCAGATAAGTAAGATGAAAGCAGACATTTCCTGAAAATATCTTGAAAGCTTTCCATTAGTCTGTGCCAGGGGTATACACTAAAAACAGAAAGTGCCCATGCTTGTATAGCAACCAATCTTCCCACTGTTTTCTCCGTTCTTTCTTGAACTACTGTATTTGTATCTATTTATCTGCTTCATTTGATATCTTGCAAAGTTCTTTGGGGGAAAAAGATGCAACTTCTGCATTCTAGTTTACAATACATTATAAAGCAGCTCTTACTAGAAGAAAAAATTTTATTTAACATAAGCAATGTAACAGGAAGAAACCAAAATCTACCAATGCCAAAATTACTACAAGTTACAAATAATCAAGAAATTTGAACTACAGATAATTTTTAAGTCACCCACTCCATGACAGGCATGAATACCACTGTTTGAACATAAATCGCTGGCTGTCAAAGTGAACTCTAACAAGGTCGATTCAGCACTGCTGAATGTGCTATATTCATAGGAGTGCCTCAGGCTAGATTTTCAATAAAGGCAGAGACAGGCTGTGTTCATATTTTATACAATAATTTGACTGAATAAGTCCAATTGTTCACTAGGAACATGAAATACTCCACTGTTGAAATCTCCAACATTTTATACTTTTAAACATGTCACACTGTCCAGTTCCGGGCACTTTGTTTCAACGAATGAGAAGCCCAGGTTTATTTAGTAGTCAGTAGAGTCAAGAGCACACAGAACTATCAGCAGCTTTTCAAGGACCTGCAGACTATGAAGTGAGCCTAGGGTCTAATTTAAGCACCAAAATTAGGCATTAATGATATCCATCATGGTGTATCCTACAAAGAGTTAATATGCACACTCAAGCAAAGAGGACAGCATGATCATACCATAATACACTAGAATTCAACACAGCAGTAATGGTAACAGTTATTCTGTCCAGTACCTTATCACGAAAAGGGCTGGGGCACTCTGAAAGTGCACTGTGAAGTTAAGTACACCAAGTCCTCAGCACACACTAGCCATATATGTTTGAGAAGGAAGTGGTGAGCCACAACATTGATGCACAAAATAGGGTGCAAGCAAAGTCCAACAGTTGCTACTTGAAACAGAGCAACCTTGCCCCCTTTAATACAAAACAAAAAATACTTGAAGTCCTAGATTTTTTTGAGGTGTATTTTGAAACCCATGTTCACTCTGCTTTCTGTAGTCCCTGCACCCTGGGATACCTGTAGTATGGTCTGGCACCCACCTGGAAAGAGGAAGTATTATCCTCTACCAGGGTGTTGCTCATGCAGCTTTACTGCTTAGTGTTGGTAGTAAAATGGTCATCCTATGTCTGAAACCAGGTCAAGACATGTGAATAAATGTTGTGAAAGTGCGACTGAAGCTATTGAAGATCCACTCAGACTCAGGCCCCACACAACTCTATGATCTAAATGACATTAGATGTGCTACAATGTGCACAATATCTCAGTACAGCTAAGGGAGAAGACTTAAATAGGGCGTTAATTCTTTTTATAAGAAATATTAGCAATATATGACAGTTCCTTGGGAGACTGAAGGAGCTGAGAAAGGGCCTGAGTGAGGACCTGTCTGTGAGGGGTTGTCCAGGTCCTTGGTAGCCTTTCCCTGCACAGTCCTGGCTTCCACTAAATAGTCAAGCTTGATTAGAATTTTCAAATAATTAAATGTTCTACTTTAATCTTTCTGGAAATGATGCAACATGCATCATCTTACAAGAGGAATCTAACACTCATTCTATCCCACCTACATTCTTCCACATTCTCTCCTAAGAGGCAGCTGAGACAGTTGTTCAAAATCTCAAGATCATGAGCTTGCAAGAGCCTTACAATAAACAGAAATCAGCAGAGGTTTTATTTATGATCTCACTAATATTATAACTAAAATCTAATTATTTTATGATCAAATATAATTAATTTCTTTAGGGATGGACCTTTAGTAAGCAAAGGTAAAAAGAGACTTGGTTCTCTGCTTATACTGACTGCTACCAGGACTGCCTACTACTTGTAAAACGTTTTAAAGCAGCTGTAAAACAATCACTACTTATGTAAACATTTAGAGCTCATCATATGCAGAGATCAGCTACATATTTTAACTTCTGATCAAAAAGAAACACCATTTCCTCAACTGTACAGAAACTACTTGAAAAATTCATAAGATCTGTTTCACAAATTACCAATTCAACCATAAGAATATATAGTAAAAATGACAAAAGATTTGTTCTTATAGTTGATAAAAAATTTATGCCAAGGCATTCAAGTAAAGTTACTTTCTGTGTTCTGATTTAATGAATCATTTGAGTGGTATCTGGCGGGGTGACACAGATGTAAGGCTCGCTGAAGCCTGCTCTAATGCCTGCTGGTACCGTCTTCCTTGGGACAGCAAAGCCAGAACAATGTGTCAGACTGAAGTAATATCAAGGAAAGTAAGTGCAGTGCTGGGCATGCCATGATGCTGGCCCACGGTACTTCCTGACCTGTGAATGTCTGTAAGTACTTCTCTGTCCTACAGGCTCCAGTGACCCAGGAAGCCCAAAAGAAGCAGCAGCAGTGTGGTAATGAACAGACTCTGGAATAAAGATTTTTGCAATCTCGTAATTCAAGCTCAAGACATACAAAGACTGTTTGATGGTTTAACCCTAATGGAAGGCAGAGCCTGGCACTGTGAAACCACCAGTGATTTCTTAACCATTAACATTAGTTCAGCTTTTAATACACATTTCTGTCTGTTTAACACACTGCGAAGTTTGTGTCCTTAACTTCAGAAATGTACATGAACTGGCAAAATACAAATTAAGGAACTCACTTGATGCATATGAATGCAGCTTTTATACACCATGCTTCTGTGTAGAAGTTTACTGAAAGACACTGTAATACAATCAGGCTTCCCATTAGGGAAATCATTGTAAAGAATTTAATTCCACAGTAAGTAAAACAAAGCTAAGGAGGACTGTAGTATTGTAATCTTAAGAAACAAAGCTAATCCTCACAAAAATAAAATACTGGGTCCCAGTATTCCTTGGGAGTTGCTAAAAGAGATTTCCCCTCTAGAAGAAGTTTGCTAGAATACTTATACTATTTAGAAGCACACATATATTTATGGAAATAATTTGACTTCAATCATAAAAGTGAAACGTTTTAAGAAATTAGAAGCAAAATGAGAAATGAAAAGCTTAACAGTTATGCCAAATCCAAATAATATAATAGATGTGTCATTTTGTCCTAATGTCAGAGAGGGGAAGAATGTCTGTCAGCAGCAAATGGAAGAGGGTGAATTATACTCCTACTTCATCCTGCAAAGCCTCTTTAAAACCCCCTAAAACTTAGTTTTTCTTTTTTTTAACGTACGTTTGTCCCTCATTAACATTTGATGCAAGGGGGACAATCCTGTTTTGTCAAGAAAATTTAGTACATTTGCGTGAAAAATATATTTCTGTTTATTTCAGTTAGTTTCATGAAATCTTCCTCTTATCCGAAAATTAAATCTTGTTCCAATAAGCTAGTTAAGACAGTTGCACGTAAGAATATATGACATTTAAGGGTACTTACACAGATAGCAAAACAATAGCAATTAGAGTCCATTCAGGCATTTTGTGAATAATATTTCTGTTTGTTAACCTGAAAAAAAATTTTTAAAAAACGTCAGTACATTTCAGAGTAGAAGTAAGCAGATTTTAACAGCTGAATTTTAAGCCTACCATTAATACACTGAGTTATAATGAAGCAATTACAGCTGTATCTGAGCAATTTACCAACTCTCAAGCTTCTGTCATCCTCTAATGGAGGAACTGCAGAATTTCCAATGTCTCCTTTTTCTATATGAAAGTGGGATGGGGAAGACTGAGCAGAAGCTATTTCTTTAAAATTGCTTACAAATAGTCCTGGCTGCTATGAGGCCCCAGCTCTCACTCATACCCACTGGGAAATTCTCCAGAACTGCACATGTGTTTCTGAAAAGATGGACCTTCTTACACTTAGTTTCCCTCCTGCTGGCTTCAGATCCAGATTTGCTGTAAAAGCTGATGTGGAAACAGACTGAATTTTATAAGGTAGCGGTGACAATCCTCTGATGATTCTTGTGTTTAAAATGGAAATCCAGAATTCTAACTTACACAATGGGAGCCAGAGCAAATATAAGAGCCATATAAATACAAATGAGGTGTGAATAAAAAACCACATGGGTGTTCAAGAAAAGTGCTGCTGCATTGAATACCAGCTGACCCTTTTGGCTGAACTGCCTAATAAAACAGATCTGCTTTAAGTCAAGTACTAATCTGTGTTAAAACAATTCATCTGTGAATTGCTGTCTCAATTTAGGCATGACCCATGGTGTTCAAAACAAGCAATTTCATGGAAAAGTCAGTCAAAAATGAAGCTGTGGCTATGCAGGCACCCAAAAGAGCCAGCAGAATTAATTTTATTCAGGAAGATGGCACCATCCAACAGCTAAACTGAGGGGCAAGTGCCTCCCTATGTTTGCTTCCTTCTTGCTTTTAGTTTCCCTTCCATGAAGTCTTGTACAAATTCAATCCAGAATGAAGATACCCTGTCACTCATACCCACTCTTACAGGCACTGGTGAAGACAGTTAATTTTAAGCACACTCCTATCTGGAAACAAATTCAAATCCAGGGTTTGCTTCCCCAGTAAGACGACTTTTTTCCTAAAAAAAAATTACTTCGGGCAAGTATATAGTTACCCAAAAAAACCAAACAAAAAAAAGCTGAAATTTGAGAAAGCAGAAATATTTGTACTTGTCATTGTTAAAATTCAAATTCTATTAACTAATTCCCCAAAATTATATTCAAAATGGTGATTAAAAATGTAGGTATGAGTAAGATCTTTTATAGTAGCTGTTTGCATTTCTCTATTTCAGAAAGATATTAAAAATTAATAAAATAAATTTGTAACAATCACAGCAATATTATCTCATATTTCTCCTCAAATCTTTAAGTCTTCAAACCAAAATCTGATTTTGAAGCAATTATCACTCAAGTAGTGTCTCAACAATCTGAGTTTTGTTCAATTATGAAAGGAAAAACAATGTTTTGCACTACATACACAGGAATTGTCACATCAAACCAAAACCAACAGTTCTGGCAAATACTGATTGTATTTGTTTTTAAAAGATTCATATTTAGCAATTATTATTTGAAATAGTTAGTGAATTTAGCAACAAAGTTTGTACCTGGTAAACTGTTACATTTTTCTGGCTATAGAACAAGAGACAAAACAAAGGCAGAACATCTTGACTCAACACTGATGACAGTGATAAACACTACCAAGAAATGCCTGATGGAATCATCTTGACAGGCAATTCATACGTAACATTCCAGTTAATCTGTTATGATGAGACACAATGAAAGAGACAGCTCCAAGCCACCTGGGGAAACTGTCAAATAGAGAAAGCAGCTTTATTTCAATGCTTTACAAGGAGTTAGTATTGATTAGAGCACAGGAAGGTGTCATTCTCGTACACAAACTGAGAGATGCAGTTATTTGTGTCAATTAACTCTTATTCAATGTTAGTATTGATTGGCAAGGTCTGAACACTAGTCATTGCCATCAATATGCTATTTCTGAAAGAGGTAGTCAAAAGACACAGATAACCAGCAGGATGCAGCAATATGGATCTGCTGCTGTACTACTGTCACTGCACTGGATGAACAGTCAGGCCTCTGAAACTGAGTAACCTTTCAGTACAACACCTGTCCTAAAACACTTGTGCAGCTGGAAAAAAAAAACATTTCAGGCAGATCAGAGTAAAGCAAGCAACCTACAGGTGTGAAGCCTTAAATAATAAGGAGCAGTGGAAGGGCAGTCACTTTCACAAACAAGCTCTGGGTCAACACCAAGGCCTCTGAAGAGCAAAGCTTTCAGAAAAAGGGAACTGCAGGGCCTCTGTAAAAATGGTTCATTAGTTCTTTGTCTTGCCTCTAGCCAAAACTGTTACTTCAGAACAATCCATGAAAGAGGTCACTAGATTTCTGTCATAAACATAAAATGTGGAAGTGTTAAAACTGTACAAAGATTTGTGTGTGTGATTTGAGTTTTGTGGTGAAATCTGTTCTGTTCAAGAGTTTGGCCAAATTCTCCCTCACCTACCTAGAGAAAGAAAACAATATGCAACTTCCCAAAACGGACTGTGACTACTTTCTTGGCCTGTGTAGGGCAGGATATGTAAGCTAGGCAAGTTGGATGATCCCAAATAGTGTGGGTTGCTTAGTTGCTGGTTTGTGGGTCCTGTGGTTCACTCCAGCAAGAGACGCTGCAGCCATCCAGCAGGACCCACGCAGTTTTCACACTCTGTGAAGCAGCCTGACTGAGCACATGGATCCAAGTGGCAGAAGCTTCCAGGATAAAGAACTAAAGAGTAAAATGCATAAAAGTTCCACCTCAGATGACCTCCTGATAACTGATTAGTGCCCAGCCTGTAAAAGAAGGGAACTCCAATAGGGAAATTGGAGGAATCCACAGTGAATAAAACCAGTAAACCCAGCATCTTTGCAAACGCAGCAGCCTTTCCTTCCCACATCCAGATTTGCAGGTGTGGGCATATATAACTGCAGTTCAAGAATCTGCCCATTCCATAAATCAGGAAATAGACTTCATGGGATTAGGATGCAAAGTTTTGACTTTAGGGAACCTTAGCTACCTGTATTTTTTCCAAAACTTGCACTAAGATGAGTGAAGTTTAATCCAGGGTGGCACGGGCAAATATGGAAGCATATATTGTTTTTCTTTAGGTTTCAACTAGACCAATTTAACCATAAAAGACAGCTTCTCTACCTCCTGGAAAACAGCAACATATTTATGTACTGTAATATCATTTAGTTTGATGACAACCAGCAAAAAATAAGCTACTATTTAACTTCAGGCTTCCTTTGAGAAAAGCCTATTTACTTGAGAAAAAGTCATTAACATCTTGATACTCCCCTACTTCCACACAGAACTTTGTCTACAACCAAGTACTACTGATTGACTTGAAACCCAGAACCTAAAATTTCACTTAACAACAGTAACAGGTAAAATAGGTATTAATAAGTACATATACAAGATAACATGCATTAATGACATATACTTAAAAGCTAAAAGACTGTCTTGGACACATGATAAAACAAACTTGTGACAAAAAGTCTTGAACACATCTCACATCTGATTCATTGGTAGAGTTCAATGTCAATGATGAGCTCCATAATGGGAATTAAAATACTTGCAACCATAAAATACAGCAGGAATCCTATTTTCTAAATTAAATATTATGCCTTAAAAAAACCCAACCACACATTCAAAATCATTTATCCTCAATTTATATATAAGAAGCTAATTTTCACTTGATCTTTTAACAAAGTGCCCCTCCACACTCAGGAGAATTATTTGACATCTCAGTTTTCGTAACAAAAGCTTACAGGCACTGAGGGACTTTGTTTGGGAAGAGCTCTAACCATTCTAAAATGTCTCTTGAGATCTCTCTAGTGTGTTTCTTAGTAGTGGTGATTGAATAAAACACTGCCCAAAGGAGGCTGAACTGCAAGTGTTCCTTTAAAAACCAATGGAGCTGAAAATCGTTGTTGCTTAGTTCACCACATGCTCTTTCACCCTTCTTAAGCTAAGCTCTGCTACAGCCATGTGTTTTATCTACTACCCTCTTTGGCAAGCTCTTCAGCCTGAAATATCTTCAGTACCAAAAGCAGGAACGAGCTCGAGCATTTATCAATGCTCCTCCATTGTCATTAAGCATTTGAACAACATTAACAAAGAAAGTAACATTTGAATTTCTATACCCTGTAAATACAAACACCATTTAAAATTTATCTCAAGTCTCCCTGCCAAAGCATTCAATCCAAAATTTAAGAGACTACTCCTAATAAATAAACTTAAACCTACATACCAAACTGGAGATTCAAGTCTATGCCTTCATCTCAATATCCATGAGCTAGCTCTTGTGTATCAACAGACCTTTCATATCAGTAATGCAAGAAGAAGAAAGGGAAGCAATAAAAACCTTTGGGCCCTATTTCCTGTATTTTTGTATTTAACTATCAGTGACAATAAAACTCCAGTTATTTTGAGATATATATTATATTAAGGCATTTTGTCTTTAGCCATCCCCCATCTAAAATCCTGAATTTCCAAGCAACTGATCTGGAATCTTCACAGTAAGAGAACACCAAGAACTCGCTACCATTACCTTCAACTTACTTCCTAACAAAAGACACAAAAATAAACTCACAAAGTGTCATCTAAGAGATCAAAACAGATTAGGGGAAACCTTTAAATTATGATGAACTACTGCTACATGAACCAGGTATTGGGTCAAAGTCCAAATAAATTCGATTTGGTTCCATTTTGTACACCCACAGATATGTGTGTGTGTGTGTGTGTGTGTGTATATATATATATACACATTTTATTTTTTATATATATATATATATATGTTTTAGAAGTCTATTTTGGTTTCAAGTCTCATTTGCTATAAACCACTGTGAAAAATTTATATTCATGCCCCACTGTCTTTGAATAGCAAAAATTATTTAAAACAGAAGTTCTGTTTTTGAGAACCTCCAGGCCTTCTTACATAATCAATCATAGAAAAGTAATTTGAAAGACACCAAAGGTAGTTTCTCCAGTTTTATCAATCCACAAGCTAAAGTGACTATTAAGCATTTAAACTGCAGAGCAACGAAAGTGTTTTAAGACACAAAGATCTTACTCAAATAATAGTTATCTATACACTATATACAAAATATCTTTGCTGGTTTCAGTGGTGTTGTTAAAATAAAAGGTTAATCAGAACTTAAAAGACTGCAATCACAGAATCAAATTCAAATAGTATCAATGTTTTTATTTAAAAGAGATAATGCACAGAGTTACCAGAAAGGAAGAATCTTCCACAGTAAGAAATCTTGCACAGAGACATCTGTGCTTTAGTGGTGTTCTTCCAGACATGGGCAAATCATAAGGAATCAGGTAGAGCTGGGTTTCTATTCACCAAAGCCTAGATTCCTTGTGGCACATGTCACATGAATGTATTTTGGAAAATTTACATGTAAACCTCAGGCAGGTTGAAGATGTGGGAAGGAGTTTCAAGAGTGACAATGCACACACAGTTAACAACTGCTGTTGCTCTTTTTCTGACAATACTTGAGGATGCAAGACACAATCTAGGTCCAACTTATGAGAGTTGCCTCCCGAAGAAAACCTAAAAATGTTCAGAGAAGTTACCATCATTCTGCTTTCCCTCCTTCTTTATCTCACTGTTTCCAAATACTGTCTTTAGTCCTACTGCGTGAAGCAGAAGCTTTGCTGGTGGTGATAGAAGTGCCCACTAGATCTACTTCCCTTTGAAATCAGGAACAAGACAGATGCAACTGACTGACTCAGGAAGTTAGTGGTAAAAATTATTAATCAGATTAAAACCATTTAGCCCAGCTGCAAGGAGCCAGAGCAAAAGAAAGGGACAGATCTCAGAAACTCATGCTTAATAGGAGGTGACGAGGTAGCAGAACCTTTAAAAGACTCACCAGCATCCTCCAGAGACCACTGGCCTAGTTTTTAAAAAATCTACAAATACTCCTGGTGACCTAGCCACTGTCAGGAGCAAGGAAAGGCCTGACTTGTTAGTCCACAGGGAATGTGACATTAGCTACACAAACACACAGCTAGAAAAGAGCAAATCTGCAATAGGGCCCTCTCTGTGCCCAAACCACAAATCATTCAACAGCATGTTTAATTAATCAATTTATAAGAATCTCTAAGTATAGACCAATACTCACCGGAAAGTTTTGACAAGACTTTTTAGCTCTGTATAAACATCGCCTGAAGCAATCTGAAGAGGGCCCAAAACTGCAGATAATCTAGAAGGCAAAAGACACCAGTCAATATACATTGTCCTCTCTTTCTCGTTTCTTCTCAAGTAAGACTTCCACCAAAGCACATCAAAGTTACTAAAAAGGAGGAGATTGACTTTCGTGCAGCAGATCAGGCCTGCAGTTTTCACTTCAGCTGCCTCTGTGTGGTGTTTGGGCCAACACCTTCACTTTGCAACTGCCTGCTTTTAAAAATAAGCTCTAGTTCAGTGTGAATGCGAAGATTTAAATATAGTTCTACATACATATTCTTACTAATTTCACCTTTCAGTTCTGAAAAATATTCATACAATTTTGAGGACTAGAACTACAGGCCTTACAAATTTTTGAAGGTTTATATTTACTTTATATTTATTATATATTTATAATAACAATTCAAAAGGAAACTGCATGTCTAAATGAGGTATTCACACATAATATACCTGCTAACCTCAGACTCACATAGATGCAACAGAAATATCAGTCCACTGTGAGCTTGATAGTTGAAATCCAGATGATAGTTATCAGAAAATTTCAAAAGAGAGAAAAACACAGGTTTCCTCCTTACTTATCTGTGCATAAAAACGGACAGACCACACAAACTGCACATACTCTTTAACTCGTTGTTGGGATTCCCAAATAACATCCTTTGTTTTTCACACTTAGGATTAAACTCTTGCCTCTATTTATTTAATAGTTAATATGCTCTTGCATTTGAATATCCAGTTATTTGCACTATATGCACGTAGCACATAGTGTATCAGTATTACTGGAAGACTTAAGGTTTCTGTTCTCCTGTATATCACTGCATGTTTACAAAAACTGAACACAGGACTCTCACAATGTTGGGCATATTAGTTGCTTTATCACAATGAAAATGATCTCTTGATTCATGACAGGATGACTGCATCACCTCAGGAAATTTAAAACAATCGACACTTACAGACATGACACTTGGGGGGTGGTTTGATTTCATGTTTGTGGCCTATCCACATGTTGCAGGTAGAGAAAAACAGAAAGGATTTTCTTTTTATTTTGGCAGGGATGGGGAGTTGGTTGTGAGGTTTTTAAGTTTAAAAAAAAAAAAAGCTTCTGTAAAACCTAGTTTGGCTAGGTAACACAAGCTACAATGATAGAAAAGTAAATACCCCCCCCTAACAAAAAACAACAAAATCATGACTTTTAAATACTCATTTATCTGCATTGCCTTGACAACGAGAATATTTCCGAGGTCCTCTCAACTTTGACAATTTAATAATTCGAACAGCTACGTGAGAAATGCCTTAATCTTTTTTGTGTGACTCCAAAGCCCTTTTATGTATGTAAAGAAGGTCTGATGTTGGGAAAATTTTAAGATTCAGTTCTGAGGGCCTTTAATGGTTGTAGCTAGGGGCATACCAGTATCAGCCATCCAAACGTGCATTAGAAACTCTAAGACCTTTGCTTAAAGGATTACAAAGATTTGTTTACAAGTAACAGTATGCTTAATGTACAAAACAAATACCTGCACTCCTCTCAAGCAACTTCAAGGTTTCAGTTTAAACTTGAGTAGTTGGTACATGCAGACTGTGCAAACTGACACCTGCAACTGTACTACAGCTGACTGCTGCAGAAATAAGTAAGTCCTTTAGGGTAATAATGGGCTTAAGTTATGACAAGGGCCACCTAGAAAAAGCCAGGCCCATCCTTGCACAGTGTTTGTTACTTAAAACATTGATGAATGAGCACCAACTTTAGACTGACATTCACCGAAGTAAACAGTACTTACGCTTTCGTCAATTTTTCAAGGACAATTCGCTTCCTAATCTGCATTTGTGCATTTGAATCAACAAGTGGGAAGGTGAGATCTTCCTGCTGATCATCCTGTATTAGACAAAAAACTTTAACAGCTATAACCTAGTGTTTAATTAAAGTCAGTACATCAAAATAGTCACAGATAATCAGTAAGTATTTAAACATTAAGTAACTTATCTCTGAAGAGAAAAAAACCCAAACTAATTTTTAATGGGCAGACAATTGCATAATCTGATGCAACATACAGTATGCAGCTAACATAATTTTCTCTTTCCCTGTGTGAGATACTTATCCACTTATGATAACAGAAACGAAGTAATAATTCTTTCAAGGCCTGTTCAGGCTTTATACAGCCTCCACACTGTTCCACCAGACACTCACTTTGTCTCTGCTGGGATGTTCCCCTGCCTGTGCTTGTGTCGCTGCCTCTTCAGCCAAGATGTACTTTCCTTCATAGAACTCTTTTACTTGGACTTCTAAGAACTCTGTTTCTTCTTTTAACTTTTCATAACTAGGAACAGGCTTAAGTATTCCACCTGAGCCTGTGAAAGGTAAAGAGTAATTCAAGCTGTTTTCAGACTCCTCTACAGCAATAGTGTTGAGATCATCAGCTGTATCTAAGTCATCCTCATCAAGTTCTTCAGACTCCTGGTTGGCAGATACTATGCACTCTGATGAACACAAAGAAGTATAGTTCGGGCCATAGAGAAATTTTAAAGTTTCCTCAGTTCTCCATTCCGTAAGTGTTTGCCTAAGCACTTCTAATAAACTGCCTTTGGAATTAACTGGATGCCTCAGTTCAGGGTTTTTATGTTCTGTTGACTTAGCTAGTGTTCTTTTAAGATGTTCTGCTCCTCTTTTGCTCACACCTAGAAAAACTATCTGTGATCCACACGTATTTACACAGATTTCTGAAGCACTTGATTTCCCAAGAGCAGTATTGTTTGAAGGTGGTGCAGTTACTTCATTATGAACAGAGCAAGCATGTATTTCTTCCTGAGTGTCTATTTTACAATGAGAGAGTTGTTCAATGGCTTCTACCACATCTGCATCTTCAGTTTTAGGCCTGGCATGGACCTTCTGAACATGCTTCTTTTTGAGGATGCTTTTTCTGTGCAATTGCTGTGCAAAATTGGCTGAACTTGACTGACTTCCTGGTAGGACAGAAGAAACAAATTCTTGTTCAGTATCAGTACTGCTGTCACTGGCTGTGTCATGAGAAGCAGATTCACATGGATCTGAAGATATCCTAGGATTTTCAATGTCGGATGCTTTAATTACTTCATCACGTAGTTTTACCTCTTCTCCAGACTGCCCACTACAATAGAAAACACAAGCCATCAGTGAAATAAGAAATGGCTTTTACCTGCAATAGCTTTTCATTCTCACATAAGAATGATAAACAAAGCCTTTCCCCCCTTATAGCAGAAGTGTAATTTTTTGCTTTAAGAAGCTCTTTTGAAAGTCTTCTTGAACTCTTAAGAGTTGCACTGTTCTACAATCAAGATGACAAGTATAAAGAAGCAAGTTCTCAGCTGATTATTGGCAGTTAGAAAAGAACAAGATATTATTAAAGACAGCAGACCAATGTAAAATTTAGCATCATGAACAGTGCAATTTTAAAATGAAGACAGGCATGCTAACACATACGGGAACATAGTACCCTTAAATTAGGGGGACTGCTGAGCTGTTTCAGCATATATGTTTGCCACCTAATGGCAACGCTTTGCGAAAGAAAACAGAAAGTTGCACAATACACAGTGAGGTACAACGAGATGACAGAGTAGTGTGATTTCATTCTGGCTGATATAGACCTTTTAGATTAAGAAGTGCAGAAGCTTTCATCACATATAATTGGCACAATTTTCTTTATAAAGAATAGATGGCATAAAATATTCAAAGTACAAACAGTGCATTTGTTTCAGATTTCAACAGGCTCAATTAAGACACACAATCCAAGAGCAGCTGTACACTAAATCATACAGATCAAATATGCTGGATTAGAATCACAAAGAAAAAAAACCTTTGCAATAGGTTCTAGTAAGCTCTTTTCTATAACAGAGCAAATCAAAGATTCCCTTTTCATCTGCTATGATGCTAAAATTTCTAGCTATTGATGGATACAACAACAAATTTTTCAGTGTACCTCTGTCCCTCCTTCAGCAGCTCTATGTCTGGTGGTCTGCAAAAAGAAGACACAGAATGAGTATTTTCCTGCTCAATCTATTCTCTTGAAATATAAATACAAAAATAGTTGAGTTTGGAAGGAACATCTGAGGATCTTGTAGTCCAACACCCTCTGTTCAAAGCAAGGCTAGCAAGAGCAGGTTTGTGCACACATGTACAGAGAGCACGACTTGTGTGCCCGCAGCACATCGCTGTTACAGTGAACAGAATTTAACACAGTCACCAAGCCACACAAATGTTTGTCAGAAAGGACCTCTGGAAGGCTCTAGTCTGACCTCCTGCTTGAAATGCAACTGTCACCAGCGCTAGGTTAGGTCAGCCACAAATTCATGAAGTTTAAATCTTGAAAAGCTGCAAAGATGGAGATTTCAAAACATTGCGGAGTATCCTGTTTCATTCCACCATAACCTTAGCACAATTTTTTTCCCAATGTCCAACCTGAACCATTCATGCAGTTACTTGTGGCCATCAACCAAGAATAGTTTGGCTCTGTAATCTTTCTATTTTTAACTAGTTGTACACTACTTTCAGATCACCCTTTAGTCTCCTCTTTAACAAACTGAACATGCCAAGATCCTCACAGACCATGAAGTTCCTCTAGTAAAGACAATCCTGGGCTAGTTATAGGAAAATGTTTTAATTAATGCAAAAATATGAATATTCAGGATATTTTTATTTATTTTAAATTTTACTTTGTTAAAAATTAGGCTATCAAGTTAAAATTTTCTTAAGAAAATCGTTTTCAAAGGTTTCCAGAAACTAAAAACATCACTAAACAAATTCTGATGAGTTTCTTTCCAAAGCTCTATTTCCATTCAGTTATGAGGCAGCATCACAATGCTATTCCTGTTATCCAATACCAAGTGTTGAAAATCTCATCTGTCCTATGACTGAAAGAGAACCTTTTAGGCAGGCACTAAATGCAAGTCAATGCACAAGCACCTTTCAGTATGTAAAAGACCCCACAGGTTTAAATAGATGTAAAGCTGCACCACTCATACCAATAAACTGTGTTTGGAAACTAAAGGTGGTAACATAGAGTGATTTAAATTATTAGCTCCATATAACTCTTCGGAGTTTTAAGTGCAGGTTGTAGTCTTTTCTGTCACAGGAATTTCAGATATTCTACTGTGTAAATGTGTATTGGTGTGTGCACATGTACTGGTTGTGCAAAGAGGTGTAGCTAGCCAAGAACTACTGAGAGTTTGTTTGTTTTTTGAAAATCCTGCCTCCCCACCACCACCCAAAATAAATAATTAACTATGTCAAGCATACCACAACTATACACTTTTGATGTGAAGAATAAAGGGAGATTTTAGAAATACTTTTCTTAAAGACAGGAAAACAATACCTCAAAAGCACTGGTAAACTTAAACTTTTAATGAAGAGTCTAGTTTTACCTACTAGAATACCTCAGATCCAATCAGGCTGCTCAAAAGCTCTTCTCTCACTAATCAGATATTTCATATGACACCTGTAACTCCACCTAGTTTCTTCTGTTGGAAACCAGGAGACTATGAGAAGTAGTGTCTTTGAGAATGAATAAATTTGCTGAACATTCTTTATGCAAGTGTTCATTGTTCAACAGTGACACCCATTGGCTCCACTGATTACTTGCAAGCCAATGTTTCCTAAGCTAGGAACACAGACTGCATGACACTGTCCCAAAACATGTATTACAGGAAGAACAAGAAATGGGCAATCTGAAATTTGTATCAGATAAACAAGCTCTTCATGTTATAGTCTGCTTTCAGATGCAAGCATTTACAGTCTAAGCTTAAGATCGATGCCAAGTGCTATGCTAAAATTAGAAAATCTCTTGTAACAGGGTAAGATTAATTCAACCTGTACATTGTATGGTTTGTAAAAATCCAATCCTAGTAAGTACATTTTAAAGTTAATAGGAGTTAACTATTATTTATGACTCGTCTGCCGTCTAAACTAACATGGTCATGTCTACTAAGTACACGTGAGTAGTACTGAACCATGTCAATTACTGTAATCCATACAGCAGCAACACTTTTAAAACAAACACCATGCTAAGCTAATGTGTTAACATCAGTTACCTCTGCTTCAGCCAAATCACTTTGATGCGCTGCAGCTATTTAATTACCACTGCAGCCTGCATATAGAAATAATATTCTCAAAAGGTGCAATGAATGTATAAGATTATACTTACTTGTCTTCTTCTCTCATCCATACCGGACTTTTGGAAATTTGAGCTTCAAAATACTTAGATGCTCTATAGCAAAAGTTGCTGCAAAAGCACTGGCAATGAGAGAAAGCAAGAAAACATGACTAAGGCCGACTTTAATACATAGAAAAGTACAAAAGTAATTCCTTTTAATGCTTGTAAAATTAAGTACCAATACACATTTCTTTTCAAGGCTATAGCCAGGTTTTTAGTTCACCTGAGAAACCCAACCTATCAAATAGGCCTATCCCATTCCCACAAGCCACATTTAGCTGCTTCTTTCTTCCCCATTTTTCTGGTTTCTGCACTTTTATTACATACTGGGAAGCAAATCAGCGTTGGATTCTATGTAACAATAATTTAAAAAAACCCCAACAAACCAAACTGTTCAAAGAGCAACCCATAACCCAATATGCTGTTAATACAGTTTCAAAGACATACATTAAAATTCAGGTGTTTAATAATGAAAATTTTGGTTCACAAGAGAACCTGGTATTTTGCAATACTTGGAACAACACCTAAAAATCTCCAGCATCTTTGAAAAATTGATTTGCAAACTTGCATCACAAGGGAGGACAGCAAAGCATCCTACCTCTTGCTGGAGTCTTGCCTGGTTGCTCGAGAAAGCAATTCCTAAAATTTTGTGTATCCCAGAGTTTTAATCAGAGGAATGCATACTACTGACACTGAAGAAATTTGTTCTGTAACTGGTAACATTTATCTTACCATTTAATGTCTAAGTGTCTTTAGGTGATTGTGTATCCTGTGAACTGTCAAAGATGACTTTTATGCAACCACATGTGTGAACATGCTTCCAGAAAAAAAATATTTCCTGAAGAGTTAGGTTTTATGTTGAAAACTCCTCAAAAAGAAACCTAAGTGTTCCCCGAAAAAGAACACTAAGGAATATATAAGATGTAACTTGTACTACACTACTGCAAACTTCAGTGCTTGAAAAGGATGTGCACTTTGATCCTCCTAAAGCTCACTGACTATGCTGGAGCAAAATAAAGAACACTTCTTCACAAATGTCTTTAACAGATCAGCTGTGCCACATTCAAACTGATATGTAGTAAAGTAAAACTTTCCATTTTATGTTTCAACTTAGAAAACACATGTATTTTGTCTTACCAAAGACATCATCTAGAAAGTGAAATGCACGAAAATTTCATATTCTAACAGTTTGTAAAAATTATTTTCATAATAATCAAATGTATTTTTCTCTGAATCAAGCCACTATATGAATGCTGTTAAAAAATGAATTTCTGATGTTGCTACCATTAAACACATTCTAGAAACAGACTTGTTACCATACCTTTCTTTCAGTGATATCATAAACTCGGTTTGTTTTTGTTGAAATTCTGTACTTCTGCTTTGGCACCTAAAACAATACACTTTCATCAGCAAGACTGTCAGTTCCATCGTGACAACAGAGAAAAAACTTCATTCTTAATTCACATCTGTGGACATGTGCAATATATTCTATTTAACTGAACTGCATACTACAACCACCTTTCCTCTCAATTCTTCTGATGTTGCACCTTCTCAGATGTAAGAAAGGTCATTTATCTTTAATCATATACATCTCAATAATCAGTAAAAGCCAGCTCCATAAGAAAACCAGTACCAAACATATAACAGTGGAGCTGCCATGGCAGAAGCTTTCCTCATGTGTAAGTGCTGAGCACTTACAGACAGGTCCTTCTTTAATCCAGAGATATTTATATGCTGTGAGACTGTACTGTCAGACCCAGCCACTACCCAGGCAAACCCAGAGAGGAACTTATGTAAACTGTAACAGTTTTGAAATTAACATCTGTGCAAATATATGAAGTCCAAAACAGTATATTGTTTTGTACTTGAGTTGATTTTTTTCAGATAATCACATGTAGCACTGATATTATATCACAGGTTATCTAACTGACCTTTGAGCTCGGCTTAAGCTCTGATATATCACACCTAAAGAAGGATAGCTTTGATCTTGCCACAGTTGACATACATTTTCATAGCATACGTATATGCATTCACATAATAATATCCGTGTGTTGTATTATTTTTTCATGTCAATCCTTCTCATAGACATCTTTTGCTACACTGACAAAAGAACAAGATTTCGAAGTTTTTTTTCATTCACAAAGGAAGGCCATGAAGCCACAATTCAGTCATCTTTATCATTGTTGACACAGATCCATGCACTGTGATTCCGATCATTCAGTAACTGATTCTGTCATACAGTAACTCCTGTCTACTCATCAAATTTTACCTTTGACTTCAGAAGGATTATACTGAAATAGAATGATATAATGCCTGGTTCATTATTTGACAGTAATCTCTGCTTAATATTCTAACTTTAAAATTAAAAAGAAAATGCAAGAGAATAAAAATTGTGAAAAGGTTCCTTTGATAACAGGATTAATAAAAAGCAACTTACATTTTCCAGTTTATTGTGACATAGAGGATAACCACATAGCTTGATGATAGACCGTTCATCAACGATGTCTTTATAGTGAGATGGAGTAATACATTTTCCCTAAAATGACAAGAAAATAGTTCAACAACAGATACTGGAAAACTTGTCATTTTTTTGTACCCAAACCATCTCTTAAGCATATAAATATCTTAAATTTTATAACAGTTATCTATTAATATTAATAAACATTGAGAACCTACACAGGAAAAAAGGAAAAGGGTAAACAGAGAAAGAAAACAGACATGGACATTTCTTTTTACATATACAAGACCTTCATAATATTGCCTCTAGTGTGGCCCCTATTTCTGTAATTTTCCTCTGTTTACATGTTTTGTACACCTATTTATCAGCCTATTTACAACCTTAACAAGAGTAATCATCATACCATTCCAACAAAACTGTGCTGCCAGGTAACGGTGCATTTTAGAGACTCTGTCTAAATTTACAGATAGCATGAGGTAGACCTAAATTTTTTATACTTCATCTGTCAGTCCAGAACCAGAGAGGTATAAACAAAAGCTGTGATAAAAGAGCGAGGATTCATCAGTGTATACAGCCCTGCAAAACTAGGGCACGTTTTCACTGCAGAACCCGTAAAAATAAGGAAATCGTTATCAGAGCTGGCACAAGAGGGAATGAACGGTTTGTCTATTTTAAACTGCAGCAAATTGTTCCAAAAACTTTTAAGAAAAAGTACCACACTAAGATACAAAACGGTATAAAAACTTGCAACACCTACACAGTTTAGAAGGAACTCTTCAGTAATGTCCTCTTCCAGGAGCTGTTCAACAATAGACAATGCTTTTTTCTCAAATTCGATCTTCTTTCTCAGTGCAGCCTCCAGAGCTGCTTTCCTGTAACAGAACAGACACTGAATGATACAGAGGACAGATTTCTATAAAAAATTTTCTGATTGTATTTTTATCTTTTTTTCTGAAATACAGTAGCTTACATTTTCCTGCATCACACCAAAGCATCAAGTAACTGGACTAGTAATTCTGTTATAACCACAAACGGTTACATATTTTATATTGGTTTGCTTTATTTGCTGGTCAAGAAAAGTATTGATTCTCACTGTATTGCAATACACTCCCCAAATTTTCTTGCAAGAGGGAAACTCAGAACTGACTGGACAAAGAGCCTGGGACAATTTATGGAGTGCTGTCAGGAAAACAGGAACTGGGTAAGACATGCAAAATAGGAAGAAAAAAAGGACTGGGACTTGACTGAGTGTGAGGTTACAAAGTAAAGGAAGGAATAAACCAAACAAATCCCACTTCCTGAGTGTTTTTTGATGTAAATAATTATAAATGGCAGGTATGCAAAGAAGTTAAGATGGCAAAAAGCAAGGAGTACAGGCTATGGAAATACAATTTAGATTACACACTTTTAGTATATTACACAATGCTGAGGTGTGCGTGCTGTTAGAAGTTACACAGCATCACTTCAAACATATCTGCATGATGTTGATGCTGGTGATTTACTGAAGTTAGTCATAGTACTCTGAAAAAGTAAAGCCTCTGCAATGCAAAGACTGCAATTTCAAAGTGAGGCAAAACAAGACAAATGTCACAGATGTACTGTTCCTCTCAAATTATACCTTTGAGCAGCATCTTCATTTTTCAGAGCAGCTGAATGCTTATTTCCTAGAAATCAAATATAAAAATATACAAATTAGTGTATTTTCTTAACAGAGGAAAATGCTGGAACCTGAAAAATATTAAAACCTCTAAACTGTAAGCACAATCAAGATAATTGCTTAGTAACTTGCTTTTGATGGCTGTGATTTCAGTAAGCTGGTATTCAGCAACCAGTCAGACACACTTTTAAAGTGTGAAAACAGACAGGCCCAACTCTTCTCACACTCTCATTCATTGTATCCTGTATACACAAAAAAGGAAAGAATAATTCTGACAGTAATTTTGTGCCAGCTACACCCCCTGGCCCTCCAGGCCAGCGTTACTCCTGCACCCCACTGCTGTCCCCACGGCTGTCCCACCGCAGGCACCCTCACACAGAGCCGCTATTGCCGCCCTCGCTGCCGCCAGCGAGCCCTGACCCAGCTTCCGACACGGGTGCCCCGGGCAGCTGCTCCCCTACGACAAGAGCAACAGGCAGGGGAGATACCGGGCTGTTATCCTGGGAAGGACGCAGCGCTCTGACCAGCCAGCTGCACGACCCCGACACAGCCCGCGTCCGACGCTCAGGGCGGGCCGGGGCGGGCTGTCCCCTCACAGCCCGAGGGGACGCCGGGTCCCTGCCTCGCCTTGCCCGGCCCGCCGCTCATCACGGCCCCGCACCCGGTCCGGTCCGGTCCGGCCCGGCCCGGCCCGGCAGAGGCCCACAGAGCCGACCACGGCCGGCCCGCCGCTCTCCCCGGCATGGCGGGTTGGGCGAGTCCGCCGCTGTGCCGGCCTGGGGGCACAGGGAGAGCCCAAAGCGCCAGGCGGGGGGAGTGGGGGGACTGGCCCGCGAAACGTAGCCCCCACCTGCGCGCCGCCGGCGGGGCTTGCCCGTCCCGGCCGCCATCATCGCCATCACCGCCGCTCCGCCCGCCGACCTCTCACCCGGGGCGGAGCTGCTGCTGCGGCGGGGCCGGGCCGGGAGAGGTGGCAGTGCGGAGTTGAGGGGTTCGGCTGGTGGGGGCTGAGGTGAGGTGAGGTGGTGCTGTGCCCTTGTGGTTTTTAATTCAGCTTTGTGTTATAGGCTGAGACTGGCAGCCTCTTCGTCCCAGCCTGCGTGTGGTACCGCCCAGAGAAGGGGTTGGGGTGTTTGTTTATTAGGAGGGAGTTTGGTGAGTATTAATAGAACGTTTCGCATGGTTCAGATGCTGCCCACTTGCCGCTGAAACCTCCTAAAAGATTCAGTTAGAAACCGGATTAAGTATTAAGGCCGGAGACCATCTGCGAGCTCAGCCAGTAAATCCCTGGAGCAGCACGGTGGGTGCTTGGGGAGCGTTTCAAGGCTGTAAGTACATTGTGAAGTTACTGAGAGCTGAAAATGCAACAGTATTGGCGTTCGAAAGTATGTTACATTTTTTTGTCGGGATTAGTAACATTCTGTAAAGTGAAGAGCTCAAATAGTACGAAGTGTGGTAATAAAGTGTGTGGTAATGACCTGGTTAAAATGACAGGCTAGAAAGGATAGGTCTCAGTGACATACAGATGTCAAACTGGACCATCGAGAATAGAAAGTGAGTTGTTTATTCTTTGAATAAAGAAGGTCACATAAAAATGTCTTTTAAGCTTTTGTGAGTTGTCCCCCTTTTGTAAGCATCCAGATAGATTTGTTGTCTGTGTGTTGTCTCATGTAGCTTAGGTCAAATGTAAGAGGAAAGCCTGAGGACACCACACGGAGATGTCTGTGTTTTGATGAATAGTTACCTAATTGACCAGATGTAGAGGTAATTGACACTCGTAGTGATCATATAACCAGGTTTAGGCCCATGGCATTACTTAATACTATAAAGATTATGACTGCTGCTATGATATGTCGTATGGGATACCCAAGCTTGATTGTATTTGTAATTCATGGTCCTGGTTATGTAAGACTTGGTACATACTTGACATTACTTAAGTGTATAACTTCGTTGTTTTTAGCAAGAAAGTTGTAAATTTTAATACTTAGAGATAAAAGGCCACTGAACTAGTCCAACCTAAACACTAGAAAGAAATAGATTATATTGTATATGTAATCTTGACGGGACTGTTGATATAAAGCAGCACGGTGTTTGGATGAGCGCCTTCACGTGCCAGATATCGGGTTAGTGTGTGCCAGTCAGGGCTGAGCAGAAGCACCTCTGGTCAGAACAGTCACAGAAAATGTAGCGTGTCATGGGCTATCACATTTGGCATGCAGTGAGCCCAGACTTGCTCTGTATTAGCTGCAGGTTTCCATATATGTGCCCAAAGTAGTCACTGAAACCTTCAAACTTCTTAAGGTTACCCAGATAGTACTTGAAAAATTGCTTTCCTGTGCATAGAATGCAGGTTGTTTCCTGTCTGTAATATTGTCTCCTGAAAATATGGGGAGTAGAATAATATAGCGTACACCTCTTAAAAAGGAATTTTCCCTTATTTTCCAATTATGTAGTCTTAATATCTGTCGAGATTGTTCTTATTCCTCTATTAACATTTTTTTGATAATGTGATTATTTTTCAGCCTCTGTTTTAAATTCATGTAATGTAATACTGCCCTCTTTAATTTATAATAGATTTTGATGCCAGAAGAACACAGTCAAACTATAATGGCAATTGATGAACTTCAAGCCATAATACAAAGATGTGTAAGTAGTTTTCTTTCCTTCGAAGTAACAAGTATAAGTAGTGTGAATTTCTCTTCATATATTATAATTAAAACCAAAATGACCTCAAAAAACAAGTCAGCTGTTAGCAGAACTCCTCACTGGAGTTCAGCCTCCATGTTTCATTGACTTCTCTGTGGTGCTTATCCCAAGATGCTTGATTATTTCTGCTTCTTGGAGAAAGAAGTGTTGTTGTACCCAGGAACAAAAGCAGGTTTTTGTAGAAAATACATCTTCTAAACAGAATGCTGTAGTCTAGACTTAATGCTATTGAAATACTGCCTTGATGTTCCATCATAACTTGGTAGCTTTTTCAATATGTGAAAAATGTATAAAAGTTACAATGATACTACATTTAATTTTGAAATTAAGGCTTGGAATTTCTTATTTCTTACTTGACTTTAATAAGTATGGAGTTAAACATTAATATTTTCTTTCTAGCAAATTCTGGAAGAAGCTGATTTCAAAGGAGAAGATTTTAATCTGTTTCAGGTAGCAGGTCAGAAGTGTTTGGAAGATGGATATGCAGCTCAGTTATTAGAAGTAATTCAAAATGAGAAAAACAAGGTGAGTTTAAGTTTGCACTATATATTAGTGTTTATTAACATCATTAAATATAAAACTGCTTATTAAGAGGGAAAAGCTACTTTCCCTGTAGAGCAAGGCTGTACATATGAATAGCTAATAAGTTGACCTGTGTTAAGTGCACATTATTCTGTGTTCAGGTAGCTCACAGAAACCCAAGTCACAGTAATCTTAAAACCATTCGTAACTCTTCTTTGTGAGTGAAGCAAAGAGAAAAGGAAGGACGAAAGCATAATCAGGAGAAAGGTACAGCCTCCCACTTCTGCAGGACAGGGACTTCAGATGGTGTACTAGGTCTGGCTGGCATGGAGTTGGCTTTCTTCATGGCAGCTTGCATAGTGCTGTGTTTTAGATTTCTGACTAAAAAGGTGTTGATAACACACCAGTGCTTCAGCTACTGCTGATCAATGCTTGTACAGCATCAAGGCCTTCTCCATTTCTCACTCTGCCCCCAGTAAGCAGGAAATTTGGGAGGAGACACAGCTAACCCAAAGCAGTGAGATATTCCACGCCATGTAACATTGTGCTCAGCAGGAAAGACATGTGGATGGGGACCCATTCCAAAATAGCTGTTGCTTGGAGGCTGGCTGGGCATTGGTCTGCTGGTGGGAGTTGGTTTGCATCATTCCCCTTGTCATGCCCTGCTACCTTTTGTCATTCACATATTACATTGTCCTTACCTTTGGGGTTAGCCTGTTTTGCTCTTTTGACTCTCGCCCCCATCCCCATCTGAGGGACAAGAGCTAGGAAGCAGTGGTGGGGTGCTTAGTTGCTGTCTGGGGTCAGCCCACCACAAATGGATATAATAATATTGACCAAAACTGTAGGAGCCAACTAGGCTGATGGCAATTTGAAATACTACTGTTTGTGGGCACTAGGGATGCTGGGAGAATATACGAAACTGAACAGAGATAAATAGGAAGTTCAGAAAGAAAGTGAAGGGCAGAATATTTTAGCAATGTTACATGGGGTTCACAATCTGGTTTTGAATTCTGTGAGTTTGAAGTAACAACTGAAAGTCTGAATCCCCTCCCCTCAAGTTACGACTAATTTGTCCAAGTGTTCTTTCAGCACAACTCCTCTGCTCAGTCCTGTTTTAAATGTATTTTCATAGACATTTAGAAGTATATATTGACATGTTAATGTTAAGAAATAGAAGAAAACTATACAAAATATACAGCTGTGTTTATATAGGTATGGGGAGAGAATACAATGTGTGTCAAATTATGCTAACAGTAGTTAAATATTCAATGACAGTGGCAGTAACGGTTACAACCTTGATCTGTTGTCGCTTTTGGTCTTTATGTATACAATCATTCTGGGTTTAGAAGACATCCAGTTTTGGTTTATTCTCTGAAAATCTGGTTTTTAGGTTATCATCAAGAATATGGGTTGGAATCTCATTTCTCCTCTTGTTAGATGTATTTTCATGTACAAACAAGAAGATGATAAGCGAGAAAGCTGCCTGAGGATACTAGATCAGTTGGCACAGGTATGGGTTTGAAACACATGATTATGAAACAATAGTGTTAGGGAAGTTCTGCACAGAAAGGGGTGCTAGATCATTAATCCACAAAGCTAGTGCACCAAAGGCCAGTTACACAAACATACACAATTCGGTTCTGACAATATTTGCATAATGGATCTACATCACTGCTTGGATAAGCTGCTCTTAGTTTAACGTTCTCTCACCTCCGTTTAAAGGTACAGCAAATTCTGAATTCATGGTGCAAGTTCAGTGGGTAGGGCTCTTTGGAAGAGGCAGCCTCAGCATCAGAGGTGTGGTTTTCACACTGAAATGAGCTAAGTTGATCTAAAGGACACAATCTTAGCTGAGTTGGCTAGCTTGAGTAAAACTTACAGTATGTTGCTGAATGTGTTTTCTAGTATCTAATTCAAGGTCTCTCTGTTGATGTTTTCTCTTTAGTTGTTTCAAAACCATTCTGCAAGACCTTGCCATTTTCCACTTATCTGTGTCTGAATAGTATTTATTGTTCCCTTTTCTATCATTCACTCTGCAAAGTCTTTTCTTTAAATCATTCATCCTTCTTCAATATGAGAATCATTACCTGATGATTCTGATGGAGTAGGAGGGGAAAAATGTTTTGATCTGTAAAAAACTCATTCTCTTTCATTTATGCACTCCAAAAACAACTTGCAAACTTTATAGCTTGAATTAAATTCACACTCAAATTCTAATTCTCTCTCTGCTCCTAAGGATTACTTTGCAAAGGTACTGTGAGGTTTTTAAAACCCATAAAAATCAGGTTTAGTCTCAATTTTTACTATTACATGTTTTCAGCTCATATGAAAGTGTACACACAGGTATGCTCTACCATAGATGTTAATTGTAGGCACGTACTTATTGTTTCATATTTGTTTTCTTAAATCTTACCTTGGATATTCAGATCTTCTCCCTTGATGTTCAGGAACTTCGGTATTGAAGTTTGCATGTGATTCGTTTTTTTTGTTATGACCATGGTTATTTAAAAATATGCATTGTTCCACTCTTGCAGCTCTGCAATCCAAAGGAACTTTTTTTAGGTTTACTTGAGCAGATTGAGCAGACCTCTGGAGAGCAAGTGTGCCAAACTGTCATGTTATTGCTTCAGCCTTTGCAGACAGGTGGGAATTGAGTTTATTATGCGATTTATGAGATAAATTGTTTTCTCATTTATTTATCAATTTAGTTTAGCCTTTGCTGGAATGGTTTCAGAATACATCTGTCCTGACAAGCTTTACAGTTTATTATATTCTGTAAAATAACACAAGGCATACATTTCATGCTTATATTGGCCTGTTAGAAAAATATTTTAGATGGGACTAATAGCATCAGTTGAGAAAGCAATATTTAGCTATTTTTCATCATTTACAAGAATGTGGTCCTATGACAGTTATATTTAGAGGTGTAAAGCACTCATGCTGTTGTTGCAGAAATAAGGAATCACATGGATTTGTGAAATTCATCATTTAACTTCTAAAACATGCAATTCTATTTTTTTATAGTCTAAAACTTTCATTTCAGTTGAAGCATGTTGAAATACTTTATTGGTGAAGGGGGGGAACATTATTCTGGCTTACATTTGAAAATTTAAAATATTCAGTTTGGCCATTCTCTCAGTAGGTAACAAGCAGTAGTTGCTGTTTTGTTAGATGAGATGAAATTCAGTGTTGTGTGTCAAGTTGAAGTCTGATTGTAGCAATCTCCAAGATGTGTTATTGTATTATGTTAGAATTTAACAAGAGAAATATGTGGTTTATTGGATAGCCAATTTGCAGTTAGTCTGCACTGAGTCCAGGTAAAATGGTGTTGCTTCCTCAGTCTGGGAGAGTCTCTGTTAGTTTTGCCATGGAGTAAAACCCAGAGTCAGTTCTCAGCAGAAAAGCTGGGCCATTGTCTCTGGTTTTGCCAAGCACAAAAGGAGTCAAGTAATAAATGTGTTTTCCGGGTCAGATATGTGCCATTTCACTTAGCCCAGTTCTAGAAAAGTGGATTTTCTTTTGGTCCTCATCCTGGTGGTGTGGAGAAAGGAAGAATGGTGAAATGTGTGACAGCTTTAATATTCGTTACTTGCAAATACATGATCATGTTGACTACAGTATATTAAACTAGGGGATGATGTTTAGTCTGGCTGGATTTGCTCATGTGATTTCAGGTATCAGTCCCTCTCCTTCCCTGAAAAGGAAATGTTTCTTACGTAGTCATGTTGTTTTTCTTCATGTTTTCCTCTACTAAGTAAGTAATAAATTAGTGTCTCAAAATGTTCTATTTTTCCCCTTTTTTATTTTCTTTCCTCCAGTGCTTTTGAAACTTCAGAACAAGAAAGCCTACTCAGTGGGTTTGTCATTGGCCATGATTATGAATCAGCTTACTCCCTTACCTGTACCTTATACGAAACAACAAATACAAGAAGATAAACTTGGTCTCTGTCAATGTTGTAATGCAGTGGTGGACTTTGCTAAACCTTTTGTGAATGAAGTTGTTAAAAATATGGAAAAGTCATCAGAATACAATGACATGGAGCTGAAAGAAGAATTAATAAAATTGTGAGCATTTTACGTCAGTGTTACGTATTCCTGTAACTTAACAAAAAGAGTAGTAGGCATTTATTATATAGATAGCAAATAAATCACATTTTAGTGTTTTATAATGCTGCCAACATGTATCCAACTAATGTGGTATTTTGACAAAGAATCCCTAAATAGGCCTGATATATGTATGAAGTGAGAGAAGAAAGGTAAAAACTACTTTCTGTTTAGTACAGGGAAAGGGTAAACAACTATTAGTTGCTGTATTGTGAAGCTGATTTGGTAGTCCTCTCCTTCTCAAATTTACAGCAGTGAGAGTAATCATAGTCTGGAGGTGAAGTGTAAGGAATGCTTCTACCGGAGATGTTTGGTTTGGTTTTTTTTATTCTCTGTGGAATACCTTGAATAGCAGCAGCTGATATGAATACAGACATTATTCTTGGTCATCAATAACACTATTATAGTCTGTATTTATGACTGTATTGGTGATTTAGTTCCACCCCTTTCTATTTCAGCTGTATGAAAAGCCTGAAGTACCCATTATTGACAGCTCAGCTTGAACAACTTGAAGGCATTGAAGAACATCCTTTTCGGCATTTTGCAACTGAAATTATAGTGAGTGCAGTCAAAATTAATTGCAGTGTGTGCAGAACCAGTGGTCTAGTTGATAATTGCCTGTAATTTGTTCTAGAGCTCATTTTGATTTCATTATTGGTTAGTGGGGTGACTTACTGGGCCTTGTAAGGTACATCCTGCCTTTCCTGTTGGAAACAGTCTGAAAAACATGTTTTTAATGCTAATTATGAATTACCTTTTCTTCTCTTTCTCAAGAAATTTACATCTGTTTATGGCATTAGGTAGTGAGAGCTGAAGCTAAGGTCAGTAAGTCATGCTTTGACTGTACGACATCTTGTGTAATCCTAATTTTCCAAAATATGCCATCCTGGATGTTGGGTTTGGGCAACCCCAGAATAGTGAGCTGACCTTGATCTCCTCATTTCTCTGTAATATGTACAACAGGAATTACACTCTGTCCTCAGACACATGAAGGGTGTTGGGCGGTAACCACTGTAGTATTTCTGGTGTACAAATGTCAGGTGTTCCTTGTGTTGTGCATCACAGGAAAGAAAGGCCATACAAAGCAATTCTAACTTTAAATCAGGGCTTGCCTCTAGCAGCTAAATGTTGTGCTCCATATTGATTAGTGAGAAAAAACCAAAATGCTGAGTATTCTGTGTTCCGAAAAACACAGAGATTTTGTGACAAAAGGTTTTCATGAACCTATTGTTACTCATAGCATTGGGAATAAAGGAGCTGAACTAGGAGTTTGCAGGTGGTCTTTATTCTGCCTTTTGCTAACTTTTGTGTGCTTGACTTTGCTATCTTAGTAACATTTTTCCAACACTAGTCATTTTTCCTCCAGGGATTTTTTTGTGTGCGTTTGTACATATATCATAAATATCACCTATTTATATTATTTTATATATTTAAAACATATTTATATTAATTTATATGCATACTGTACAAGAGAATGTACTGTAAATACAGTTAGAGCTTTAAAACTTAATTGGTATACAGGTGTTTTAAGGCAACTATAGGAAATCTATTTTTATTTTTTAGAACATTTTGTGGAATATAAGAGAATTGATACCATTAGTGTTTGTACCTAATAAAGGCAAAAGTCCGCCCTGGGAGAATCCGGAGTTTGCAGACATAGAGCGAAAGAATTCCACTGATTCTTTGGCATGTCTGTCTTATCTGGTGTTTGTTCAGCATTTTGGTGTTGAATGCTTTCCAATGGTTTTTAGGTAAGAACTATTCTTTTTCACTTACTTTAAGTCTGTACTTTGAAGATTCTTTCTGAGCAGAAGAGAACTTTATTTGTGAACAGTTATGAATGAAATCTGTATTTCAGTAGTATTAATTTTATGTCAATCTTTATGCATTTATATTTTATGTAAGTTTATATATATAAAGTACATACTCCTGCAGATGTATTGCAGTTTAATTTTAGATGAGCTGTCCTTTAACAGAAACTGGTATGATTAGTCACATGCTGAAAATTAATTGTATTAAATGTTCATTTACACATCTATAGACAGTTTCCACATAAGAGTTCTTAACAGTGATTTGACTTACAATTCTTTTATCGATTTAAAAATTAATTATTTTAGAAAGATATTTTTATTTTTTCAAAGAATACTAATCCTGTCAAATATATTAATTATGTGCAAACATATATGCCTTATGAAGTTTAACGTAGCCTAATTCTTCTCTTCTAGTCCTTCATACCTTCTGCTGTGCAATATGACACATATTGAAGTGCTGCTGAAAAGGTAGGGTTTGTGGAATTTGCAGGTCTAGATAGTGGGTGTGATCTTTTCCAGTAATTCATAATACCAAATTTGAAATATAGGTAAGTTCAGAGGAAGTTTTTAAACTTGAGCATTAAAATGGCAAGTTCCACAAAAGATGGCTTCTCTTATTAAGAAGGAGAAGTTGTCTAAATGTTTATGTATTGTTTACCTCTTGTATGTGATATGGTATTGTGATACCATTTTTAGAAACTTTATTCTGAAAATGTAAAATTAGTAGTTTAAACACATGCAGAATAATTAGAGTGTACACTTACTTGCACTTCTGTAACAATTATTACTGAAGGCAACTATTGTGAAAATATTTATTTGAATGTATTCTGACATGATACAGAAAATACTTAAAGGTCAGGCTTTCTAAAGGAAACCAAACTTTTCTATATATTGTGATTATTTCACCTTCCATAAGCAGCAGTGTTACCAAATAGCTTCTAGCACTGCTATGGAAGGCAAGTTTCCTATTCTGACTGCTTACCATTTAATTTTCTTTGGTAATCAATGTCTCAGTACCTATGAGAGATGACACTGCTTTTGAGCACTTAAAAATACTGAGGGAGAAAAAGTAATTTTTGACTGTGAAGAGATGAGTCTAATGTTCAACTTCTCATCCACAAGTTTATTCTAAAAATCTTTGAGAAGAGTAACGAAGATTCTGTATTTTAAAAATAGAGTGAAAATTGTTGAGGGACAAGTTCTTGTTGACCTCTGTTCTACTGTTTCTTCTGAAATATCCACTGTCTTTTTAATTAACAACTTATATTTGATTTTTTTTTCTAGAACAGAAGAATCTGTATTATCTAAAGGACTTGTAAGTTGTTTTTTTAAATTAAATTTTCAATGTTAGAATGTTTTATTTTTCAGTTTAAGGATCGGTAAAACTTGTTTCCCCTTCTAAGAGGGGTACAACTGATAGTTCAGATAATAGTTTCAGAAATATTTTGATGCTTAATTAAGTATTCTTCAGTCTTAAAAATACCTGTATTTATTGAACTTACAGTCCTGCATAAATGTTTAAATTACAGTTTTTACTTAAAATTGCAGCTTCTTGGAACTTGCAATATCTGAATGAGTATTTAAGAGTGAAGGGTGTTTTAGCCATGAGATGTTAAGCTGATGTATTAACATCCTGTATATGTGCATACTGTTGGCAGCCTTCTTTTCTTTTCCCCACCCTGCAGGATCTGTTTGAGAGCTGTTTATTGAGAATGGAAGATAACAGCCTTCTCCATCCCTATTTAGAATTCAGAGTCTTTATTAATGTACCTCAGGTAATAAGAAACAATGTAGAGAAGTCTTCAAATTTTGATTAGAAATAATGCCTAGCGGTCCTCTAGATGTCTGAGAGTGGGCATATTACTGGACCTTTTTACATCTGTACCATTAAATTGAAACCTTCAGTGTCTTGCTCTACAGAATTGATTGTCTCTTCTACCTCCTGCAGCGTGAAGTTTCAGTGACAATTAAAACGCACCCAAGTGTATGTACAGGTCACTGAAGCAGATGGGCACAGATCTTAGTTGAAAGGTGGTGCATGCTTGTTTTTGTCTCCTCCTTGCCAGTCTGCTGCTTGGCTACATCCTTATGTGGAACTCACAGTACAAGAGTAGAGCTCTTGTGGATCAGCCCTGGGATTTTGACCACTGAAGCTGGCATGAATTTCTCTGATGAGAATCTTCACATAATCACCTGGACATTCCCAAGTGTGCTGTGGATTTTTTGTTTGGTTGGTTTTTTTAGTCTTGAGTAGATTTTGGTCAGTGTGATGTAATGTAATAATTTGTATGTAATTATAAACTGTATTTCCTTTTTCTGACTGCAGGATTTGGTAAAAATTATGACCCTTTGCCCCATGGAGAATATGGTATGTTAAGTGGCCTACAGAATCAGTAAATGCTGAATAAATTTTTTTAGAATTCATCTGATAAGCATCTCTGCTTTTTTTAGAGAAAGAAGAGTTTAAATATTTTGCAGTTGTTCATAGACAAGTTTGACACAGAGGGAAAATACACATTATTCAGGTATGCATCCCAGTTACTGTAGGTTGTGTAATAACAGCCCTAGTGCAGCTTAATTGCATAGATACAATGATTTCTGACAGAATTTCCATCTGATAAGCCATATTAATTTTACTATGTTAATTTTTTGATAAATAATGAATTTCAATTGCCTCATATAAAATTAGCTGTCTTATGTAAGCCAGTGTTTAAAGGTTACATAGTCACTCTGTTTTTCTGTGGTAAAACTCCCACTTAGTGAATGTCATCTAAGTTTTGAGCTAACTCTACGGGCAGCTTTGAAGAGATAATGTCTTTGTTTTGTTTGTTTGAAGGTGTTTACTGAAGACAAGCAACCATGCTGGTGTGGAAGGATACATTATTAAAAATATAAAAGATCAGATTCACATAGCATTAACGGTGAGGCTGTTACCAGTAAAAACCAAGTTGCCTTCTCAAAATTCTATCAGTATGATGTTGAGAAAATGCCTACAGCTTAAACTTTGAGTGATGCATTAAAAAAATCCACTTTGAGAAGAAACCTAAGATTGAAAAATTTTATTAAGAACATTACTTTGGCTTTTTCTGTCTATGCATATTTGGGTTATAATTTTACAGTTGTATTTTTAATTGCACAATCTTACTGTATTTTTCTATATAAGTTATTACCTTTTCTGTGCTTGAAAATACATTTCTTTCTTAAAGTGGAACTGCTCAGTATATTGTTTTATCCCCACAGTTCCTCATTTTTTAAAATGTAATTCAAACATTACAGTCCAGATAGAATTATTAATTTTTTCTTTGCTTTTTTGATGACAGTCAGCATTTTATTATGAGTGCTACGCAAATGATAAATCCATCAGGAAGGGCTGAGCTAGATCAAAGCCATTTTAATCTCATATTTTATAGTAATTTATACCAGAAAGTTGGGAAAATTAATTAAAACTAAATGATTAACTTTTTACCATGCAGCTTCAGAATTCTCTTACTACATTTCTTCATTTTCTTTCCTGGCTGTCAAAAAGACAGATAATTTTAAAATGATTAAAAGGCTGATTTGTGTACTTCACTCACAGGGAGGTGATAATTAGAAAGCATTTCTTCCAGTGCTTGATTTTTTTTTTTACTTTTCTGTTTTATGCAAGTTCTCGTTACATTATTTAAGATCTAAATTTTGCACTCAGCTAAACTTTTTGTATTTTTTTTTAGAAGGAATATGACAACGTTTGGTTTACAGGACATCACCTGAT
Organism: Corvus kubaryi; assembly: GCF_017639235.1. Classification (NCBI taxonomy): domain Eukaryota; kingdom Metazoa; phylum Chordata; class Aves; order Passeriformes; family Corvidae; genus Corvus; species Corvus kubaryi. Next base: position 9,766,790 of record NW_024581108.1, read on the forward strand.
CTCCCTTCTAGATTTAGTACTTTCGCTTCCAGAAGGTGCTGAGACTGATCTTCTGCAAAACTCAGACAGGTGAATTGCAATCACAGTTGGAAGCTTTTCTCCTTTCTTTATCATTTAAAAAGCCTTTAAACTATCTTACTACAATGATGTATGCTGTCATGTGATTAATGAGGTGACAACATCAGTGTATTTTAAGTTTTTAGAACTAGGAATGGGAATAGTCACTTATTTCAACCAGCTCTGCATAGAAGAATGTCACAATGCCATTACATTAATTTTTAACAGTAAAAAAGGATGTCCTCCTCCATTCCCCAAGGATGTTAAGACTTCAGTCGTGAAATGACATAATTACTGGGTAAAGAATTTCTTCAGGAATGTATGGTTTGTCAGCTCTCTGCAGAAGCAGTTGGAGGAGTAAAAGCAATGTGGTATGTTGTCTAATGTGATACAGGGGAATAACAATTACCAGATGCAGCTTACAGTGCAAGGCATTTTTGAGGCTGTTTCGCAGATTGCTGCTGGTAATCCAGTATCTCATGAGTAGGATTACAGATCCACCTGAACAGTAAATAATTGCATTAAAAAATAAAAAAATAAATGTCTCTGAGAATCCCCTGTATATAGGACAAGCCTTCCTATATAATAAATAATATGATGATGCTTGGACTTCTAAATCAGTGCGGAGATAATGTCCAGATGGACACATACCTGCTTAAAAAAGCCCAGAAGTATGATGTGTAACTGTACTTTTTATCTGGAAAAAACAATAAATAATTTCTGCTCGGAAGTATGGTAAGACAAAAGCAAAAACCTTATTTTAAAAAGCACACTCAAAAATTCAGTACAGTAATAAAGAAAATTGTCGCACTAGTTTCAAATCGACTTTGAATCATCAATGATGCATATTATAGATAGGTTCTGTCTCTTGAGAGAACGCTCTTCCTCACAATCACCAGCCTTCTCCAATCTGATGACAGTTTCAGTTTTACTTGCAAAGTGTGAACTGTTGTGTGGACGTCACTACACACTGGTGCTCTAGATGGAGCTGTACTGCTCAGGAGATGTGTGGTTGCTTTTTGTACAAACAGATACTCTTAGGATGTCTGGCTAATGGACAATTAAAATTACTATCCTGGTAATAGGTATCTGTGCTCTGGATTATAAATTGTATGTTTTTAATTCACAGGATTATGGCATCACTAAATCTGCTGAGATACTTAGTCATTAAGGATTGTGAAAGTGATAATCAAGTAAGTACTATTTGATGTGAAAATGATTGATTAGCTGAGAGGTGGATTCACATGAACACTGTTATCCTTGATTCAAAAAGCATAGGTTTTGCATTTTTCTTTGCAATGGTTAGTTCCCCAGAAGTGATGCTTTTATTAAGACATTAGGAAATATGTGATGTTCCTTTATTCTGATGAAATTTTTTGCATATATACTGTTACTATAAACAAATGAATCCTTTTACTCTGCCTGTTGAACTGTGATCTATTTCCATAACATTAGAGTATGTCACCACAAAATCACATACCCAAAAGTATTCCCATATGAAAAACTTGTTATTTTTGCTTATTAATTCACTGGTATCCCTCAAACCTCCAACTGGGTATGTTTGTAATAAAAATAATACAAAATACTGGTGTCTGGTTTCTGAAATACAGAAAAAAATTCTGATCTCCTTTTAGACTAATTTGAGATATAAGAATACATTTTTTAAGTGTCTAATAATCTTACTAGTCTAAGTAGAATAACAGTGAAATAACTTGCACTGATTGTGGAAACCATAATGAAAATGAAAAGCAAAATTTAGTTTTCAGTGGGTGCATTTCTAATTTAATATTTATGTAATTAGTTAATATTGGCAGACTGTATCTGTTTGTCATATTTAAGGGGTGATTACTATTTAAGTACTCATTATGGTCCACTCAATTGCATGCAAATACATAGCTTTGTAAGGAAAGTAAGAACTCCTCTTTTATTCTTAATAAAAAACTACATGTAGTAGCACTCAGCTGCTCTAACAGTGCTATCTAGTACCTGGCAAAAAGAATGTCCATACAGTTTGAGGAAAAAATAGCATCACATCTTCAGAAGATTTTCCCTTAAATTTAGGCTCTGTCAGTTCTTCTTGACTTCCTCCCTGTCTCTCTTCATATAGTGCAAGTGAGGCAGAAAGAAAATGCCTCCTTTCATGTCAGTTCAGATATTTTGATTGCTTCATAACAAGCATTTTCATTAATCAAGTTTAAAAATAAGTATTTTTCTAGAAAGTTCCTTTTTTAAGCCACATCCTGGTGGAAGTAATTACTGTTCTTATTTGAACAGTTAACTGTGTCATCTGGTGGACTTTCCACTGTTGTTAGTGGACTCACTGTATTTAACACTGAAAATTCTTATTTTTATCGTCCTTATTCTGCCCTTTGAGGATACTGGCTGAAGAAAAGAGTTGTATAAATGGCTCTTATATCGAAGGACACAAAGGCTGCTTTGTATTTGTTTCCTTCTACAGTAGTTTTGTAGCAAACCCAAGCTTATTTTCCTCTCTGTAACCCTGAACAGCCTTGGTTTTGAGCATCTTTTCCTTGCACCTCTTGCTTCCTAAGTGCCATTATTGTAAACTCCTTCTTTCCACCCATGCCAAACCGGGGAGAATTCGTTGTCACTGTGGCTGCTGTGCTGAAGGATGGGATAGTAGCATATCCCGTAACATTCCTACAATGCTTTTAAAATGCACTGTAGACATTTGGGAAGCATGAGATTTATCAGAGCTGTCATTTGGCATTGCAGTACAGTGTTAATTCAGGAATGTTAACGTAAGTTTTTGTTGTTTTACTGCTGAATTATCTGAAGAGAGTCTCCAACTGCCATTGACTTGGTGTAGAGATTCTAGCCTGAGAACAGGCCTAGAACCTCCCCTCCAACACATCAAGATCCTTTTAGCTTTGCTTACAAGAACAAGCTGAAAATGTGCATTTCCATTGCTGTAGTTATCAGCCTACCTAGGTCCTCCTTCCCTCTGCTCCCCTTTTTTTTTTGACTGCTTCATCCTCCAATCAACAAATAATGTACAGGAGAGGAAGAGGAGCTTAAATATCCATCACAATGCTGTTCTTGCTTAGATGCACGAGTCCAAATTATTTTTTTCTCTTCTCCTCCCACCACAAAAGTGTATGTTTTAAAGACTAGTCAAAAAACTTGTGCTCAAAAGCTTAGTATTGCAATGCTTCATTAAAACTGTTTTGTAACCACCTCTGTTCTGTTTGACTAGACTGGTGTATGGACCACACTTGGCAAGATAAAGCAGAATTTCTTAAAGCCACTGCGTGTAGGACTCAATATGTCAAAAGCACATTATGAAGCAGAAATAAAAAATAAGAAAGAAAACAGAAAAGGTCAGTTTTTGTTGGTTTTTTTTTGTTCTTATCTTTGTTCATACCTAGAAACTTCGGTAATCATTTGGAAATGAGGAACTGGTGAATGCTGTATAGATCAGGTTTTATTTAACTGTTGACACTATTCCAAACTTCAAATAATAATTCAGTAGTTGCTATATTAAAAATTTTCATAATTGATCAGAAAAATCTGAACTTGTTTATCTGTCATCATATTTGTAAATCTTATGGAAACCTAATAGAACTGTCACATGAAGTGAATGCTTGTTCTGCATTTATACTTTTGATTTTAATTTTACAAAGGAGTGACTAAGTCTCTCTGAATGCATAACCCTTAGGTTTCATACCAGGTGTGGGGGGGTTAACAAGAGAAAAAATAAGTCACAGTGCTCTCTGAAGCCTGAAGCATTACATTCATTTTTAATTTTTTTTTTTTTTAATCTGACACACAGAATCAGATTCTGCTCTGGGTTAAGCAGACACATTGCACAGGGCATAAGAGCTGTATCTGCTTTAGGCAATCTCTCTGTATGTCAGATCCTCTGTTCCTTGTGGTCTCCAGTATAATTAAGACAGCCCAAGGAATTTGTGTCTGCTACTAAAAATGTCAATACAGCTTTTTGCCTCTAGTCTTATCCTCTTCTGTTGAAAACTATGTAAGTATGAGGCAAAGAAGGGGATTTTTTTTCTCAAGACAACCTGTGGATAGCTTTCTAAAGGAAATCCTTCAAAATTAATCAGGAAGCTTTTTCTTAAATCCCTCTTACATTTCTCTAGCCTTCGACAATGTACAAAGAGAGTTTGGGAGAGAACATCCAACTTGTAACAATAAATGATTTAGCTTTCTTCCCTAGTGTATAATCTTTGTAAACATTACATTGAATTTCAAATATGTGGTCTGAGTGTAAGAGGTTTTCCCCTTCTTTTTCAGACCTGTCCTTGTAGTTTAGCCTGCTGCAAGTAATCTCTCTGAAACAGAGAAGCCTGCAGCCTTTTCTTAATAAAATAAGTATTTCATGTCTGGATCCATTAAGTCAAACTAAAGAACCTCCTACTGTTTCCCTGGATGTGGAAATACTAAAAATGTATGAAAACCAGACCAGATAACATTTTATTTTTCCTTTCAAAGAGCATGTGAGCTCTATAAAGTTGGTTTCAGTTGCAAATCTTGCCTGTTCAGTAATGTAGGCATTTGTGTTACAGAGTGTAAAGATAGCATCCAACTGTTTTCCTCTTAAGGTTCAGCACCCTCAGTCATGTATTTCATCCATCCCTAGATTTCTGTTCTTAACAATTACTGTCATGAAATGCTGATATTTTAAATATTCTTTTAATTCTAAGAGTTGTGTTGGTTGTTTTCTTCTACAGAGGCACACAGTTCTAACCCAGTTTGCTCTGTAACTGTTAGTGAGGAAAAGATGCCTGCCATGACTACAGGAATGCAGCTTCAAGTGAGTTTGCCCTTCCCTTCAGAGTCACTCAGAAGTACTGACATTTTTTGTGGAGACAAAAGTAAATGTAAAATAGGTAAAAAAAATTCTACTAACAATAACACTCATCTTTCTTGTCATTTCAGGTTTTACACTCAGCTCTCTTCACATTTGACTTAATAGAAAGTGTTCTAGCTCGAGTAGAAGAACTCATTGAAGGGAAAACAAAAGCTGTAATGGAGGAAAATAGTTAAGTCAGCTGAAGTGTTTGAATTAACATACTCCTTACAAGATCATTTGGACTATGAGACTTCAGTTGCAAGGGAGGCTACCACCCTTTATAGACGAGCAATTTAGAGTGGCCTCCAGAATTGCAAATGCTGTTCTTCATAAGTCTTGTTGCTGTTCTTGTTTATTTTCTTTTGCTCTTGTTGCATGTGATTTGCAGATACAGTCTATTTACTTCTCTTCAGAATGTGATGCTTTTTCTTAAGTTTAGAAACTAAAAACAGGGCAGGGGTGTGTTCTTCTCTGTGGCAAGGAGGTATGGCTAGGCATTTATTTTTTTTTATTTTCAGAATTTGTTAGGTAATAGTTGCTGACTGGTGTTGTGAATTACAAAGATTTTTATCAAGTGACTGAAGAACCATTAATTAAAAAGCCGTGTTTAAGCAGAAGGTATTTTTATTAGCACATTTTAATGTTGACAAACAAGCTTCTATATTTGCAAACAGGACTGTAAGGTACAGATAGATAACAATATATTCTATACTATCTATAAATAGTAAAAAACACTGTGGCAAAGGAAACCAGGTTTAAAGAAAAACACATCAACTTTGAGCCAAATAAGATTTTAAAACTGAGTAACATAACAGATAACCCTTGTGTTTAAAAAACAGCGTAAAGTTTCATACATACAGCTGCTTATTTTAGGGATACCTGTATTGTGGAATTGTTCTGATTATCCTTATCTTGAATCATACAGTTTTTCTTAAGATATAGTAAATATTTTGGGGAATTATTTATAAACAGATGAGCCTCTAAGTTCAGAACCAAGTTAAAAGTAAGGATGGCTTTTCTATAGTGCAGCTAAACCACTTCTTCTCCCCCCGCCCAGTACATTTGGTATCAAGTATGCTATTTTTCACTGTATAGTTATTTAATATGAATTTTCATTCCAAATGCATATGTTGTATGTAGTCTTTTGAAATGTAACTATATTTTTAAGAACATTTTATATTTTGTTTAAAATGTAGCAACTTTATTTATGAATAAAAAACCCAAATACTAAGTTAATTACAGTGGAATTGGTACTCCTGAAGCATCTTCCAAACTGGACTTTTTTCTATTATTTGGGCTTTTGTCATTTCCATTTTGCAACGAGTATCATCTGCTTGTGGCTTGGAAGTTATCTTGGAGAAAAGAAAAATATTATGAGTAGGACACAGTGAATTTTAGGTAATAGAATATTCAACATTTTCTTTTCCCAGTAGTAGAAATGCAGAATTATTCATCAGTGAAATTTGAATCGTGTTCTGAAGTAGGTGTTCAGGAATGATGTACACAGAGGTGATAGTATTTCAACAGGAGTTAGCAGTAAATGAAGACATCCTAATTTAACAATGGTAAATAACAGCCAAACAAGCCCTTAAGTATCTGTTTTCTTAGATGCTATTAAGAGCTATTAAGTTACCTCTAACAGTAGTTTAAAGACTCAGCTAATGCATCAGAGTACCAGTCCTTCCTCAGTGTATTAATGGATTGTGGTCAGTATAACCCAAAAAGTTCCATTAAGGAAAACCAAATATTTTACAGTTCTTGGCTTTTCCTGAGTAATACACTCATATTTTTAAGTATATGCAACTGGACTTACCTTAGCCATAGTTAGCATTAATTTAACAGTTTCAGCAGGATTGTGAACTGGTATTACACGTAAGTTACTGCCCAGGAATCTGCGCATCAAAATAAGTAAGATTACTTTTAGAATATGTATTTAATTTGTTATGCCATAAAACTCAAACAGCATTCCCACATGATGTAAGCAGCTTTTTAGTGTGCAGTTTTACTTAGGGAGAAGAGTGCTTTTATCTTGAAAGGGCAAGTGGAGCATTCATGCTGTTTGTAAAGCCATCTGTCCCATTTCTGTAGCACTTACTTAGGTGGGATTTGGAAGGGCTCATTTCTTTATCTAGGTCTCTTCAACAATCAATCGGCATTTCTTAAGCATGCGTACATTCAGAGAGAGCTAAACCCTCTTCTGTGATATTGCTGAAAACTCTTCTCAGTGGCAGTAAAAAATATTCAGGTTGTTTTTATGGCTTTGGAAGAACACAGCAAAGTATCTAAAAACACTGTGCTAAAAGTATTTCAGAATTTGAACTAAATCTTTGTACTGTACTATAAATAAAACAACCTGTATTCCAGGCATGATTAAGATAATGGGATAATTCCACTACTTTCATGTAAAGGCTTGTTCACTCAAATACTTCAACCTAAAATTAATTCTTTCTATAAATACTGTTATTCATATGCATTCATTCTTGAGAATGGAATCTGAAGATTCAAAATAGTAACATGAGTTGTCATTCAGTGCAGTTATGGAAGAGAGAGATCAAAGCTTAGGCAAGCACAGAGCCTCTCCCTCAGCCTTGCACCTTAAGTGTGTTGGAACAATGACAGCGTTGCCTTTGCTGTTTTCTGTTGTAGAGCTAAAACAGGAGAGGGACTTCACAACAAAGAATGAGGAATTTTAAATAACTAAAATGAATTTAAATAATGCAGATGAAGTGCCCAGCTGCTCACTTGCATAGTCCCCTGTGACCTCCCCTTGTGCCTACCACCTGTTCTTCCCTGCAATCTGTCTGATAACTTGGACTCATTCACATTAAGACCTCATGCTGGTAAGGTATCTCAGCTGAACTTGTCTCCCCTTGCCTCTAATTAGCAAAAATAAATGTTACAGGTACTGTCCTTCTCCAAGCACAGGCACTCAGGTCCCTGGTGGGTTTTGCTAAAAGGTGATGTAAGAACAAGGGTTGGGTTTACATTTACAGATCAGGGAAAAAAATTGATGCAGTTTTGCTAATACTAGAATGGGCTAAACAAAGCATGAATGAACAAAGTGCAACAAGGAAACAATTACATGTACTTACCTAGATCCAACCTGTTTCTATAAATAGTTTTGCTTCCAATAACAGCAGGACTAAATTTAGTTTTATTAATTTGATTGATGGACAGAATACTGGCATTTGAACATGTCTGGCCTTTCCTCCAAGGTGTTTAAAACTTCACATACAGATGTACTGGGGTTATTAGTGGAATGCTCATTTAAGCTATGATGATAAACACTACTTTTCTCCTGCTTCCCCCATGCTGTACACAACCCTACATAAAATGTTCGTGTTGTTAACAAGAATCCTGTAATTTTCTGATTAATAATAATAAAAAAAATTCCTTCCCTAATTGCAGCAAACCCATAGATAGATAAGCAGAAAGACATAGTAATAGAAGACAACCTGACAATTACTAAGGGGCTTTGTTTTTTAACAAATCCAACAGGTGGCTTGTAGTTTCAAAGAAGCTCAGTCAGTGATTTACAAACAACAGCAGAACTCCAAGTTGCCAGGTAGTAAAAAAAGCACATGAATTTAAATATATATATATATAATTCTGCCTTGTCAACATCAATTTGATATTGCTCAGAATGACAAAATATTTATTTTAATAAAATTACATAATAATTACATAATAAATTTTGGAATACAGCTCCAAAATACAATGCACAAAATCCACTGTTACATAAGCACAAAGTAAATTGAGAATTAGCATTGCCATCAGCTAAATAACGTGGTCCTGCTGAATGGTGGCTGAACTTTTAAAACCTCTCATAAAAATTTACAGCATTTTCACAAATGGGTAATAGATTTCTTACATTTAATCTCATACACTCTTTCATGCATCAGCATTTGGAAGTATGCCCAGGATTTAATGAAACTGGTGCCAGTTACCTCAAGGAGGTAAAGATCAAAGACTTCATTAGAATAGTCACTTCTGTGAGGCCAAGAGTGACAATCAGCTGCAGTTAGGGCTACTGTACCTACAAGAAAATAGTTCTGACTACAAGCATGGAGCATAATCTGATTGCTGTTGTCAGCAGGTGTGTACTAAAATATGCAAGTTTTCAGACTCTATTAGAAATTAGAGATAAGTTTTAAATAAACCAGTTTTAATGTTGTTTTATACTTTTGGTGTAAAATAACATTAATTATTTAATTGTTCTAGGCAATTTTAATAGACACTGTTCCAAGTAAACATTTTAAAAGCTGGTAAAAAATCTGCACTTTACAATAAAGCCTTTTCTCATGATGTAAACTTGCCTGTTCTGTTTTGAAAATGACCATGAAAATATGGTTACAGAGCTAAGAAAATTGTGTAATTTTCCAATTCAAGAGAAAACTTGAAAAAGAATTATATTACATAGCCCGAAAATGATTGAAAAAGGAAGCATGTTTGCTATGTTTAGAGGAACATCCTCTTTTGTTACCTATGATATGTCAGATTGATTCACTTGGTATTCTTTTTATTTGCTATTAATAAACAAATGCTTTAAATATTTTTCCAGTGCATTAGTAAAATACAATATGTGTCTGAATTCCTGTAAATAATTCACAAAGGGTAAGGTTGGAAGGGACCACAGTGTGTCAACTCCAACCTCCCTACTCAAGGAGGGTCATCCTAGAGCACGCTGCACAGGATTACATCCAGATAGTTCTGGAATATCTCCAGTGAAGGAGATACACCCTCTCTGGGCAATCTGTTCCAGTGCATGGTCACTGCACAGTAAAGGAGTTCTTCCTCATATTTAGGTGAAACTTCCTGTGCATCAGTTTCTGTCCATTGCCTCTTGTCCTATTTATTCCTAAAAATAATATTTCCAAATCCAAGACTGCTATTTCATTTCTTCTTAGCAATATAAAGTTGAGTTTGATGTTGAAATCATACCTTCTCTGAATCCTGAACATGGCACTCCATTCTTCTGGTCCATGAAGAGCAGCTGACAAAACCAAAAAACTGTTCCGATGGATGTTTATGAACTTCTGAATCCTTTTGGAAAACTCTTCTTCCCCTGTCCTAAGCAAGTCTTGAGTGTCTGACAGTATAAATGCAATGCCTATTGAGGAAAGTGCTGTAAATGTACAGGTCATGGCAGCAATGGGATTAAGTTCTCACCACAAACTGGGAAGCACAATTCTTAATTCAACCATTTGTTTAAAAGGCAATGGAACAGAACATGAATGGATTTCCACATCTCTGACAGGGAGATTTGGCCAGTGATGATGAGTAATTTTAAGGTAACACTACAAATATCTCAGGTAATTTTTCTACCATAACATCAAAAAACCACCAACTATACAATCCACTCAAAGTAGACACATCTGAATGCCTTTGAGTGTACATGCTTCAGGAACAAGCAACTGCTATAATGGAATGAATTTGGGGCAAATGCAAAGGCTGACTGAAAAGCTCAGCAAGTCCTGTTTCTAAATGAAAGAAACAGCTGTAAAATCTTAAAAGTTAGCTAAACTGTCTACCATGAAAAATGAAATTGTAACTCTGTCAATTTAAGTTGTTCTAAAAGGGAAAGTTAAGAAGGCTGAAGTTTAGGAGGCTTAACAACTGAGCATACAAAAATCTATCTCAATGTGTGCTAGTCGTTAAAGTTCAGGAAAACTTCAGATAAAGGATCTCATCTATGTGTCTAAAACATCTTCTGTTCTAAAAAGGAAAAATAGCTATTTCATGTTTACAGCTCAGTGATTTCCCAATCAAACCCACTCCAATAATCCTTTCCTCACCTCCACTGCTATCACCAGCTTGCAAATTCAACTTGCAAGTTGAAAGCCAAAGGTGTTGGTTCACTCTTACATTTACAGCCATGTATACTAAAGATCCTGATGGCAGTTTACATGTTAGTGGCATTTAGCATGTTTACTCAGTTATAACAAAAATTTACTGAGTAGTTCAGCAAATGATCACCAAATCTCATGTAGCTGTTCTATAATATATGTACCAAAAAAGTAAAAAACAATGGAAGTATTTAATCCCTCTCTGAAACGTTCTCTGTTTCATCCTCTGATTTACATACAATCATAGCACAGCTCCTTCCAGTACTGTACAACATCCCCACAAGGCAGGTTTTATTCAGTTTAGTGTAGCCCACAACAGGGCCTGACTTTGTACTTCTTTGGAATTTATGATTTAAAAGCATAAACTTTAAAGTACTGTACCAGAAAGAGGAAAAATCACAGATCCAGTTTCCACTGATTCTGAATATCGAACTCGGTGTTGTTGTCTCTGCAAAACTGTAGAAATTTCATGATCCTAAATAAATTTTACAAGGTTATTTTGAAAAGTTTTCAGCCAACAAGTTAGAAATGTTCTTAAAGCATCAGCTGAACCATTATAGCTGAACCATTTAGCACTGTTGTTCAGAAAGTATTTTTTATTCCACTTAAAATTAAAAAAAAATACTAAAATGTTAAACATGTTCAATTAAGGAAATTTTGAAGTATTTGATTGGAAGTTACAAACACCGAAAAACAATTCTGTATGTGTACATTCAGTTTGTCTCAGGAAACTCTTGCATAATGCATAAAGCTCAAACGTTTTACAGCCTGTTTTGGTAAGATGTGCTAGAGGAGGACTTGCAGAAAGGAGGATCATACAGCAGTGTGTTTCTATGACTCTGGTTAATTAGGCTGCATTATTTTCACAGATGTCAGCATCTCAGCTGGAAAATCGTCCAGAAATTCTGTATGGGACATGATTTTCTTTAAAGCTTTTTGACAGAATGCAATCCACACAGGAAAACTAGAACACTGCACTATGCAGCATAATCATCTACAGAATGGAATGTGTTTGGATGTATTTTTCAGCCTGCAAAAAGCATTTCTGCTTCCACAGAAGCTGCACGAACACACACATATTAAAGGTTAAATCACGGAACCTTTTTTAGCTAATAAAATGTTCTTTAACCTACCCATCCAAAACACAGCCAGCCTGCTTATATAGGGAAGTGCCATGATTTAGTGGAAGAGTACAACAGAAAATCTGGATAGCAAAGTGAACCCTGAAGGAGACAGTAACCAGAAATGTCACACTTTCAAAGGGAACACTCAGTCGCAATTGCTTGCAAGGTATAGCTACATTTTGGAAAAAAGTCTCAGCTTCAAAGCCACTGCTAAATTATTTAACGTACAAATATAACAGCTATATGAAAATGATAGCTCATAACTAAACCTGATACAGAAAAGCCATCCTGGATTTGTATTCAGTTATCTCCATTGCTTTGCTTATGGGGAGCCCTAACAGCAGTAGTTTTGAGTAGAGCTGGGAGTAGGAGTGAGTTATGCTGGTACAGCTGATGAAGTCACTGCCATCCATTACCTCTCGCCATATTATGGCACAAACAGGCACAGTTTACAGGCTGTAAATTTCAAAATGAGTAGGAAAGTAAGTATAGGCTTTAAACTGAGGTGATTCAGGAATTACTTCAACATGGTTCACCCATTTACACAGTGGAGATGGGGTGACAACCTTGTCAGCCAAGCTAGCATAAGATATCCTTGCTTGTGAATCAAAGCTCTCTTGCCTCTAAATTGTTGCCAGCTGGCATGAAATTGGCCTCAGCTGCAGAAGCTAATTACCAGCTCCTTGACATACCCTTTTACTTTACTTGGGAACAGAGTCAAGGCTTCTGATGTTAACAGATAAAAATATATATTAGTATCTGTAAGACTCAATATGTTAAACTCAATTATGTACTTACTGAGTAATTGTCTACCCCTGTGTTGATACTGCATAGGAAAAAATAAAGTATTTAGGGAGAAATTCAGAAAATTCAGCAACATTTCTGATGGAATTATTTATAGAGCAAACTGAAAGAGGCATCAGTGCAGTGCAAAAACGATGAGTCAGGAGAACAATCCTAAAGCAGTGTAACTCAGAATAGCAGGTGGCAAGAATACTAAATAGATATGGAAGTAACTAGCAGAAAATACAGATACACACAAAAAGAACCAGTGTTCCAGTAGAGGCAGCTTCAGACTAGTATCCCTGTTCCATCCTGAAAAAAACTGTATTCGTTGACATTGAATAAAATATTTCCATATACAGAATATAGGAAACGCTTCTTTCAGCATTTCCTGGTGAGTCAGATGCTGTATCCTACCTGCAGAGCTGTACTCATAATGATCGTCGTTATCCACCTCGTCTGCTCCTGCCTACAACCTTCTGTCATCTCTTTCGATGGTTTAATAGCTCTGCAGTGAGATCTCAGGTGCTACTTCTGAAAAGTTTGGGAAAAGAGAGACGACAAGTATTTCCTTCCAGTTAACGAGGTGAGATGTTCAAAGCACACGGACACATTAAAGAGCTGATTAAAAACCAGGGCACTACTCAATTGCCATGCTATGATTTAGCCCACTGCCACTAATTTAAGCTAATTTAAGATGGCAGTCAGATACCTAAATAGCTTTAAGGAATTTGCATCTGGGCAGGCTGCCTCTGTAAGGCATAACACTCATCTGAAAATATTCCTGGATGTGCAGCTTGGCAGGCGTTTGTGTCTCCACAAGGCTCACGCGGAGCAGTTGGGGTCAGCGGAGCTCCCGGCAGGAGCGAGAGGCAGCCCGGAGCCTGGGCCCGGATGGTTCCCGTTAGCCTTGGTGCCAGCTGCGCCCAACGCCAGCCTCACCCAGCCCCTTCCCCGGGGTAAAACCTGTTCTGGCGCTGGGCTGGCTCCCCGGGGCGCCTCCGGGAGGGCGGCAAAGCGGGAGGGCGGCAAAGCGGGAGCCCGGCGGCGGGAAGGGAGCGAGGCCCCCCCTCACCCTCAGCCCTCAGGAGGAGCCGCGCGGCGCTGGAACCGAAGGCTCGAGGGAATGCTCGTAATGGGCGGCTGATGCTGCAGCTGTTTCTGGGCAAGAACAGGCCAGGTTATTTTCTATAGAACATATAAACACAGAAGGTTCACAGAAGAAAAATGTGAAAGCAAGAGACAGCACCACTTTCAGTGAAAAAGAAATACTGTTTTGAAGCTTCTTTTTAAATCATGTTCTTACATGATTATATGAGGAAACAATACTTCCACATGGTGAAGAAGAGCTGGAATGCTGAGCCATTAAAAGCACTGGTATCCAGCTCTGCTCTTCACCCAGGCATGAGTCTAGCTTCTCATACTATCTTCTGAAACTGGTATTTTTACTAAAAATCAGAGATTTTAGTAAAGGCTTTTTCTTTTTAAACACTTTTTAGGGCATTTTAAAATAGAAGAAACTAACCTCATACATTAAAATAAAAAATTAAATAAATTTATATAGGAAATTGTATGGCTTGCATAGAAATAATTAGACACTGTAGTAATTTAAAAATGACTCTTCTCCTTTTTGTTTCAGACAAGACATGGATTCACATCTGATTTTCCTCTCCTGTTGGTCAAATGCACCCAAGTTAGAGTAACCCTGCTCTGCAAGGGTATGTACATAGTAAGTAAAATATTTCTAATACTGAATTTTTGAGCTTTTGTGGAGTATAAATGTGAAAGCAAATTAAAGGAAGATAATAGATGTATTTGGTGTCTTGACTATAGAGTTCTGGAGACCAGTGACAGGACCCACAAACTGTGAAACCGTGTCCTGTAACACAGTGGAGCCATGTGCTCTGACTGCATACAAAAATCAGAGAGCTGAGAACATCAGGAATTATTTTAAAGTACAATTATAAAATAATAGAGCAGTTTCATGATGAGGATTGATGATCCAGCAGCATGAATTTTGAATTTATGCACACTATGAATGAATTCGTGTTTCAGTACTAGAGAAATCCCAGGGGTAAAGAGTAGGAACTGTTTTGTTTGTAAGGGTTATATTTGATCTATAATACTACAGTGTATCTGAATTCATATTTTGGATTATGTTTATTACATACATGCATTCATTGAATTAAAAGTATTCAGACAGAGAAAAAATAGTAGGAGGGAATAGAATGGAATAAAAAATGATTCCCAGGGTAAATATCTTTAACAGGTGAGTAGATTTCTTTTTCTTTCAGTGTAATACTGTTGGAGATGGGCAGTACATAAAAGAAAGGGTAAATTATTACATTAAAAAAATTGTAATTACAAAGAAATACAAGTACTGGATTTTGGCTCCTGGGGTACCAGCAGATACCTTTTTTCCCTGATAGTCACTTACTGTGCATGAAGTTGACACCCCCAAACTCAGAATATCACTTGAGAAGCATCAAAGTACAGTAATGGGTAAGTGTGGGATAATGAGAAAAACCCCAACCTTAACAGAAAATACTTCCTGACAGTATTTTGACTCCAGCTGCTATATATTTACTAGTGTAAATTGTGTCTTAATTACAGTTGGCAAAAATTTATATCAGAAACTTAATATATTTCTGCTTGTCACTTTATTTGACAATAATTGGTATTTGAAATAAAAATAAGACTCTTTCTGAGAGTTCTGAGAAGGTTCTGAGCAGAATGGACCCTGGACCCCACACTGTGTCCTGTGTAAGAGCTGCCCTGGCCTAGTGCTTGTCTAGTACAAGTCTGATGCAATGGGACATGCTGAGCCCCAGAACTCTGCCCAAGGGACAATTCTGGTAGAGGTTTGTTCTACAATACCATTTGAGCATTCACGACATGACTTTCTCTTTTTTTGAGCCTGAATGTGAGAACACTAAGTAGGAGCACAGACTCAAAGGAAATAAATTTTTCGGAATTGTGTGTTCTTCAGAGCATTCTTCTCCATAGTAGTTTCCTTTCCCAAGAGGGACTTTTGAGGGATCCTGTACTATCTGATGAGCTGAAGTTATTTTCCTACTTACTGTTATCTCTGCTGTGACAGTTTCTGACATTTGGCTAGTGTTTGCTTTAAATCTCAGAAGCATTTCTTTCCCACATACCTACATGGTGCATTTCACATGCAGGTAAAGGTGCAGGAGGGAAAAAGAACAGGGCTGTGTCTGACAGCATATCAAATAATTCCTGGAAGAATTTAGAACCCCATTTAGGCAAGATAGAAAGATCTTGGGATTAGAACTCCCCTATGATGAAGATAATGGCATAATCATTTGAATGAATAACTAATTTATGACAAGGCAAAATCTATCATCATATTAGTGTTTCTCTATGCTCTCCTGGCTGATATCCTGTATGTTCTACATCAGCACCATTGTTTGATTCTTTAGAACTGTTACATAGGTATCTTCCTCTCTATGTATTTTTATGTGAACACTGATTATCTTCACACATAATCACCTGTCCTGTTCTCTGATGACACAATCAAAGAAAAAAAAAATCAATAAAGGAGAAAAAGGAGTGAGTTCACTAAACAGATGGAAAAGGAAAGTAACACTTTTTTTTGCCATTTACAGAGCACAAATAAAAATCAATGTTAGCAGTCCACAAGTTGAATGAAGTACAGTGACTCAGCATTTAACTTACACATAGGATTTATTATTTTCTGTCATACAGAAATCAACTAAGAACCTTCAGTTTGTAGCATGGAGAAGAAAGGTTTGGGAATATGCAACCATACAAATATTCTGGAAACAGAAGACCATGTTGACAAGGAGTAATTTTGAAATAGGATTACTTAGGCCCCAGCTCATTATCTAAGTCTGGAAAGCAAGCGGGTGGGAAACATGCAAGCATTCGGTGTGAGAGCTTAAGACCCTCCCCAAGACTGAGTGGTTAAAATATTCTAGGACCATAAAGCCATGGACTACAGGTAGTGACTCAAACGTTTCTTCATATGCATCCCATTATACATATATTAGATTGACCTTGGTTACTAGAACGTGATCATCCAGAAAGTAGAGATTGAAGGGGTTTTTTCTCTACAGATACAGGAGGCATATTGTTACAGGTAGGAAGTTTGACTTAGAAGTGGGTCTCATTCATGGATATTACCTCATTCTGTGAAGGTCACAAAAAGTTTTTACACTACCTACACTGGATCTGGCAAACACAGGGTTTGTCCTATCTGTATTGATCTTAAGCATGCTGATATAACTCTACTGGCAGGATGTCATGCCACACTCAAAAGAGGGTTATTAAAAAAAAAGTGAAGAATGAAAATGATTTCATTAAACACAACTTAAGAAAATTGCAAAAGTTCCTACATAACGTTTGTGTAAGTGAGGATATTGTAGGTTTAAGTAAGTTGGTGAGATGAGTCTCAAAAGTGGCTTGTAGAGTTAAGGTCATGGGCCAAAATTTTTACTCCAGTAACTAGTCCTTCTGTCCACACACTTAAATAAAGTGATCTTTATAAATGTGGATCTGATGCCACTCACACGAACTTCAGCAGGAGCTGAGAAAATGTAGTCACTGCCACTTGAGTGCATAAATACCAAGTATGATCACCTGGGTAATTGGGCTGAGCCCCAAATTTGTGCATGTGAACCTCTGTTCAGGTTCACCAGAATGTGCACTCTAATCCAGTTAACAGTCATCATCTGTAAGTATACAAACCCTATTTTGACCATCAGTGTCCTTGTTAAATGTATCTAGTTACTGAGTTATAGTCAGCCCCTTCAGATACTGAGGTTTCAGTTATTGAAGATGTGTATGCATATTTTACTGTGCAATAGCAAAAGAACTTTTGTTGCATGTAATGCAGAAAGTTAGATTTCTTAGGACTTCGATTTCTCTAACTGGACAGTCTTCTGAGCAATGAATTAAGGAGAACAGGGAAGCAACTTAATGGAATTCCATTATTAATTATTTCATACTCTAACTGCATCCAGATGGTTCATCAGGATTAGAACCTCATTAAGTTGAGTACCGTATAAAAAGACAAGTATGCACAGTGCCTGCCCCAGTGTCAGCTCCATTACCCTTTCTGAAAAGAGAATGTTAAACTGAAAGCCAATCAGCAAATGTGGCTGTGGGCTCACTTCTGTCTTTGCAGAACCATGGCTTAAGGGAGTGTACAGTGCAGATTGCAAAGCAAAGTATGAAAGGAAGGCCAAATGCAAGAAATAAACAGGTATGTGTGCATGCCTGCTCTGCATAGCTTCTTCTGTTTTTAGTTACCAAATGTAAAAAAACCAAATAAATTAGCAAACTCTGTATTTTTCCCCAGCTGATATCCAATTTTTAGATAAATCACTTTCCTCTGTTACAGGTTTAGTTTCCTTAAACACACAGTAGTTGTCAATAGGAAGAAGCTAGGTTTTAAATTAGCTAGAGAAGACATTTGAGCTGTAATTTTTTTGAAGTTGAACATAAAACCTTATTAAAAAAAAAAATACCGCATATGCTTTTGTTCAAGAGAGAAAGATGAAAATCAGTATGGATTTTCTGCAAGAGATGAAAGCTTCTAATTATATTGGATTTCAGATCTAAAAGCCTATTTCCAGAGAATCATCTGTTGTAATAAAGCTGCAATACTTCTCATTTTATCTTTTGTCCTCAGTTCCTGTGTAGTCCTGGCAAGAACGTCATCCATCAATGTACAAATGTTAAATTACCCCAGTCATGAAATATTAACAGAATGCATACAATTATGACTCCCAAATTGAAGTCTTTCTAACTGTAATTTGTCATACCTACTACTGTACAATGTTATTAGTAGAATAAAACTAGAAAACTACGAAACAGATATATTGGAAAAATAGCATTTCTAGTACATGCATTAATATAGACAAGCCCTGAACCTGATTCAGCTGAGGTCAACAAGAGGTTGTTTTTGACATTAGTGAAAGCAAAATAATGAATTCCTAGATGTCTTGGTTCTGAGCCACAGATGAATAATATAAGAGTGGTTCTTAATTCCTTCATGCAAAGGTTTAGGTTTTCTGGAGCAAAGTAGAACGAGCATGCTACTTATTATTTTCCAGATGGCAATAATATGTATTGAAATATGTATAAAATAGTCTCCTACAATCTGTACCTAGAACAGGTATGTGAATTTTTTTTTAACATATTCCCTGAAACAAACTGAGAGACAATGCTAGGGGAACACACCCTAGGCACAGTCTTTGTAAGCAACATGGGAAGTTCTCTTGCCCTAGTTCTTCCAAAATAATAATAAAATTTGCAAACTCAAAATTGAGTATGATTTTGAAATAATTTAAAACCCTAAATGGTGTGGAATAAGATTATTAAACTTGTACAGTTCAGTCATGTATCATCCAGAACTTCAAATGTTGCAAGCTAGCCATATTTCTTGTATTATTAATATTTTCCAATGACACCCAAAGTAGTTATTATAATGAGAATAGTTTAATCTCAAATATCTGTTTCCCATGAGCATTGTGTTTCTGCCTGCTGACTTTATTATCATTTATATGCTATGGACATTGATGAGGCCCTAACAACCTGAT
Organism: Corvus kubaryi; assembly: GCF_017639235.1. Classification (NCBI taxonomy): domain Eukaryota; kingdom Metazoa; phylum Chordata; class Aves; order Passeriformes; family Corvidae; genus Corvus; species Corvus kubaryi. The sequence goes on from NW_024581108.1 coordinate 9,786,018, forward strand.
CTAACTTTGAAGTTACCCCTGCTTTTAGTAGGAGGTTGGACTACACACCTTTAGTCATTTCAAGACTGCATTTTCCTGTATTTCTATGATTTTTCTGCATTTTCCTGTAATTCTATGATTCTAGAAGTTTTTCTAAAGGAAAATCTTAGGAATTTATGACGTGTCCTTTCCATTACCCCTACACCACAAAAGCAGATGTCTGGGGTTTTTTATGCGCTTATCTGATCACTTGTAGTAGTCCAGACTGCCTGCTGATCTCATTTCATGCTTACTTATCTCTTCTGATCTTCACTGTATGTCTCAGCCTCCACATTTCTTCTGCTACACTATATAAACATGGCATAATCTCATGCATTGAAAAAGCAAACCAAAACATATTATTAACTGCTGTGCTTTTCTAACTGTTGTTTCTCTCTTAGTGGTTAGGCTCAGCTGTCTTCCTGCAGTTCTGTCAGGCTCTACACCAAACTGGTGTCTGTTGCCTTTGACTCTGCAGGCCAATCTCTCATTTTGACCACAGCCCCTAAGAACACCTTCCTAATCAACCGCAAAACTGGTATTTTATACTCATCTGCCTTGTGGGCTGTGTTCAGTGAAGCCAGTGGTACAGTTTTCCTTAAATCCTGTCATCGTCATTTGACTCCTATCTCCATCTTTTTATTTCCTTTGCTTCCCTAATTTCTTTTTTAAATAGATTATTTGGAAGAACCTTCCTGTTCCTCAGTTTCATGTATGGTTCCAAGTGTCTGGCCTTCCCTTTTCTGTCTGCAATATGTCTGTTGGTGACTTATTCCACAAATACAATTTTAGCTATTATGTGTATGTAAAAACCCTGCAGAGCTGCTTCTCCAGTCCAGACTAGACTCTTAACTTTCCAAGTGGAAAAAAAAAAAGTAATTATGCCTACAGATACTACTTGGAGGTCTAGCCTTCTTTAAACTTAATACATTCCTACATGTAAAACATCCTTCCTTATTTTTCACTTTCATAACATCATTTGAGGTAGGCCAAATGAGGTAGGGTCATTATCTTAGACTCTGATTGCCAAATCCTCACCTCTAAATTTCACCAATACTTTACTAAATGTGGCGTTACTCTCTGTAGGATACAGACATGTTTGCCCATTCACAGAACAGTCTCAGGTAAGCTGTCACTGTCACCTGTTAACTGCAACATGGTGTCCTCAGGCTTTGACAAAGCAACTTCACTGCTCTTATTCAAAATACTACTGCAAGGGTAGCGCTCCGACTATGCCGTCTTTTTAGTTTCCTCACTGATGCCACTTTCACTGTTTCATCAGATGTATCTATCCTGTCTTTGCTTTAAAGGTCTTTCAGGACCTTGTAATCACTATTCACTTGGAGCCTATGACACTGGCTGTGATTGTTTCTCTATGACGTTTTCAAACCTTTATCCATTCTCTCATGTTTTGGAGAAGAGGCCAATACAGTGACAAAATCATTGTCAGGAGGTATGAGCAGGACTCCAAAGAACTCAAGTGACTGATACTATTAAACAAATAGCCACCTACACCTGACTTAAAGCTTGAACGTTCTCCTGAATGAGGTCAGACTCAAACAGTTCAGGCAGCACACAAGGCTGGTCAGGAATATCCATTCTTCCAGCTCCCTCGTTATCCAGCCTTCAAATCTCACCCTCCAGCTTCCCCTTCTCGTAATGCACACAGGAGAAAAAATGACTATTTAAACTGATGATGTGCTGAAACCATTGCTAATCAGCTAGACAAATATTGACACTCTCATTTTACTTTTCCATTCATGTGCATTTTTTTTTTTGTCTTTTGTCTTATCTTGGATTCTAACCACTCTGTGGGAAGTCTTTGTTTTTGTTCTTTGTTTGTACAATGTCTAGCCAGTGGGATGCTGGTCTGATTAAGGTTCACAGGCACTCTAGTAACGCGAATTAAAAACAATACCACTTTCTATTCCTGCTACTTCTACAGACACTGTTTGGCTGTGGGAAGCTGAATTCTATGGCTGCCTATGTACCAACTGAACAATACCATATCCTAATCAGTGGTCTGCTGCAAAACTGTTAAAGGAATTGCATCAACATTATTGGGGACTTGAAGAGAGAAGCTAGTTAATTTTGATACAACTGAAAAAGACAAAAACCCCAATTAAAAAAACCCTACATGTGATTGCATTTCATACAATAAACCTGAAATTTTGTGTCAATTTTCAGTGTCCCTTTATCAATTCAGTAAGAAGTTAAAAACATGGGCAAAGCGAAAAACAGACAAAAGGATCCCTTCTTTCACTTTCTGTCACTTCTCCTTTCCATCACTTCATCTTGTCTAACATGTGAATGTCCACTGTCAGAATATCATCAGGATTTTAAAGTTGATTAAACTTTTTGGTAAACAATTTTTACTTTAGTACAGACATTGAAAAACACAATTCCTTAGCCTTCTGTAAGAGCTTCTCCTGAGCATTATCTTTTACTATGGCTAGTACTATAATTCTTTATTTTATGCTAAAGATTATCACCTATTGATATACCTTGTAAACTTGGAAGGTGAAAAATAGGTTTTCTTGAGGATTTGCACCTTCTAAAGGCGGTTCTAGCTCGCTCAATATGAAGACTGGGTTAAATACAGAGTATTAGGTTTATAATATTTTGAATTATAATATCTTGGACTATTTATACTGCTGCTAAAAGAGAAGATGAAAGATTTTTATTATGAGACTGAACATCTTCCTTTCATGAGTTTAGAGTCCTCCACTGACATAAAAGAGAAAGGGAGGTTTTCCTTTTTTTCTCTTACCTTGGTATTAAAGAACAAGATAAAATTCTTCCTCCATTCATTTTGAGAATAAAACATTACTTTTACTTTTGTACCAGAAATCCAACAAAGTGGCTTGCTAGATATTTTGCCTCAAAAATCTTTATTATGTCAAATCCAAAGCTGTAACTTCTTTAATCATACACTAGGGCAAGTTCATATTTCCACAGAACTGAGTTTCTGACTATGGACAAAGAGAAATGAAGTTTGTCAAGAAAATTAAGGTGCACTGCTGGAATTGTGCAAAAACTTGCAAAACTGACCATGTTATCAGTGGTTACAGCCAGCTTAAGTTGTGTACTTATATAGTTTCAATCAAAATAGAATGTTAGTAGCCTTTTACTGCTATATGGCACCCACTTCTGAAGGCACTTCTGTTAATAACTAAGAGGAGGTAGAATACTTCCTTTTTAGATTTTAAGCTGTGTGGAAGACAAGCTCTACTGTTTCCATAATGCAGACATCTCAAGAGGGTCCAACCTTTGCAAGAAAAAAACCCTGTATGTTTCAGAAATTCTGACTTGGTAAGAATTACAGAAAGTTTCTCATTCCTTCCTCCCCTGTCAAATCAGAAAAGACAATAATCAGTCCTATCCACACCCAAAGAGCCAAAAGCAGCAGAATGATCTGTATATCCTATTTCACTCTGAGTCAAAAGAAAGGTTATGGTGACATTTAGTCTCAATTTATAAAAGCAATGCTAGAGATATTAATGAAGATGCAAGAGTCCTATTACTGCTCCTAAAAATGTGGCATCTATGAAAACAAACAAAACCAAATTCCTGAGAATCTTGCTATGCCTCAGCATCAGGATGGTGCAAGTGTAATTATTTAATGGCTGAAGGTAATTCTAGTTAACATCAGACTTCAGATGTAACACTGACCACAACTTCAGATTCAGATGTACTTTTGGAGACATCAGACATGCTGTCTCTTAGAGCAGGAGCAACATTCTACCAATTCCTCTGAATTCATGCACTATGCCACTTAAAATATTTACTTAAATATGTGCATTTCCAAGAAAGAAACAGTGCTCTTCATACAGCACAGACCCTCTGAAGTCTTATATTTGAAGAAAAGGCAATTAAAAAAATTTATTGGAAACTTCTGAACAAAACAAACCAAAATACAAAAATTAAATCTGGAAGAAACAGATGAAACAAGCTGCTCATATTAATAAGGCCCAAGGCAGATTCAGATTGAAACATTTTCTTTGACTATTATTATGTTTTTCTGACATTTAAAGTAGTGTTGGCACACATCACCTTTTGACACAACTGTTCTGAATCTTTATTGTTGTAAAATGAAGTCACCATATAGAGGGGGGGTAAAAGGAGAGGAATAGCTCTACTAATTGTGCATTCATCTTTAAATTTTTGATCAATGAGAACATTAAATGTCAAAAAAAAAAGATAAAAGGGAGGGTGGAAACCCAGATTTTTCTTTCATGTCATCTAGTTTTTCTAACAACTCTAGAAAATACATGCTCAAAGTTCATTTTTAGAAAAGACATACATTTAAGTCTTGAAAAATTATTGTACTTGTGATTAAATCTAGATTATAAGTTAACATATTTACCTCATTTTATCAGAAAGATTGCCTCAGTATCAAGAATTGTTCATTCTTGACTGATGCAGTATTTCATTACTGTATGGAAAGAACTCATCAAAAATAGATTTGGGGAATGGGTTGGAGTTCAGTTGCAAAAAGCTGACACCTTAATGATGGGTTTCCAGTTCAAGAATTGTCCATTCCCCTTGAGGGGACGAACAGTCTTCAGATGAAAAGCTTGCCACTGTAATGCTTGCTGAGGAATCGTCAAGTGGAGACATGAGTTCAGTCCACCTACTGAATATGTCAACTTGTGATGTACCCTGAGGATTTGAACCATCTCGTGCCAGAAACAGTGTCTGATTAATAAGACATTGTGCTAAGTTAAGGTCTTCAGGAACAGAGTTTTTGAAATCTATATTTGAGTCCTGCTCAGATAACAATTGCCTGAGTAGAGTCCAGTCCTGTTCTGCAAACTGTTGATCTTCAAAATCCATCTCTAGAACTGCTGTTTCTGAATCCATCCTCTGCTCAATTGCTTCTCCAACATCCATCTCATATATTGGAGAAAGGGTTTTTGGAGGCCGATGTTCATACATGCAGGTTTGTGCCATTGTGTCATAATCATCTATGTCTCCTGAAATAATTCACAATACTGTACAATGTAAAAATTGTAGATGATCCTCCCCTCAGGGCTGTGTAGAGCAAAATTTAATTCATTCAGGAAGGACAATCCAATCAGGTTAAAAAAGGGGGGATGGAGGGTTATACAAAATTGACAAAATTTGAGTCATTTATTTCCTATATAAAAAACAAAGTATGATTTATAAATTAAGTTAAAGCAGCAATCACCACTGGTAATTAACAATAACCTCCATAATTAAGTTTCTGATACAGAAAATGACAATGTAAATATACACTTAATGCACATGAAATTTCTCATTTACTACATAAATTAAATTTAGACCAGGAGGTGCATAGAGGGAATTAATAGAGAATAATTACTGAATGGTGACTTAAGCTATGTCAGCTTAGAAGAGAATTAAAACCAAAATTGTTTATCCACAGGCTTATTTCTACACTGCACATGCAAGGGCAGCTGCAGGCAAGGGCAAGCAAACTTAAAAAAAATAGTACAACTTTTAATGTCTTCTTGTTCTGTGGTCTGGCTGAACATAGATCATCATCAGTGTTTCATTACTCTCGAATACACAATAGTTGTAATCAACACTATTGTATATTTTTGATGGGATAAACAGACTGAATTGTTGATATAAAGAAGACAAAACACAAAACTAGACAAATATTCATCTAGCTACATGGAACAAGTTAGAACTTTTTTGTATATAAGCATCAGTTCTAAGTATAATCTCTCTTTTAGGAAATAAGCTTTTACTGGTAAAATTTAGAATTTTAGACATCTCATAAGCTTTAAAGCAGAGTTCAAACCTACTCCCACTGGTGTATATGGCAAATATTCAGTTATATTCAGTGGGAGAATGATTCAAATTTGTATATAATATATAAATAAATAAATAAATTACAACAATAATGCATATAGCTGTTCAGGTAAACAGTTCAGTGCGCTTTAGTTAAGGTTATTACTTTAGTTATTGCACATCCCATTCAGACATACTATATGTTGTCAAGCAGACAAAACAAATACTAAGATTCCATCAAAAGCTGATGCTGTCAATATTAGATTGGATCAAAAGTAACTGAAGTACAGACAACTGCATCCAATCTTTCTTTTAGCATTACATAAAATCTCTTTTCTTGTAGTCAAGTTTCTCATTGAACAGCAGGGTATTGACGGATATTTCAAACAGACAAGCATTTCTCTACCCAAGTGAAATACTTAAAAATATTTAAATATAGTTTCAGCCAAAATTACTTCAGGATTCAATCCCAGACAAATTGCCAAAGCTTTCCCTATTAATTTGGTTTTGAATGACTGAATGTTTCTATTTCTGTACATTACCTGGAAGTAAATCAGTATTAGCGCATTCAGTAGCTGCTGGTTGACTGTCTCTCACTTGACTTTCCTGAGTCAGCATCTGATTCTTACTGGCTTCTACAGGTTTTGCAGAGCTGCTCTTTTGCACATTAGAATTATTTTCTCTCTGTTGAAGATCCAGATGACATGGCCTTTCTTGAGATTTTGTGTCATTGTCTAAGTACTTATTGCACTGGTGAAATTCACTATCCACCTCATTCTTCATATTTACTTGCTGGTTTTCTTCTGGATGTGGACTACCTGCTGAATATACTTTCTCTGGGCAATTTTGTTCAGTCATTGGAGCACCGTGATTCTCCTTTCCTGGGATTTCAGTACCGTGAAGATGGAGGAGAGAACTTCCACTTTTATCTGATCTGTTGTCTCTATCCTTGTGCTGTTTGCCATCCAGGAATCCATCTTCAGTTTCTAATGAGTATCTTGAATAAAATGTCTTTCCATGGTGCTCTTGAGAAACACTGTCAAATACTTCTGATGGAGTAAGAGAATCTATTGAGTGCTGACGTGAAGTGTGAGTTTCCACTTTATCATCAGCTCCCAGTTCTTCACATTCATCTACTGAAAGTAAAACAGATCGTTTGAAATTTTTAGTTTTAGAAAACTCCTGACTTGCAGTATCATTTTCTGTTGCATCCTCAAAAGCTAAATTATCAATTCCCTGGAACTGTTGAGTAGGAGCATTTGATGGTGGAAGGTTTTCTGCAACGTTCTCTGCTTCAGATCTGTCATCTTCTGTTTCATCGGCAGAAGAAGAAACTTGGTCTGCTTCCTGAGTAAACTGTGCATTACCAAAAGCAGAACTTTTGCTTTCTCTAGTATTGATCCGTGAACTCTCTTGATGGGACCAAATTTCAGGTCTTTTTCTTGGTATTTCATCATCACTTGTTGAATTAACACGGAAGAGATCAGAACCCTCTTTTTTCATTTTCACTTCTATTCTTAGACTGCTATCATAAATTTTTAACTCCTCAGGTGTGCTTGTGTCACTGCTGCTTCTTCCAAGAAAATCATGACATAACATAGTACTGCATTTAGAAATCCCTCTTTCATTGGATCCCTCATCATCCTGAGAGCCTCCGGCATCATAATCTTCTGATCTTGGTTTTATATCATCAGAGGATGTGGTTGCACTGCCAGTATCTGATTCAGGACTCTCTTTTGGATCTACGGCACCAGTACTCCAATGGTCCACAAAGGGAATTTCTGCATTTTCATGGTTTTCTGGCATTTCCATAGGCTCTACAAGCTCTGTGTAATTAGGTGAATATTTTTCTGTTATTTGTTCTGTGGAACATTCTGAAACATCATCTAAGTCTGTTGTAACTGATTTATACTCAGTCAAGGCTGAGGTATCACACAGTTCATCAACTGTAAGAAATCCCTCCACATGGATCTGAGGAGATGATGTCTCATCCTCTTTATTGGTTACTTGGGAAAAGTTTGACAAAGCGTTTTTGCCATTGTTAAGACCTGTTTCAGAGTTTATTGTATCACTCTGTTCATTACAGACTTTTGCTGCTTTTGAATCTTTCACCAGTTCTCCTAAAACAATAGTCTTCTGATTTGTTTCCTTGGAAAAGTCTGAATTTCCATCATTGGAAGACTGTGCATGACAGTGAAATTCAGCTGTATTATCATCTTTCTCTGGATCTTCAGTCTTTCTAATTCCAGTCCGATCTCCACAGATTTGTCTTTTTTCCATGTCATTTTGTAGTGAAAGATTCAGTTTAGTTTCTTCTGCAGTTAGAGGAGAAGAAGATTGGGATTGTATTTTGTATTGCACATTTTCAGAAGAATCTGGTAATTTTTGTTTATTGGATTGACAGGACTCCAGCAATTTATTGTCAGTGATACTTTCCATGGCAGGTTTTAAAGATTCATTTGCAGAATAGCATTCATTACTGTCATGAAGCTGACCTGCCACAGCATCAGCCATGTTTTTCTCAAGTTTCTGTCCTGAACCTGTGTGTTCAGAGGTGTGCACATTCTTCTGGACAACAGGAGAATCACTCCTTGAATGCTTTTGGGCGGAGGACTGAGATTTTAGTACAGCTGTTTTCTGTTTTGGGTCTTTACTGTTTGTGATCTCAGCATTCTTTGATGGAGCCAGAGTCTTAGGTGTTATTTTTGCAGTGGCTTTTGTTACAGGTGTTTGTGATTGTTTAATACTCTTCTTCTTAGCTGAAGGATGTTTTTCTGGGAGTGTTGTCTGAACCAGGTGTTGTAACACATTTTTTTCTTCGTTATGTTTTGGAGAAATTCCTGATTTCAGTGAATTGGGTGATTCCCCCTGAGGTCCTAACAAACAGTAAAAAAGACTATAAAGGTTGTATATGCCAGTCACAGTATATTCACCAGTTTTATGTTAGTGTTTGTTTATGTTAAGAAACAAGTTACTCAACTTTTTATGTAACTAAGGGATTTAGGGCATGTTAAAGAATTAAGATTTGAAATAACAAATAGTAAATAAAAATACCATCTTGGCACCTTTAAAGCAGTTCATAGAATATACATACAGGAATTACTTCAGCCTGTAACTGAGGTGGTCATCCCTGGAGTAAAAAGCAGCAGCTCTCTAATAATGCATACAAACACTACACAGCAGCTTAGCACAGGAAGTGATGAGTACTGTATTCAATTTATATTGTAGAGGAAATGAACAGAGGCAGAAAATAATTACATTAGTTGTAATGTGATTAGAATACCAGAATTAATGTCCCTGCTCAGTCAGAAATACTGCAAGATCTTTAATGACCACAAATTGACAGAACCTGTGTTTTCTACATCACAGTACATTTAAGATAATATAACTTGAATAGTGGAGCTCCATCCTTAACACTTTGTATCCTTCTAAAGCAGTGTTTCATCTCTGTGTCCTACAGTGTCATTTCCTACACCTGCTATCAGTAGCTGTTGAAATCGAGTATTTGTTTGGGGGCCAGTATCAGTAGCGCTGCTGCTAGGGGGGAAACAGGAAAACACCAAAATAGGGAGGCATAAAGCAGTCTGCAGTCCAGATCTTTGTTGCCTATTACAAATGCTCGACCTACAGAATTTCTGTTGAGCTCAGTCATGGTTCCAAATGCAGAAGTGCAGGGGATCAGCAAATGGAAGACTCTGCAATGCAGATTAAACAAGCAGAAGAAAACACCGACTGGCAGTGAAGACCATCTTTTAAGTATTTTGAAGTTGACACATTCATTTGCATTTTACAGTTTAGCATTGTCACCAAAAGTGAAATATGGAAAAAACCCAGAATTCTTCAGAGGATTTTTCCAAATACTTGTGCTAAAAACCAAACAAACCTCAAAGCTTTGCATAATAGTGGCAGATCATTTAACTGCTGTATGAAACTTTACCTTGGTTCTTGGGAGAATTGGTAGGTGTATTTTGAGTCTTTTGCTGTGCTGCAGAATTGGTACTCACATTCCCTTTTTTCTTTAGAACAGCTTGTACATTTTGCTCATTACACCCTTTTCCTGTTGGTTTTTTTGACAGACTGCAAAGAAATTATTATATCCATTATTTCCAGGCTTAGGTCTGGCAATGTTTAATTATATTTAAACAAGCAATATATGTGTTTTAATGTGCCCACATACATAAACATTGAAAATGCAATATAAAAAGTAAACTTTTTGAAAATAAAAATGAAATGCATATCTATATTTTTAATTTATATATAAACATGTATATATAATGACCCATTTCACAATTTCACGGAGCTTCAGCTGTCTCCTGTCCAGTAGTTTAAACTAAACTATTCCAGAAATGGTAATTTTACAACACCTTGTGTAGTCATTAACTGTTCCAGTATGCAGAATTCTGAATCACCTATAACAATTTAAAAATTATTAGCATGCAACAGTCCAACACAAAAGCCAAACCAATTTTATCTTTACAGCAATGTTGCCAATAGCTAACTCAAATTGTTTTGCCAATAACATCCTACAGTCAACTGTTCTTAGATTAAAAAGAACATCTAATGATAGGTTTAATAGTTCACCTGAAACCTTTCTTCCCAAACTCATACACTCATGCACACATATATAAACATACCTGCTTGTTGTGACATTAGCCTCAAGCTCAGTCTTCTTTTTTTTGGTGGTGACTCCATTTGATACCTTCACAGATGCCTTTATTTTCACTACTGTAAAGTAAATTCAGAGTTAATTACAGGGGGAAATGCATTGCATGTAAGTACTGAAAAAAATCTAAAATATGAAGACCAGTTATTGAGAAGACCATACATGCTAAACTTGTAAAATATTTACTGTTTTAGATGGCTATTAATTGACCATAAAGTCAGTTAATACTCATTTACAGGGGAAGAAGGTAACTCTTATCAATTTATAGATTTTCTTAAAGCTTTCCTGGCTGGTTTTCAGTGTATGACCAGCCTGAGACTAATCAGAAGAGGACTCTGAAGAAAGAATTGTAAAAAATTACCAGTCTGTTTTTTCCCTTCCTCTACCAATTTATCCTCTTTGGGTTCCTCAGTCTGTTCACCTGCAGTCTGGATATCCATGTTTGAATTTGCTGACTTGCTGGAAGTTGCTGCTATAGTCACCAAGGAGGGAGATTCCTTCCCTGTGGTTTTTTTCAATGGCTTTGTTTTGTTCTGCATGCTTGAGGTTACTGTCAGCACTTTAGGTCTGGCACCTGCAATTTTTCCCTCAGGATTCTTTAGTCCTTTGCTACTTCCTGAATTTTTTTGTCCACTTGCAGATGATGTCTTTTCTGTATCTTGCTTGGTAAGCATGCTTTCAGCCTTCACATTTCCATTATTTTCTATTTTTGTCTTTATAACAGCTCTGGCCTTTGGCGAAGCAGCTTTTTCCCCAGGTTTAGAATCCTTAGTAATCTTGGAAACTAATTTTTTACCATCCTTCCCCTTTACATCCTCATGCTTTGAAGTCTTATTAACAGTAGTTCTATTGGTGGATGCATGTCCAGATGCTCCTAATCCATCAGATTTCATTTTATCTTGATTAGTGGAAGAATCTCCCCTGCAATCTTTCTTGCCGTGTTCTGCCCAGGAAGTATTCCTTATACAAACAGATGCAGTAGTATTTTTATTTAGCTAGGAAAAAAAAATAGCATCAGAAAAAAACCCAAACAAAACATTTGTAACACCAAACTATCCATAATCTGTAATTTCTGAAACACATCTACTTTTAAAGTAGTACATGAATCTAAAGCAACAAGATTCAACATAGAAATAGAGGTATATATATATATATATATATATATATACACACAGACATTTAAGCTCAGTTTGCTGGCTTTCAAGAATATTAAAATACTGCTCTATGTAGAGGAGACAGGAATATCTGAGTTTCACTTTTACTTTGAACAAATTACTCTGTAATATTTATTTATATTATTAGTGTCTGCTGAAGTAAAAAAAAATTTGAGTTATATGTGCATATTTTCCAAAAAGGAATAAAGACTACGCATTATTACAAACATAAAGCCAAAAACTATTTTACAATACATGTGATGTTTTTAACTACTACCAACAGCGTATCCACAGAGAAATGACAGTATCGATACTCTCAGGTAAAGAGGAACTCAAATATGGAGAATTAAGTGCATGAAAGGGAATCTTTGTGATACTAGTGTCATTGCAATGTATGCAAGACTGTCAAATCATGTGAAACCCATACTGGTTTTTTACCAATTAATAATGTAGTTTTCAGTGTGAGTTTCAATAGAAGAGTTGTTGAGTGCACTAAAAAATATTTTTCAGAGCAGGGAGTGTAACAGACTCAGTGTTGTGGTGGCTTGTAATAATAGCAGAGGTTCATTAGCTCAGTGGCAAACCATTTGCTCTGGGAAACAGATGAGTTTCATTATGTAGCAAGACAGGAATGTGAGATTCTGAACACAAATTCCTGCCTTTTATTTGCGCTTATTGGTTTGAAAATGTCACACAACACAGTCTGAGTCCTAAGATGTGTCCAGTAATGAACATTACTGATTATGCAGAAACAGTTTACAAGAAAATACAGATTTTTCAAAACCGAGGTCCATTAAGCAATATGGAAAATTAGTATTAATTTAAAACAAATAATGAAAATAGTTTTGTTTGCAGTTATTTGAATGTTTTTAATGTTTGGATATAAACGTTTACCTGAGAACTGGTGAATACAGGTTTTTTGCCAAGTCTTCGGTCATCACCCTTGTCAAATGCAGCTGTAAAAGGAACAAGCAGTTTCTTTACTATTTGGCAGGAAAAAAGGGGGACAGAAATCCAGCCAGCCTACTCAGTTAACATCATGTGAAATCAGAAAGCACTTCTTTGGGTCCTGTCATTATTCTAGAAAGGCTAATTTTGGTGACATAGCAAATGTTAAGTGGAAATACATGGTTTTATGTTTGGAACAAAAAATGTGGGATCTGTAATGACATCACATGGCCATAAGCAAGTTACTTAACTCTTCTGTTTCCCCATGTCCATAGTAAGACTTTTGTTTATCCAAGCTCAATTCATTTAAAGCTAGCAGTGCACTGAGACCTTTGAAAGTGTACAAAATTTACAAAAAGATACTTTCAAATTTAGAGTATTAATGACTTTTAACTGTATTGTTAATTATAAGATATTTATTTATACTATATAAAGAAAAGATTAATTACATTAAAGTAAATGAAATTAGTTTTCAAAACTGACGAAGCCAAAATACCTAAATGTACACACTAAGGTCATAGTGCCTCTTTGGATAGCATGCGGCGTAATGTCATGAGAATTATCTCTGTGATTGTCATGTGGAGTTTTCAGGCAGCGAATGCCTTTTTTTTATCTGATGTACTCTGGGAGGAAAGCAGTTTTCAACAAAGCTTTTAAATCAGTTGCACTTGTAGAATACAAAAAGGATATTTATAGACACTGTACAGACCCAGAATCGATAGGTTTCATTTATGTCTGTATTCATATTTCAGCTGAAGAAAAGGTTTTGCAAAAAATATATTAAAAATTTAGGCATTCAGTGCCTCATGTTCTGATGTGCTATACATGGAAACATTTTTTGTATGTATAATACAGAAATTCTGGTGAATTCTTACTAAAGATACTAAAAATAATTTTTATTTAGGTCTCTCAAAATCACACAAAAGGTATGCTGAAAATGGCACCCCAGGGATCTAATCCTTTTTCTAGCAGTGACTCTGCACATTAATACATACCAATATATTAAGACAAAATCCATATAAACTTGTGCCTAAGAAAACATAAGACAGGTTGTAAATGAAAGAATCACAATATCATCTCTCTTATTTTGGCATTTTTCCTCCTCTGTTACAGCTTTCTAAATCTATATAGGCTAAATTTCCAGGAGAAAAGCCACCACCAGAAATCTTTAAGATGAAAGTTGACCTAAGTTATCCTAGACATTTTTCACCTGAGGATTAAAATTTGTCTACCAATATTGTACAATCGCTTTGCCTGTAATTAAACCAGATAATTCATGCAAACATTTCAGCCTTTTCATATATAAAATGTATGCAACTTCAGTTAGAATTTAACCTAAAAGAAAACAAAACAATTTTTGGCAAGATGGAGTTTGGACCACTAAGACACACCTTGATTTTAAATATTTTTTTCTATTGAAAGCACTAGTGTAAAGTAGCTAAAACATCATTCACAATATATATATGATCATCTTAAAAGTAAACCACCCCAAATCAGAACAACCCACCCTTTTTTCTAAAGCCGACTCCTCTGCTCCTGAAGGATTTTATAATCAAGAAAGAAATCCTAATCCTGTTTTACAGAGTAGTATGAGATATTATTTGACTACATCCCTAAATCATGCTTAGAAAGACTGTCACTGCATCTTTCAGCATGTAAATGTAGAATAAAATTTTCATCTACCTCTAGGAATAAACATTTTTATAACTATTATATCCTAGCTACTATTTTCTTTATCAAAAGGGACATAAAAATGTTTATTTCTCCTTTGAATCAAAAGTGATTTGAATTCAGAGAAGTATGTAACATTCTTTTTTTTTACAACACTGTACTGTCAAAGCTAATATTAAACCATAACCCGAACTCCATCATCAGTTCCACATCCTCAGAATACTCGTGCACTTCAAAACAAAGGAGCGTTCAGAACAAAAACTCCTTTTTGTTGGAAGTGCTGTCTGTTAAAATGTTGAGAGCACCATGCAGCTCCTTAGGGGCTCTCTGCAGCAGCACACACAAGATCACAATGCCAATCAACCGAGGAACCCAGCTATCTGCATTTGTTCCCAGTGCACAGGATGAGCATTATGCAAGAGATGAGCAATATTTATACATCATGGAGAAAAAGATAAAGGACAGAAACGGAATTCATAGAATGGATAATCTGCTTTGTGCAAATTTAATTCATCCACAGCTCTTATCTCCTTAAAAATGAGGCAGATAAGGTTTTTAATCCTACTGCAGTGTTTTCAGTAATTTAGAGTAGCTGTAAATAAGAATAGAATCCATCTACATGATGGGGAGGGTGGGAGGTTTCTATCATACATACTCCTGAAAAGAAAAGCAGGGCAGACTCTTCACAGAAAATTACTTACTGATTCCCATGTTTGAAACTAGCTAAGCATGCCATCATGCTTCTATTCTAAAACACCACTTCAAAACACAAAGCAGCACAAATTTTAATTGAATTTGTATCAGGCTCCACAATTCCATCTGCATTGTATCTACTAAACAGATTGCTAAAAAATTCTAATGCCATTTGACGCCAGACATACCTGCTTGTATTTTCTGTTGATGGTCTGGCCTCATCAGCTTCCAGCCTTCTGTGTGACGAACAGCATAAAAAGACTGAACCAGGAAGACCCAGAGCTTATCACGCAGCGCCTGGATCTTGCACGTAAAACCCTGTGTTCAAGTAACAAATCAGCAGCTGGCGAGGGGCATATTGTCATAGCAACCAGTCATTATTCCTTTCAGAATCTACTTACTCCCTAAGCTAGATCAATGATGTCATCACTTATATTTTATAACGGTCTGGTAGATGGAGATGCTGTTTTTGAAGGATTATTGCCCACCACAGTGATTTTTTTCTGTACTTTAAAACCTACAAATTACAGCACTAGTAAGCACTACATTGCTCTCATTGCTCTTTTTTTCTTTTCTTTTTTTTTTTTTAAATGAACCCCATAATAGCTCTTCACTGTCAGCTGTGTCACAACAAGGTCAAATACTCCAGGGAAAAATAATGTATTTGATTAAATTTTCATTGCTTTGACCAAGTAGATCTACAATAGCACCAGACTACAGTAATTAATTTTTCATTTTTTTTTTTACTCTTTGTCATACTATTGATGAATTATTCCCAGAATTACAGTCAACCACAGCTTAAATGTCATTATTTAGATGTGTGAATATACACGGTATGTTACACACATGGAGCCTGACATCTCCACCCCATCCAAAAAACACACATGGGATTAAATGTCAGTCCTTGCTTTAGAGGACAGTCTTAAACAAAAGCAAATGTACCTGTGACCTTCACAAAAAGGGGGGGAAATATTTAGGGAGAATGAGAATAAGCTCTCTTCCCCTGTAAGTTTGAGGTAATGCAGCATTTTGGTAAGTTTTTTTCTTATCACAAATTAAAATTGATAGTAAAGATCAATGGGGCAGTGCTGCCCATAGGACTTATATTTTTGGTAATACACAGGAATTTTTTGATTGCCAGGATGGGGTTTCTCTTTAAAGTAAACAAATGTCTACATTATCTGTACTTCCAAAAGGATCTTGGATTTATGCAGATGCTTTTCTGTATGACCCCAGTTGCATGACTGAGCCATCTGAGTTCACACCGTATCATCTGATTTGAACCATGACATGAAACAATACTAGAATAGTTTTTCTACAAACACTGCACACTGAAGAACCTACCATCTCCTTCACATTTGCAGAGTCCAACAACATATCCATTGCTACAAGAAGAGAGCAGCTATTTTCATTATTAATGCTTTTTTCAATTGCACTGAAAATTAGTTCTAGAAGGTCAGGTTTGCTGCTCATTGCCTGTGCCTGAGGAAACAACAAAAGGCAGTTGTTTAAAACAAAAGCGTGTACTTTGTATGCAAAAGCATTACTGAGCAGAGACGATCTGCTATCAAGCTGTGCAGGAGGTATTCCAAAACTGAGCATCTTCTTTTGTATCCATTTCATAATCCCACCCCTCTCCAGGCCTCTAGCAAATTATCCTGAGGCCTCGCTCATTAACAGAAATTGTAGAAACAAGCACACTGTGATGAATTTACAGCCCCATGCAATTCTGGATCCAAAGACAAATTGTTTTAACATTTCCCTAATAATTTTTTTCACTCCTCTGTACATATTAAAAAACATATTTCACAGGAGAAATGAACTGGCTGGACGACTTGGTATGTTCTCACCAGAACATACAGCATTGCCACATTCGTGCAACTCACAATAAAAAATCAGAAGAAGTTTGAGTACACTGCTCATAATCCTGTAAACCCATGCTGTTATTCCAGGGATCTGAAAGCTTTTTTGGAGCTGATATCTATACTTATTACAACACAGAAACTGTCCCACTAAATCAATTGGAACCTTTGCTTAACTGAAGCACATAATCTGAATGCAGTATTAGCCCTGTGTATCAAAGTATTTATGTACTTTAAAACAAACCTGGAAAAACCCACCCCCCAAAAATCTTAGTGCTGCCCAAGTATTTTTAAAATTTTCCATAGAATTGTACTTCAAAACAAAAGTTGAAAGTATTTTGGTAATTTAACAGCCTGAACTTGCCAAAATGTCATATAATTCAATTTATTTGGAAGCATATAATAACTTGAGGGCACTTTTACCTGCAACAAAACAGAGAAGCTTTCACTTTGTACTACATGTGGGAAGTCTGCAACAATAAAGGTTACACATTCCTCATGTAACCGTGATGCCAAGGCCACAGCTGTCTCTGTCCATTTCACTCGGGGAAGGCTATTGATCAGCCGGTCACTCTCCATCAAACGGAAAGCAGCATTCTTGTGGTTCTTGAAACAGAAGCAGAAATTAGCCTGTTGCCAAGCAATTACCTAAAGAATTGCTGATTGTAAAGTAGCTCCTGTCCAGTTACTGAACTTTTACACAATAATGTCATTACTTCCCTTATTTAAATAAATTTGGATTTTTATAATTCTTAAAATTATATGTGCCTTTGAAACTAAAGCAGAAAAAGAAAAATCTATTGGTTCTGTTTTGCCTGCAGTTAGGTAGTAACATTTTCAGTAGATTTTATTATATTTTTTTCAACTGTGTCATTACATACTGCAGTCCTGAAGAAAATAAGGCAAATGTTAGCTGGAGAAGCTGAATAGAGAAAAAACATTATAGGTCACTGAAAGACGTAAGAAATTCTTGAATAAAACATCTAAGTTGAGGTTTTACGTGGGTGTGGATGGCCTAGCATTCGGGATACAGAGAAAACTTTTTCATAATTATGAATCCTTTTGCTTTATTTAAAGGAGTCAGACAACAAATATTTATCTTCCCAGATGGAGTTTTAACTGAACTTACCCTCTTTGTTGTCTAAAGTTTCTCAAAGAAAAGTAACTGTGATGTTTCTAGTTACATTCCAAACATGCAAACAGATTTGCTAATATTTATTACCCTGGTCTGTGTCTTTGGTTCTTTCATGCATGGCATCAGCACAGTACCTGAGGGCAACTTCTACTGGCAAACACATCACTTGAAAAGAACTTGGAATTTATGGTTATCCACATTAGAATGGCCTGAAAGCTCTATTCAACATGACCTAGCAGGACACTGATAAATTATGCAGTAACACTTGAAAAAGCAACAATTCAGATAAATATTTGACACAAAAACCCCAACTGCAAATTCAGATCACAATCACATTTGTCCTATGCAACTTAAAAAGCAGGGAGTACCTTCTTTGTGCATATTACAGTTGAAAGAGAAAATCTGGCCATCCATTGTTAAAATATATTTTAAAAACTATTTTACTCATCTCTGGGCAAACTCAGTTTGCTTCTCTGCAGATCACGTAAATTAACAATTACATATATGCTTATGGGTTGATTTTGCTCCCACTGGACTCAATTACAAGCTTTTTGAATTGCCTCGAATTCAACCCCTGCTCACAAGGCAATAAGCATTTACTCCCATTAGACACTTAGAGTGAAATATAAAATGCCTTCACTGACTTCTAATTAAATCAGCACTTTGTAGAAGTGGTTCTAACTGAATTTTACTTCTCTCATTGTACTTTTTTTCCTACGCATTGTAAAGTGGACTCCACTTTACTTATCTAAAACTCCAGTAATTTTCTTGCATGAGTTTGAGACATCAGGGATAGGTATACATAAAGCACCTGGAGAGTGCTTTAAATGGCACTCCCATTTTAATGTTTCTGTGTTCATGATTGTGGTTTCCCAGTGATTTTCCCATTAGCAATCTCCTTTTCTTTGCACCTTTTTTCCCTCTAAAGGGCTGTCACATTAACTAGGTTTTACATTTCCAGCATCGGTAAATGAAAGGATCGGCAGAGTTATACTGTTTAACTGGGTGTAACTGTTAGTTTTACAGCAGAGAACTCTAGCAGCAGAGAAAAAGGATAGTAAATCATACAGTAGCCCCTGCAAAATTAATGTAAGACCTTTTCTTCTTCCTCCCTCAAGCAGCTTTAAAGCATTTCTGCAGATTGCAAAAAACTCCCCTGGGAATTCCACAAGTTTTTGGAATGGGTGTCTTAAACGCTTAAATGAATGCTCACCAGAACCATTCTCTGGACAGAAGAGGCTTATACTTTATTGTTTAATTTTGCAACTCTAGACGCTTTCAAGACTTGAGTCCATAAAATACCAGTGAATCTTGCAAAGACACACCAACACAAATTTTAAATCATTAATATGGGAACTAAAACACACTTTAGTCCAAACTGCAAAAACCTTCCAGAGAAGCTGGGTACACAACAGGGGCAGTACCAAGTACCACAGTGCCATGACTGTTCTGCAAATTCTGGCAAGGTAGCACATGTATTTCAACACAAACTGGAACCACAGCATCTTTATATACTAGAATAAGCAGAGGGGAAGGAAGGCCTGAACATTTACCTTTAAACTGTCCCAATAATGTTGCAAAAGGGCCTAGAGAAGATGCTAGAACTGTGTCTACGTGCACTTGTGGCTACAGTACACACTTGAGGTAGTTTGGAGTTGGAGATGGGTGGTGGTTTAACTATGAACAGCTGTGTAGATCAGAATGAACTGATCTATATCTGAAAATGTTACTTAAAACATCTCAAATTTTATACAATTTAATACAAAGCTGTGTGCATATTTTATGAGGAACAGCTCAGTTTAATGGTCTAATATGGGGGCAGAACACCCAGCATCTCAAGATACTAGGCATACTCTTGAGCTGCCATCTTTATTCTGTTAGATTTATGCATTGTGGTAGAACTGCTCAGGTTTTATAACTGTGGATATTCTCAAGCTTCTCTTGATCACAGAAGCACAGGTGAGCTGGAAGGTACCCTCACGGATCACTTGGTCCAACTCCTGGCCCTGCACAGCACCACCCCAAGCGTCACACTATGTGCCTGAGAGCACTGTCCAAACACTTCTTGAACTCTGTCAGGCTGGTGCTGTGAGCACTACCCTGGGGAGCCTGTTCCAGTGCCCAACCACCCTCTGGGTATAGAACCTTTATCTAATCTCCAGCCTAAAGGCACACAGCTCTGAAATCTGTCATTTTGCAGGCTTTCACCTAAATATGCAGTTGCAGCTGCCACTCATAGCTGACCTGCTGGCCTCAGCACTTTAAGTACTTCACCATAGAATTCCTGAAAAAAACCAGTCCCAAGAAGGCTTCACAGTCCTTCCAGCAAGGGGTAGATCTTGGCCAGAACCATTTAAGAGTGCAACTCTTGAACCAGAGGTATGTTTGACAGTGTGCACGGCCATACGGAGCTATTTAGTTTGTGTAACACGGTAACACAGACAGGGCGACAAGGACTTCAGCATGCGATATATGAGATGCCACATATTTAGTTGTCTGTTGTGTGCTAGAACCAAAATCATGTTGTGAATGTTACCTGAGCTAGTTAGATTACATTTTGTCTGTGACATTCCACACTACAGCTACATATATAGACCAGGCATGTTTGGCAGCAGCTCTACTGATTTACGTTTATTTCTACATACTTTTCATATCTGTTACAATTCCGTGTATTTACAGGCTGAGTACTTGACCAAATTTCTGTTAACAGGTCTAGTTCAAATCAGTTACCTTAAGTCAGCTCTGAGCACAGTTTTATACAGAAATACAATTAGAAAATACTTAAATTTAGGCAGGTCTAAATTGGAACAATGTAAGTGCGTGCCACAAAAAATGAAAGCGGAGATTTGGGGGGGACCAGTGTAGTACTTTTATCTGAGAAGTAAAAGATATGGGTACTATACTGCTACTTTATTTTTGTAAAGTCAGCCTGCCTGTAAACAAATAGCTTGTGATCATTGACAGCCAGTGACCACCTGAGGTCTGAAAATAAAGAAGTCAATTTTTTCCAAATTAGAATACAGGTAAAAATGAAAAGGCAATCACAAATTATGTAACACAGCGATTGATACACTGATTTCCTGTTCTTCACTATCCAAATACATAACCAGAGAATCATAGGATGGCCTGGGTTGGAAGGGATCTTACAGATCATCTAATCCCAGCCTCCCTGCTGTAGGCAGGGACACTTTCCACTAGACCAGGTTTCTCAGAGCCCCCCCACCCCGAGTCTGGCCTTGAACACTTCCATAATGTTGCATTATGATGTCACAGTTGTGTTTCATAAACATATTTTCTATTATTATGGTGGACTTGGATGTGATGATCACTAGACTGTGTGTCACGAAGCATAACAATGGCATCTCGCATCAAAATAGTTTTTTAAATTATTATTTTAATTGGAACTTTTACATAGTATAAATGTACTACATATTTAAGATACTGTATTTATTATCTCTTAAATTACATTGTACAGCGAAATAAGGAAAAAAATTTACATTGCTCTATTTTTATACAAAGCACACTACTTACCAAAGAGTTAATCAACATAACAAGACAATTGTTCTGAAGTTCAGTAGGTAAATTGGCAAAGCTTTTCTCTGAAAAACATCTTGCAAAATGTTTTCCTACCCATCTGTTAAAAAGAGAGCCATTCTTAGGTAAGGAGATGAAAAATGTTCTATATTCACTTTTTAGCATAAGTGATACCTCTGAAGTATTGTGAAGAAAAAACATGTTTAAAATGTGAACATTTCATATGCCAAAATAAACCCTATCTTGCAAAATAAAATATTTTCAACAGAAAGCAGATAAATTAAAAATAAAATATTTTATTTTATTTTACTTACCTCATGCAATCAGCATATAGGTTTTCCACTCCCATTGAATGAGCAATGGCCATGCATTCCAGTACAGGTTGCTGTTTGCCAGGAGCAGGCTAGAGTTGTTAGAAAATTATCACAATTATTGTACATTTTGATTTACAGAAACCATACAGAAGTACAAAATCTTTAGTTCAAACAGAAGTAATGTCAGCTGCCATGATATTTATGTTTGTTTGCCTTTATGCAGTCACCTATTTCCACATGTCAGTAAAGTAGGATTCAGCCTCATAAGCCTAATGCATGAAAATGCTCAACTCTACGCAGGTGCTTGTTTTTAAACCAATTTTAATTGAACAGACTTTTTTTTCTAAATCTATGCCCATGAAACGAGATATGCAAATATAAAGCGTTTGCACATGCCCACCAAGAACAATTACATTTACAATGGCACATATTAAACTATACTCAGCATGATTTAATACATTGAATTAATCATGTGGAATACTGCTTTTAATCAGCTGGGGTTTCCAAGTGTCTATAAATAGGTGGATGATATCACAGGCCTTATTCCCACCATCAATCCCAGATTCACACCTAAAAACAGGGACTGTTGACTTCAGCCAACACCTTGACTGCGTAGTTCTCACGTATCTTGTCACTTATGATTAAGTGTTAACTAATAGATTCAAAATTCTCAGGCTCTATAGCTCACAAAGTAGCAAGAGAAGTGACATACCTTTTGGAAAAAATCGCAGTAATCTCTTTTCAAAATGTAGATAGCTACTTCTTTTAGCCCATCCAGCCCATACATATCTGCAATGCCCAACATGCGACTAAAGAGAAAGCAGTAGCAACAGGAATAAAAAAATCCTTGTGATATATTCATTTTGCTTACAGGACAATTTACATGCTAACTTCACCTCTTTGTTCAGTCAGAACTTACTGCAGAAATAGACTGATAACCAAAGTGTGACACTTACCAAAGAATAATCTTCAAAACAGAAACATATATTGACCTAATAATAATCTCCCAGCCATCGAATTCAGCCTATATAGAAGCAAGCCTCAGCCACTAGCTGAGAAACTGTTTAGGAGACTCTCAGTTTCCCTATTTTAAGGATAGCAAATGAAAAAAAAACATTTGTGCCAGCGGAGTTTTGGAATTTTGTAGGGTTTTTTCCAGAGATTATGTAAAAGGTACTGATGACATTCTTAGAAAGCAGAGTGAGCAAACTATTAGTTATTTTATATAATAATCAATACCATAGTTTTATTTTCTATATCAATTCATTAGCTATACACTGATATTGGGACATATAAACAATTCCATATTTTTAGGAAATTGTAGCATTTTCATGTTTAGTGGCTGAGTTCATCACCTAATATGTAAATGGTTTCAGAGAATAATTCACAAATTTCAGAATTTACTTCATTAATACAGGATTATGTATAAAACGGTGATTAAAAACTATCCCAGAAGAAAATGCCAACATTTACATTGGTTCCTGTATATCATCTTTCATGGATCTAAGACTAACTACTTAGCCTTCTCATCAAGTTGAGTGATTATTAAAAAATAAATTAAAAATATTAACTATTATATACTATCACACATTGTATATATTATTCTGAAAACTAAAAGGAAGGTACAGGCAAATTAGGAATTATTTTGGTATTAAACATCGTCCTGTTTTTCATTCTCCTCATAGAGTATTCCAAAAACAGCTGGCACACCTTTTCCAGTAGCTGTCAAATAAATAAGATTTCTTCAACAGCTTTATTTTTGGAATTTTCCTTTTGACTTTTAACTGAGAAAATATAGAACAAGCAAACAAGCAGAAATTACAATTAAAAAAAAATAAGATTTGACATATACCCAACATCAACTTCGTCTGGGAAGTCCAAAATAGCTCCATATATAAAATGCAAGATGACACTCATTTCTGCATGGCTTATGCTGCAAAAAAGAAGAATGAAAAAATACAAATAAAGACATGCCCATAATAAAATGCATCCCATTTCTTAACCAAAGGAAGTTGGTCAAAAAGCTGATACATCATCCAGCTGCTCTGTGAATGGAAGGTGAATGATCTGATAAAATTAAAGCAGTAAGATTTTGCAACGCAAAACTATCTAAATGGACGACAATTGGGGTGAATTTAGCTACTCAATAGTCTTGCTGAAATTTTCTAACACTTTAAATCTTTAAAAGTAAGTAATAAGTAGACTAATACTAATAACTATATTATTTACGCTGATAATATGGAGGAAGGATTTTTCATCATTGCCAAGCTCTTTACTAGCAATAAGTCAATATTAAGTAACTATATAATTGTTTTATTATAATTACTCTAAGTCTTTATTTTATGACATATTTATCTTTTGCAACACTAAAAATACATTTAGTAGTTCTATTACAGTGCTAAGTAGAAATGTTACTCAGAATATTTAGAAAGTCTTTATTCAGATTAAGAAAGCTGCAAGTCCTACACAGTAGTGTTTTGCATCCTTTCACAGTCCCAGCATCATAATGCAGAAAGGCACAGAATGCCTAAATGATGGACATGATCTGAACACCACTTTCTTGTACTTGTGCACATACATTTTTGTGTGCAATCTTTAGGACCCACAAGTGCTCTGTGCATTAGTATAAATGGAAGAGAGTCATGCAGAGCTAAGACCCTTTAAACATTAGACATGTTTAAGCAATTGAAATTGATGACTAAAAACAAAAGGAAAAAAACCCAGCGTTGCAACATGCAAAGAAGCAAAATCAGCACAGTTGTCTCCCTGTATATCAGCACATACAATAGCCATAAAGGCAGAGAGAAGGAGCTTCCCCACAGTCTTGACAGCTGTTACATTAAGCAGAATTTTCATTATTTCAGAGTAAGCCATATACTTCATTTATAAGTTATGTCAAAGACAGCACAGAAACCAGGACTAAGCAGAAAAGTGAACTGGAAAAGGTAAAATTATGAATATAACCCATAATAGCAGAAATTATGCAACATTGGCATGAGAATAGTCTCATATAAGGATTTAGTACTTCTCAGGAGAATGCCTATTCTGAAAAATAAGGATGAAAATTTCTTAACCACAGAGAAATCAATTACAGAGAGAGAAGTGTAAACACCAGAGTAATTGGTGACTATCAGCCTCTAAAACACCATAAAAACTAAGGAATAAATTAAATTGCAAGTATATTGTTTTGTAAGGATTTGGAAGTTATAATCAAATCGACAGATAACCTTTCTGATTTTGCAGTAGTATTTTTACACTGACAGAAAACTAATATGAATATTTAAGAAAGTATCACTTGACCAATTTTATATTAACACAAAGCAGTTACATTTTGCAGCACTGTAAGGTACACAGTTCTTTCTGAAGAAAACTGAGTCAGCCAACAGCTAACATGTACATGGATCAGTACTCCTTTGCTTTTAAAGGAAATTGAATGTATTTCAGTAGAGTTTTCTGATACTGAAAAGAACTAACCTGGCAGTCCCCGGCTTATCTATGAAGTCTTAAGTATTCATCCTACTCTCAATTATTCTCACACAGAAAGCCACGGTGAATGTCATACATGAAATCCCTATTCGTGCTTGGTCTTTGCATATTAAGTCCTTTAATTAATTAATTCTGAGTTAAATATTTTTAAATTGAATGTTAAAATGACCCATCAGCCCAGGTACAAAAATCCAGTTCCATTATCACTGTTTTCAATTGTTTAAAGTAGTTTATTAAGAGAGTTGCACCCTTCCCAGTTAAAATTTTCCCAGTTAAAAATCACAAACTTGCCCCTTCTCAAACTTCAAACCACCTATACGCCATAAGAGTTACCTTTCCTGTGTTTACTGTATACTTTTACAAGTGTTTTGAGATGTGTTGGATGTATTTTAATACCTTTTTTTTGGTGTTTTCACTTGCATTCTGATTCCAAGGCCAAAACCCTAATTCTAATAGCCAGTAGATACTTTTAGCTACAGAGCCATTACTCTGCAGGCAAGCTCCATGGCAACCTGAATACCTGAATTTTAATGAAGGCATTGTAAGCTCCCTTATCTCAACTAATACCCCCCCCCCCCTTACATCGATGAGCCATTGGTGGACGGAGATGATCCATCAAAGGGAAAGCACCAATCGCTTTGGACCGAAGGGGCAGGCTGTGGGCGGACTGGGGGTGGAGCAAAGACACTATAAAAAAGATGAAGCATAGAGGCGGGGTCTCTTTTCCCCTCTTGCTCGCTCCGGGCTAGCTGTGGGAGGTGTTGGTGCTGGGCATTCAAAGCCTTACCCCTTTTTAAGGGGCTTTTAGTAATTTTTTTAAAGTCAGCCCAGCACTGCAAGTTCTTTTTCTCTACCTGAGGTCTAGTGCTGTCTCAGCCAGAAGATCTCAAATCCATGCGCTCCTGGGGCATACCATCTGCTGAGCCATAGGATCCCAAGTTTTTATATTTTTCTAATTTCTGTAATTTTTCAATTTTTCTGTTTTCAGTAAATTAATCTTTTTAAGAGTTGTCTCATTTCTCACAGTGAACAAGCATGCTAGGTAAAATTGCTTTCGTATATGCTGCTGGAGTATCACAATTAAACACTACTTTAGGAAATGTTATTTGTCTTTACATTGTAAATATACTTATTGTACAACTAAGTATGAAAATTACGTTGTTCAGACACAGTATTTTTCATGACGCATACAAGAAGTGAAAGAAAACAATTCTCAAGTAGATTGTGAATATTAAAACATACTCTACACAAAAGGATTAGTGCCCTTCTGCTGATGAAAAAGACTTTTCTGAATCAGCTAACAATATTAACAAATACACTTCACACAGTTTCATCCTGAAGTCAAAACAGTACTCAGAAGATGTATCAGGCTGGAGAAAAGTGTCAAGGCATATTAATCTTCACCGCTCTATACACAGCGCTGTTGTTACATATTTGCAGTGATTGTAAATTGCCTACCTTTGCTCCCACACGACTTGAAGAGACAACACTTACCCTTGAAGAGTGATGTGCTCTTGGGAGCTCTCAGCCCAACTTCCACTCAGCATAGCAGCAAAGTAACTAGATCTGGCACATAAAATGGCCCTGAGAGAGAAAAAGTAAACATTATTCCACTACATACAAATATTCATGATGAGACTCTTTGATAACATTGAGTTAAATCTTTGCCCTTTATGCATTAAGGTGTCAGCTGTGTCTGCATGCCTTTCCTTTGAGTATGTTTGGAACGTCAAAATATGCTACAGAAAAAAACCAAACAGTACTCTATAAATTTTTCAGTTAAAGCTTGTTTATAGTATGACTTTGAGATTCACACAGAGGAAGTCTATTACCCCAAGTATCTTCCTTTCATATAAAATTTCACATTTATTTCTCCTGTTTTATTTATCAAATAAGAATAAATAACCTTGTTTATACAGCTCCATTATAAGTAATTATATTCTGAACATCTTAAATTCTTCTTATATTACAAAATATGTATTTATCAAAGTTTTAAGTATGTAATGTCTCGTATTTAGAATTTGCTACCCACCAAAAGTCAAACAGAACTTGATATTAACATACACCAGGACAATATGATGTGGTTTCACAGCAAGAGCTATCAGTTCCTTCTGTTTACACTTACTACCCTTCTATATTTAAAAGGCACAGCTGGCCATAATGGGGCTAATTCAATTTAGTACTACTTCCATAGAAAAGAATAAAGAACCCCCAGAGCAGCAGTCTGTGGAGCTCAGTATCTCTACCATTATCAGTCTTCAAAATATCAGGTAAGAAGACCTTTGCAACAGGAGCTTTTAAGGTGGAAGTGCAGTGGCAGAAAGAAGACAAGATAGTGGGTGAAAACTGCTTTATGATTTCAGTTTTCCAGATCCCCACCAGTTACAGTGTTAGTCTTTATGTATCTTATCTGGGTTACTGCAGCCACAGATAATATTCTCATACATAGAATTTTTTCATGACACTTATTCAGCTTCCTATTATTTATAAAATTAGCTTATGTCACATATTTCCTGTGGCAGAGAAAGCAAAATGTTATACTAGGCATGAGAATCCTTTCTGTTACATGTATTTGTTGTCTCTTAAAACGTCTCTGAGCACTCTCATTTTGCGTAGGAAGAAGCAAGAAGAATACTATTTCTGGTCTCTTCTAGTCATTACATATTCTGTATTTTCTCATCTCCCTTCCCTCCTCTGCTTCAGAAGTCTCAGTACTTTAAATTAGAAGCTTCTCGCACATTCCTCCTGTGAATCATCCAGCAAAAATAATAACAACAAAGCTCTTACTGAACGTTTCATATCTCAGTGAAATACGTCCACATGTAAATGGGTATTACATCCTAACTTGAAGTATATGAAATTCTGGATACACACTCGATCTTTTTTTTATAAGATACAATAACACAGTATCTTAGAGATATGGAATACACTTATCTCCAAGTTTTTATTCCCTTCCAAATAAATTTTAATAATGAACAGTGATCAACCAACTTCAAGGGCATAGTTAGAGTGGATACTTCAAAGACTCATTTTAAATAAGACAGGTACTTAGCAGAATAAGGACAAGTATGCATTACCTAAGTTTAAATTTTATCAGCATATATTTAGAAAATATATGGAGATACCAAATTATTGGGAAATAATTTTATCTGTGCTTTCCTACTGCGATGGTTAGTGCCAGTTTTATTATCAAACAAATCTGACTTGCTTCATGCAGAGCTCTGTAAGAATACAACACTAGGAAGACAAACTAGCAACACTAAAATCTATTGGAAGTTCACAGGACTTCATGAGAAAGTAAGGAATACTGACACAAGTGGTGGGAGACTGTGAGGGTCTAACCTGTCTCCTGTTTGAGAACTTAAAAAAAAACCCCTTATAGTAAGTAAATCATTCTGGTGCTTTCACCACAATGATACTGAAAGTTACATTGCCCTTATTAGCTCCTACTGCTCACATGATGCAGTGCTAAAACGAGCTCAAGACCTGTGTCTGTTTCAGAACATCCTTGTTTTCTCTGATTTACTGCCGCATTTTTTGATGCTAGTTAAGCTAGATCGATAGCTCCAGGCAGTTAAGTGGCCTAAATTAAAGAAGCTCTACTGATAGAATCTCTTTGCTACACTATTTTTTCTGCATTAAAGCATTTGTTTATCAAACTTACGTATCTGAGAACATATTTTATAGTGTAGACCAGAAGAAACATTCTTTACTACACTACATTCTGAAAAGGTAGCATACATCCAAATTCTATTATTTAAAAAAATAAAATACACCCCCCCACTATTATGACATATCTTCTATAAAGATATTATAATGTCAGTAATAAACTGCACACCCCCTCCCCATTTTATGTTGAGAAAGTACTAAAAATAGTGGAGGGTTTTTATAGTCACTCTGTTATTTATATACTCAAAGGGAACAAAATACAGGCTGTGTAGTTTGCTATCTCAAATGCAAATAGACTTATATCAAAGGTACATGGAATGGTACTGACACTTCAATTTGCTTTCCCAAGCCACAAGAGTACGATCAGCCAAAGTTCTTAAACGGTCTTGGACTTTAGATCTAGTTAAGTCTCCCAACAATCTTTACATCTACATAACTGAAGTAATGAAAACAAAATCAGATTTTATATGCAGATTCTGAAGAGCAGAAAAAAAAATTACTACTCCAGAAATTTTCTGCCTGTATGGAAATTTTATTCAGCATTAATAACTGAATAGTTTATTAGTAGATTTTTTGTTTTCTTAACAGAGCACAGATTACTTTTTATTGTTTCGTATTTCATATATATACAAATGTAGCAAAAGAATCTACAAGTATTTATATGAGTATATACTCAATATATGAGTTCACAGTGGCAATCTTAGAAGTGCTAAAAGCGCAGTTGTTTTCAAAATAGTTGCTGTTGATAAATTATATTCATTAGTATCAAAGTACAGCCACTCCACACGTAAGACCTAAAAGCTGGAACAGTTCACAGCTAGGGAACAGCACCAGCAATACTTCCTACAGATATACAGTAATAACAGTAGCATTTTTTACCAGATGGTTATTGATTGAAAAACGTTTTACTGTAAATACTTATGTACCTGTGAGCTTGAAAATCTTTGCCTTCTATGCAAATATTAATATCTGGACAACAGCAATTCTTGTAGAGCATCAATAAGTCTTCCCCTAATACAGACGCAGTTTCTACTCTGGAATTACCTGCATATGGGGAGAAATAGCTGTTTTCACTTTGTCAGGTGCACAAGGGACTATTGACAGAGCACAGACAAAACATTTCAAAAGATTCTGACGTAATTAAATTTTTTATTATTGCATATTCAAGCTAGGATTTTCCTTAAAAGGTTTTCCAAACCTTGCTTTTTACTTCTTATTTTGACTTATCAGAAACTTGACCAATGCTCCATATTTGGTATCTACAGAAGTGCTAGAGTTACTCTTTTTTAAGATTATGCACCCAGTTCATTTTTTTCTGCAGAGATCCAGAACCTCTGCACTAAAGAAGAGTAGTCCCTGAGGAAATTCAGGGTCATGCAGTGCTACAGGCTTCTACCTGAACATATCTGCTGCTTGAGCCTGTGTTACTGACACAGCTGTAGCAGCCAACACCTCTGGGGGAGATGCAGTTAAACATTTCCTCGTATTATTTCGTTCAGAGCTGTGGTATGGAAAGATTCCAGAACCCTCATAAAACAACGGTGGAACTACTGCAATTTGCTAGGAAAGGAAAACAAGGGAGATACTCTGCTGTGTGGAAGTCCCACATGTTAAGGAGTGGAGCTCACTGTATTCCAGGGAAAAGACAGGATATGGTGATGACCATGCCTGATGCCTGACAATTCCAGATTTATTACACCACGCATTGTCTGGGAACTGTGCCTGCCTAACTTCTGCAGCAATTCATTTCTTCAAAGTGTGAGAGAATGAGGTGGGCCATAGAAAAGAATATCCATGTAAGCTGTGCTGTAACAATAGTTCTAATTTTGCCTGCATTTTTACAGCTGTAGAAGTATTTGAACAATTATTTAAAACACAAAAAGAGAAAAAAGTGTAATTCCAAACCTACCTGCAGCGGCTTTGTTGCTTTCTGCATCAATGACTGCTTCTGGAATTTCTTCCTCAATACCAGACAAACAAACAACTCCTTTCTGCACAGCTCCACTTGGAATATTCTGATCAATTGGTGTTCTTTTGCTTTGTCCAAGACAATTTACATTTTTTTGAGTGTTCTGCAGAGTAATAGTGTTCCCTTCTTGTATTTTCCTCATAACCAGCTCCTCAACTTCTTTAAGATTTATATCAGATGAATATAGAATCCTAGAAGATGACACTAATTTTTACTCCCGTAATTTTTTAATTGAAGAAAACAAATAAAAAATTACATTTTTTTCCATCTAACAAAATTCATGACCAGAAAACAAAGAGCTGGACTCTGTGGTGCTTAAAAAACCCAACCTTTTAAAAATGTATCTCTGGAAAACTTATTCCTGAAAATTCTTGAAAAGCATAAACAAAATAATAATAATAAATAAAATAATAAAAAAGCACCACAAAATACAGAAACCTTCTAACATCAAGGTTACAGTATAAAAATCATAAAAATTGCATAGAGATATAAATGAATTGGAGATATGAATTTCAATTTCAAAGGAAGTACTTAAAGCACAAAAATTTGCAGTTAAGATTACCCAAGAATTTTCACTTTGCCCATGTAGTAATTCCAGCTTCCCACTTTCCCATCTGTTTCACCAGCTTATTTTTGGCTCAAGATCTGGAAAGGCTAACAAAGCCTGCAGTCTGTGACTGCAAAGATCTCATATTTATGGAAACATAACTGCACTCCAGCACAGATAACACATTTTATCCTTGGTTTCATACCATATAGATGAAGTTAACAAAATTTAACAGAAGAGCTACAGTTACTTTGGATGTAGCAGACATACTCAAGAGATCTGCTTTAGTCACTCACTCCATGGCAAAGAGGCTTTTTTGTTAATACTCAGAGAACAGTAATTTGAGCGTGTTATTTGAACACTGTACTCTGAAGGGGCAGAGAAAACATACGAAGAAGTAATCTTCCTTCTTAAGTCCTGTATTTAAAGGATTGAGACAGGTAGAATTTTTTTGTCTATGTGATACAGGTCCTCACCAGGAGAGAATAAGGAGAAACAAGAATGTAGGGAATGAGAATTTTACTATTTTATTAGATTTTGAAAGCAAGGGCCAGGAAAGGATGTAACACATAATAAGATTTCACATGGAACGAGTAAGGTATTATTTTAAGGTTGTTGTGTATGTATGTGCTGTCAGAACTCCCAACCTGTGAACTGACCACCTATTGCTTTTCATATTTAAAGTGCTTTCCAACCTAGCATTAATAGCATGAGGGAAAGACAAGTAACAACATGCCATATTACCAAGAACAGGAGCAAAAGTTGCTTGATGGAGCAGGGAGACTTTGCAATTCTTTAGAAAATTCAAGACCACTACGTCCACACATTTTTCCCTATCCACTGTGCTTCACAGTACGTAACATCTGTGTTTTACAGTTCTAAGGCAGTAGGACTCAAGAATAGAAACTCATAGTAGAAACTCAGTTAAGCTAGAGATTTAAAAATTTTACAGAAGCATTCTGAAGTTTTGTCTTCAAGTTTTTTGTCCACATTAGATCTTCCAAGAATTGTCACTTAAAGTCACATAGACAAAGCCAGTACTAGAAAAAAAATTAAAAATCCAATAATTTGCACTTTATCCCTACATCTTCACCAGATGTAAGCTAATACCACAATTACAGAAATATACTGGTCACATACTGAATGTAGAAAACTTTAAGAAATTCCCCAGGAAGGATCTGTTGAAAAAAAAATTGCCATTGAACATGTTAGGCTAAGTTTGCCCTGGAACTTTGCTTATTCACCTTTCTGTTGCTACAGAGCTTTTGCATATTTAACATGTAAAGACAATACAAATTTACTTTGAGGGAGAAAGAAAATTAGCAGCAACAGATAGAGTGCTTTGGCATAAAGTAATTATTTTACTATTCTTACTTTCTGCAGTAACTGAAAAACATCCATAGGGAATCTCATTAAGCTAGGCAATAAGGCAACGCTCTCCTGGGAATGCTCAGGGTATTTTCAGAGAATCTACAGCAACCTCAGGAATGCAATTAATTTTGTTATCACTAGGCTTCAGTCAATAAAAATGGCATCCTTACCACGACTAGGAACTCAGTAAATAAAATGGCATTTTAAATAAAAATTTAAAATAAAGTGGCATTTTAAACCAGAACTAAGTAACTGGTTTCTGGATGTAAAAAAGTTAGCTCTATTTTAAGTAAGTTTTTTCCTATAAAAAGTCAAGAAACTTTGACTCTTTCAGTTAACATTTAAAATCCAGTCACATTCCTGGATTTATTACTTCCAGAAATTCAGCAGGTTATTTTAATATTAGAGTTCTGCTTAATACAGACTGTAAATGTACTACTTTGAAAGACTCATGGATGCATCCATCATTTTGTTTCACACACAGCAATAATGATTTTGGCACATCTTTCAGAAATTTCCTTTTATCTCAGTAACTCCCATTAGATGTTTCCAGAATGCAAGATTCTGCAGTTTTCTAAAACCTGTTATAAAAAACTTTGCTTGGCAGCACCCTGTATTTTATAGACTCATTTCTAAAGCAGAGTGAAGTTTTCTAGACTGTCTCCTCCAGAGTATTAAATGGTGTCTTTTCACATAAATAAAAGCTAGGGAAATCTGGCATCCACAGGAAAATGCATAGCTTGGACCTTGGAGCTCAGATAGTTTAGTGATAATGTAAAACCATCCCTTTAAAACAGTTGCTTTAAGAAACCAGGATCCTTACTGCAGAATTGTAGTAGGATGTAATAGGATAGGATTGTAATAGTTTTTAAAAACTGTTCCAAACCTCTTGAGCAGGCATCATTCAATGTGCCATCCTAGTTTCATTATCTAAAGAGCAGAAGACAACAATTCTATAAAGTTATAAATTTCTTCTTTAAATGAGATAGAGGTATCATCAGAAGGTGACCCCCAGAGCCTTCTCTTGTCCAGGCTGAACAACTCCAATTCTCTCAGCTTGTCTTCATGGGAGAGGTGCTCCAGCTTTCTGATCAGCTTTGTTGCCCTCCTCTTGACTCGGATCCCAAAGGTGTTTCTTATGCTGGGGACCCCAGAGCTGGATGAGCACTCCAGGTGGAGTCTCAGGAGAGCGGACCAGAGGGGCAGAGTCACCTCCATCCACCTGCTGGCCATGCTGCTTCTGATGCAGCCCAGGATAGGGTTGGCTTTCTTGGCTGCAAGTGCACACTGCTGGCTCATGTTGAATGTCTTGTTAACAAACCACAACTTTTTGAGTGTGACCATCCAGCCAACTCCTTATCCACGGAATGGTCCCTCTGTTAAACCCAAGCCTCTCAAGATGAGAGACAAGAATGCCACAATAACCAGATTAACACTAAAGTATCTTCTGCACATGTGTAAAATACCATATTATACAGTTTTACTTAAACAAAGCCATCAGTTACCACAATTAAATGCCAAAATGAAACCCAAATCTATTTACTTCTATTAATAAAACTAGAACCAATACAGGAAGCCTCTGAACCACTGCCTGCCCAGAGTTTTAATGCACCCATGTCTAGCAAACCCAGTTGCAGTAAATACTCTCGTGTAGTGCATTTAATCTTGGGAGACTTGCAAAAATAGTTCAGCAATACACCTAAAGCAGTGCATCTTCATTGTCTAAGTTAGGCATTTCATATGCACTTCAACCTACCTTAACAACTTAAGATTCTTCCATTTCCCTTTAGATTTGCTAAAAGAACCATCTGCTTAATTTTTGCAGTCAAGATGGTTGTTTTAACTTAACTGATTTCTTGAGGTGTTTCAGTGAATTTCTTCTCATGAAATGAAACATCAGCTGCTTTACTGCCTCATACAGGTGCTGATTAAATTTTCTAATTTCTTGTGACAGGCATGCATTTCAGAAGAATCTGACCCTTAAACAGGCACGGGCCCAGTGAAAGGTTTGTAACCATTTCTCGCAGATCAAATTTTTTTCCTCCTTCAGGCATAAATCCATTGCATTAAGATACTATGTTTCCAAAGCATTACAGCCCTACCGAATATATTGGGACTTGGCAGTTCAGCCTCTCAACTGCCTCAGAGAAACTGAGATTAGATATAAACATGGATCAAAAAAAAAAACCCAGTAAGAAAAAAGACAAACTTATTGTTTCTATGTATGTGGAAAGGAGATAAGATTGCCATTGTCTGGCATGTGTTTAAGCCCATTTTCATAAAAATGAACAGGTCATCGTGGTGAAGTCTTTCTTCCCCCAACAGGATATAGCATAAAATCTAAAATACAAGCTTCATGTTGTACATTACTTATTTGCCTCCTTAGCATAGTCTAACTCTTCTCAATGAATGACTTAGCTCATTTTTATAGCCACAAAAAACTAACTTGGTGTTGTAGTGACAAATTGAGACCAGAGAATATGGTTATAAAAAAAAAAATGTAGGAAAAAGAACACCTTAAGTATTCAAGAGGCGCAGACTCCCTAATCTCTTAACTTTGTTCACAATAATTTGTTTTCAACTTTCTCACTTCTCTACATTAAAAGTAACTTTTAACAGAGCGTTTTAATTTCCACAATTCAGGATTTATTGTTTCACAAAGTTTAAGACAGTCATATCACATCTCCCATATTGCCCCACTTGTAGGGCAAGGTTTGTTAATTTTAGTAGTTTCGGGAGGGATGATTTTTTTCAGCTGTACTGCTGATTCCCTCATGTCTCAATGTAGGGAAAAGAGTAGCTGTTGTGCCAAAAAATCCACCTGCAAGTGCCACAACAAGCCCTTTTTGCAGCTGATTTGTTTTCAGGTTCCCTGAATCAGTCATTTAGAGAAGATACTCCTTGCATGGCACCACATCAACAGGCACGAGTGATAAAAGGATATAAGGGAAGGACCATATCAGAATAGTCTGTGTAAACCACAAAATTTCAAGAACATGTGAGGCAGGCTATTCTTCTGAAATAAAGTGGTCTGCAAACATAACCCACTAGGGGGAATACACAAGCATAGATATTAAGGGTAGGATTGCTGAGGCATAAACATAAAGGAATTCAGTGTACATATGCATAACTCGGGTTTGTTTCCTCCAGAACAGCAATTATCCAATGGGGACTATGACAATCTAGCAATCAGGAAGAAGAAACTCACAGACAATTTATTTAAATAAGTATTTCCCATTTTCACTACTTTGTAATCCAGTGTTATGGAACTTTAACTGGGAATTGTACTTAAAGAACAAATATTCACAAACATTCTATTTGGTGTAACTCGTTTATGAAAACCTCACATGCAAGAGAGTATCAAGCTGGAAATAGTGCTATGCCATCACCTTCTGTAGTGTGAGTATGATGCTGTGTAATTTTAACAGGTACCCCACTTTATAGCTTAGGGTTTTTTTCCCTGCACACAGAAAAGAATCTGATAGACATGAGCAACACTGAGTTTGCAAGAGGTGTGGCTAAGTGACAGATGAAACAGGAACAATGCTACAGGGTATCTGTTGTATTCATAGTTACTATAGCCAAAGATTTTTTATACAAAGGAAAGGTGTGCATACATAGACTCTATGGAAAGAAGTTATTGCCACCATGCTGTCTAGAGTTTACCTTCTGGGAAGTTTCTGCCTGCACGTAAGCGAGATATGCATCCTTGTCCTGCCTGATACAGAATTCTACAAGCGTAACACGGTCGAAACCTTGGCTGGTCCACTTTGAATCAATTGCTGGTATTGCAGACTAACCCCTGTGGCAGTAAATGTCACAATGACAATCGTATTCCTTTGTATTTGATTGTATTTATTGCTTTTCAACTGGATCTCACTGTCATTAGGTCCTTCTCTGTCCTTCCTTGTATCAGACCCCTCTAATAGAAATATTATGAGACAGTATCTAGATTTTTATTTCTAAAGCAATATTTTGTCCAACTGCAAGGGTAAATAAAAAGCAGTTTGCCTCTCAGCAGGCAAGACAGTAATGATCTAATGATCTGTGACAGACATTGTCCTTCAGGGATGCTAAGTTTCTCTTCTTAAGCCACACTGCAGAACTCTGCTTAGGCAGTCTCCGGCCATCAACGTACTTGCAATTGTTGACATTTTTCTAGTTGTGTCCTGAAGAATGACAGAAGGCTATTGGAGGGCAGAGTCAAGATTACACTAACTTCATCGGGCAAAAACGTAGGGTGCATAGTGTCTACAACAGGAACGCTGCACGTCTGGTGACCAGAAGTTTCATCCTGGTGTCCTCAGATAGTGCAAGTGTACAGAGAGAAACAAAGCACTCCTTAGATGCTCATCTGCTTCATGCTGAGGCTATGCAGAAAGATCAGCACGCAGTTTACTATGTCCTATCTCCAACTCAAAAGAGGAGGCAAGAGGAGCTGCACAGCCTTCAGCACACAAATGACATGTAGATCACAGACACAAGCCCACATCTCTCCTGATGAAGAGAGACAGAGGCCCAAAGGAAGTGCGCCTCACTGAGATGCAGGCCAGATTTAGCTCATGAGAAAATGAAGTCCCCAAATCCCCATGGAAAGATAGTTTTTACTCAGGAAAATAAAAGCAAAGCTGAATACAAACAGGAAAGGGAATGAAATTTTGTTACAGCTTTGATGAACTCTTCAATACTATTCCTAGTATTTCACTTCTCCATATATACCAGAAACCAGAACTTTTGTAGAAGGCAGTAACTTTCTCTCAGGAGCTCAGCTGCAGCTACAGGTCTCTGTTACAACTCATCATGGCAGTTCACATGCTCCAAGAACTAGGCTTGCTTCCAGTAAAACTAAAGCTGTAATTTAAGCCACTGTTTTGCACTTATGAAGAGCTAATAATTTACATTTTAACAATAAGAAACCACTGAGATTCAACAGCCACCGAGACTATTTGATCACCTGAACAACAGATTAGACTCCTTTCAATCAAAGCTGCATCCTTTCTTTGATCCAAATGAGTTCATTGTTAAACTTCATCACACTCTGTAAGCACAAATCTCCATAGTGCCAGGTTAGAGGACTCAAAAGGTGAAGTATCAAATGGCACCGAAGACTTAAGTTAAGAAAAAGCAATTATCTTGCAAAGCACACTTCATACACAGTTTAGAACTTATGGGGAGGTTCATTTGAAGATTCTAAACTCACTGTGAAAAGACACAAGGTTTATAATTAGTTGAGCTGAGTTTAAAGGTGTTTTCCAATGCCAAGCTTTTTGGAGAACATGCAGGACTCCAGACATCATTCCTTACCGCAAACCCAGACAAAACTGAAAGCAAGTATCAGTGACATATTAAGTGCTTACCATTAGGAATACAAACCTCTGATATAACAGTATATAAATAATTAAAACAATTATTCAGAATAATTATTTCAAAATTAATTTGATTTTTAAAAAATTTGCATTATCATGTTTCTCCATGTAATACTTCTGTAACACCACTTACATGAATGTGAAAGAAATTAATGATATCACAATAACAGTGGAATCAGGAAAAATACAAGATAAAACCCATGTGGTTTTGTTTCTTACCACTTCTTTTGCTAATGCTCCTGCCAGGCTGTGGCAGTAACCTAACAAATGCCTGTTAATCAACCTGCTCCACTACAAAGATTCTATGTTTCAGATATTACTCAGGGTTCAAAAAATTTTCTTTCATAATTAGGTTGCGTTTCAAGCACTAAATTTTAAAACAGCAATAATATACCGTTCCTGTCGAAAACAATCCCAGAAGCCTGCAAATACCTACATTTTCTAGGCACATCCTGAATTCATGTGAAAACTAAGAGTGATTTCTTTCTACCACGTTGCTCCTGGTGCATTCCTGTAAGTGCCGATTGGCTCTAACACCAACCCTCTTTTAGGGAAAGTACGTGGCACCACCACAGCTTTGTTAGAGAAAAGCAGTTCTTTGAAAAAAGGATTAGAGGAACTTACAAGAAGGAGGATTGCAAGGTCTGGTGGCAGCACCAGGCAACACCCCTCATGTAACTCACCGAAGGTTTAGAGCAAGACATGAGAGATGTTGCATATGTGGCAATGGGAAAATAGCTGGCAGTGCAAAAACATGCTGGCCCTTGCACTAGTCCCTAGGGAGTAGCCAGCCCACACATCTCCCTCTGGGATCCCAGTTTGCATCAAAGCTATGCTGTGTTTGGCCTAGCCCATGGCTCACTAGGACTTGAGAGATGAGTTTTGAACTTAAGGCATTTTCATCCAACTTGCTGAAGTTCTCCTAGATTCCTATATCCTTAACTTTTTAAAATATGAGCTGAGAGTGGGTTTTATTTGCTGTTTTCATTTGGGAATCTGGCTAAAAGGGTGTTAGAAGGCAGAGCCTTTCTCTTTTCCTATTACAAGTCCTTTACACACCATAAAAAAGCACGCTAAGGTGGAGAGTACAGCCATGCGCTATCAAGCAGAAGGACAAAGGCAAAGGAAAATAAAGAAGTTACAGAAAAGTCCTCTGCAAACTCTGCAGGAAGGCTGTGAGGATACTGCCTTGAACGGGAAAAGCTTTAAAACAGGTGCTGGCACTGGGAAAAAAGAAGCAGCAGGACACAAGAGAGGTGGTGCCGGGGCCAGCCCATCAATCCTGCCGCGGCAGCGCACTCACCGCAGGAA
The DNA here is from genome assembly GCF_017639235.1 of Corvus kubaryi. Classification (NCBI taxonomy): domain Eukaryota; kingdom Metazoa; phylum Chordata; class Aves; order Passeriformes; family Corvidae; genus Corvus; species Corvus kubaryi. The sequence continues at coordinate 9,825,507 of NW_024581108.1, forward strand.
GCCCCGGAACTCCGCGGGTCCCATGCCGTCCAGCCGCAGCTCCCCCGGGGGCAGCTGCCCCCCCGCCAGACCTTCGCCGATCAGAGGCGCCCGCGCCAGCAGCACGGCCCGGTGCACCCGCAGCGCCGCGTCGCCTACTCGGAAGGTGAAGTCGGAGTGGGTCCCCTCCGTCAGCAGCCTGCAGGACAGCATCGTTACCGCGTGTCCCCGCCCCGCCCGGGGCCGCCCCCGCCTCGGCCGCCGCCCCGCGCCCACCTGTCGAGGTCCTGCCGGAGTTGCTCGGCCAGCGCCTCCTTCAGCCGCTGCCGCTCCGCCGCCGCCGGGCCGGGGCCCTTCGGCGCTGCGCCGCCGCCGCAGCGCGCCATGTGCCGGCCGCTACTCCGCCCTGCGCCCGGCACGGCGACAGACACGCGGGGCGGGAGTGGCAGTCGGTGCCCTCGCGGCGGGCCGCCCTACTCACGGAGAGCACCGGGACAGCGCTCGCGGCGCCGGCAGCAAACGACCCCCGGCGCTGACCCGCGCCGGGCGGGATGCGGCGCCTTCCCCGCGCCGCTCGCGGGGCGGAGCCAGCAGGGGCTTCCGCC
>NW_024581108.1:9826490-9844279 GCF_017639235.1 Corvus kubaryi
CCGGGTGCCGCCGGGACGGGGCCGTGCTGCGGGTCTCTGGTTTTCCTCGCCCCGCCCCGCCGCGGGCCGTTCCCGCCGCGGGCCGTTCCCGCCGCGCCCCGCGGAGCGCAGCGCCCTCGTGTGCAGGGCCCGGGCTTCGACGGGCGCTCCTTCCGCTGGGGCCGCAGGGAAGGAAGGAGGGCGGGCCACAGCTTCCAGCCGCCGGTGCTGCAGGAAAATCCGAGCTCCCCAGCACTGGCTGTCGAGCCAAAGCAAAACCGCTACACAGTTGATAGGAGTCTCTCTATGCCACCTTCTGAGACAAGGGAGAACATTTCCAGCTTCATAGTGTAAGTAAGAGAAGCACATAACCATTTTAGCTGATAAAGTACTGAAAGTATTCAGGGAAAGATGCTTGAAAGGCAGGTCCCAGTGGTGGATGGAAAGAGGCAAGTGCAACACCGTTGTCATGATCCTGAGGAGACTCTTTTGGGATTTGGAGAAGGGGACGAGAGCAGGTCTCCAGCCACGAGCTAACCCTGGGCAGACAGCACCGCTTGGTCCTTCCCTGCGAGGGTTACACTGAGCAGGGACTGCACCAAGTACCTGTGTGGGACACAGTGGCTCAAAAGAGACGACACACACGGCAGTGTGGGATGTGTTGGGACTCCCAGTATCTTTCAGCTCTGTCCTGCTCTGGTGCGGACAGTTGGTTCAGGCTTACCTGGCCCTGATGCCTCCCCCAATGGGTTCTCGTTCATCTTTGATTCCAGGGCACTGTGCTTATCTTGCAGGTGGACACGGAGGCTTTGGAAACCTGACAGACAGGTGATTCACCTATTCTGTGGTCTCGTATTTTTGCTTCTTTTCTCTTTGTAGTTAGCACACAGTTTTCTGCCATCACACGCAAGTTAATTCTACCCTTTGTGTCTATAAACACTGTCTCTTCCTCCAATAAACACAGGAACTTGGCAGCAGTTCTTGGAGACAAGAACAGTAGCTGCTGACATAGAAAGGATAATGCCAGCAATGAGGCATTATTTTCTAGAAACTACAACAATCATAGAATGAGTGTCCAGGATGAATACCGGATCAGACACTTCAGCTATTCAAACCCAGTTCTTAGCTTCAGCAAGAAATCTCTCCATAGGAAGTGAGATGAAGTAAAGGGAGTCGTGTAAGTTGCATTTTATTAGACAGAGGTGGATTTGATACGTTATATCTTAATTTTCCATTGTTCTTGTTCAGACATGTGGAGTGTACAGGTTTCCCATTTTTTAGTCAAGAAAGAAAAACACATTGCACATAGCAGCTGCATTCAACAATACAACAAGATACGGATCATTATTCACTTGAAGACTAGAAACGTACCCAGAAAATTTTCAATCATTCAGTATGCTAAAATATAGATAAAAAGAGTTAATTACTGTTTAATGGTAAAATACATTAAAAAAATTCAGGCAAATCTAGAATGAAAACTTGTGACTTTCTTCAGCATGGCACCACTCTATTTTTTCATTATAAATTTGTAAAAGGCACCACACATTAAAACTGTAAAGCAAGGGAGAAAACAAAACCAAGCAACTGTCTATGATTTTCTTTCTGTACAAATACATATGTATTTTAAGGCAGGTGTTTTTATGTGCAAAATACAAGTATACAGGTAAAACCAATGTTGGTATCATATATTCTCATACTCACTTCTTTTAGTACGATTAGTGTCCAAATGTACAGTACAATGAAAACACTTTTCTCTAACAGAGCTCAAAATAGAAGGCAGGCTGGAAATATGGCCCTGATAACAATTAGGTTTTAAATCTGAAGAGCTTTTATTTAGACCCCTTAAAACATGTACAAACAGTCATTCTCTTTTTATCTCTTCCTTAAGAAAGGTCCATATCAACTTGTTCACTATATCAGGTTGATCCTGCTGGAGCCAATGACTGGCTTCTGACAAAATAGTTAATCTGAAATGATTTTTAACATAAATCCTTGTAATTTCTGCCATCTCAACTTCCATAAATGCATCTCTTTCTCCCCATAACAGCAGGGTTGGCATGATGACTTCATGGTGCTGCAGAGGTAGGCAGCTTTGAAAATAAAACACACTTAGTTAGGTCTTATTTTAATAAAAAAATCACCAAGACATTTCAGTCAACACAGCTTTTGAAATCAATGCAGTGAATCTCATTGTAAACTTTCTAGGTTCCACGGTATCTTCTACAATACCAAAAAACCACTGTGACTCCAAGTTCTACCAAAATGACCTACTTAAACTTTCAGTAAAAATTAATTATTTTTTCTTAATACAATTATTTAAAATTGAGTATTTTATAAATATTACCTCATACTACAGACATTATGAAAGATACAAGGATCTAGAATGAAAGACTTTTCAGCATTAACCCATCAGAATTTATTCCAGCACATTTCGAAGATGCTAAAATATTTATCTAAGCTTGAATTACTTACTTTTAGCCACATACAGTGACAGACTAGCTATGACAATTCAAAACAGATTCCATCTGATCAGATACAAATCTTTATTATATTAATGCAAAAACAGGATTGTTTTAAACCAGTAATGTATAAAAAAGATTTCCTGAATAAACTCTTATGATATATGTAAGTACTAGTTTTAAACTTAGCAGTTAGTTAAGAGACTCTGCTCTGTAAAAAGGGAAGACAAAGCAGATGACGTCTTAGTTTAAAATAAGACAAAGAAATCGAGACTGAAGACATTCTGCCTCTCTACTTACATGAGAAGTCAATAAATGTTAATAAAAGATCACTTTAGATAATAATTTCATTTTGATTGAGGAATTACAAAAATTCTTGAAATGGCCTTTTTTACCAGTGGATTCAAATCTCATTTTGCAAACAACCTGATGTCACCCACTGAACCACATCTTATTCGTAGTACCAATTTAAAAAACTGATAATCTGGTGATCTGATTCAGTGCATTTAGACTAATCTCTTTATCTTTTAATCCAGTATCTTGGATCTCTCACTATTAACGTGTGTGTTTTCACTACTGTAGAGTTTACTGTTTTGTGCCTTGCAAGATTTGTAGCCTCACTTAAGTAAACTCTATCAGGCTTTTTACAGGCTTTTTTGGTCACTTTTCATTGCCTGTGAACTACACTTTATTTCTGTTCAGTCTGGAATAGAGGAAATGATATCATGCCTGAAATTTCTAGAAATCACCTTTAATAATGATTAATGCACAGATTTCACATTTAGAAAGGGAAGTTCCATTATTGAAGTTTTTGAAAAACACTCAGACATTCATACAGCATTGTTATACAGCTTCTCTGTAAACAGCGAAGTACTTCTGAACTGTTATAAGAGAACTGATCCCATTTCTAAACAAACAGCGTATCAGAAGAAATTCAAGTTCCAGCTTCTTACCTATCTTTCCTAACCCAGCATGATAGAAAAACTTTATGGATTTTTTCTCAAAGTGTTTGTATTTAATGTATAGTGATGGCAATGACCAATGTGCTATGTAGGAAAAGATGTGTTGGTGATGGATGGAAGTAGGTTATTTCAGTCATCTCTTTGGAAATAACATTCCAGAAAAATCAGGCTCTGAAGAATGAAACTCCAAGTGGATAGTAATGCGTTGGAAACCTTTAACATGTAGGTCACCAGTATCAGCTCACTGGGAGTTATGGTGAATACAAGTCATTAGCATCCAAGTGCTCCTTAATGACTTAGATGAGAGAAAGGAAAAACTGCAATCCAGTTTTCACATTTCACAATTCCCATCCCATAAGGTGTGACCATCAGAACTGGTGGGAAGAATTGAATGACTGATCTTTTCTTTCCAGCCCAAAGCCTGCTGCACTGGGGCTGATAGCACATAAACAAGGTTCTCTGAATTCAGTACAGGTGTACTTTCATTAGAAGGATAAAGCAAACAAGGCACAAACAAACACACAAAACACACAGAGAAATTAACAGCTGTGAAGATACTTTCTGACTTATAACTGATACTACGCTTTCTTTTTGAGTCTGAAAAGGCCTGACACAATAGTTTAAACATTCACAACTCTTTCATTTGTCTCATGTCACTCCCAGAGCAATTCAGCTATCACAGACACATCACTGCTGCTGTCAGAGGAGCATCTGGCTAATGTGCACACGCAGTGATGCGAGGTGCTGTGGCCAATGGAACGAGCAGGGCTCGGGGCGCTCACGCCTCTGCAGCACCTCATTAGCCCTGCCCCGAGCAGCTGCAGCGCCAGGGAGCCGCTGGGCAGCCACGCAGCCCCGGCACCCTTGGACATCCCAGCTGATGTCATTGACTGCTCTCTGCATAGCTTTAAATCACTGTACTGTTACCAGCACAGCCATCTCATTTATTCCCCATTGTCAGCCATGCTTGGGGTTAGCTTTCTGCTTTCTTCTTCCAGTTCTGTCTCAGCTTGTACAAGACAGATCAGATCCTAGCTCAGATCCCTGCTTTCCTCACAGTACTTTCCCTGCTGATTGCTCTCCTGATAGTGACAGCACGGATGGCACAGAAAGAACAATAGAAGTGGCAGTAAATTTGGACCATGGAAAATGGAAAGGTAATCGACTTCAAATATCTACTGCCTGAGTTTAGGGAAAGAAGGGAATTGTCATTTTAAAGGATATTGGGAAGCTGGTCTTGTGTTAGAGAAGCATGCAGGACATTTATCACTGCTGAAGACTGGAGACAGTAAAGGAAAAACAAGTTCAATGCCACTCTTCTTGATACAGTCCTTCAAGTTAGTGCTATAAGTAGAATACATGCAGAGTTAAGACCTTCTGGCCCTGTTTTTGGTAGATTAAAAATGGGTGTCAGTCTCTAAGGCCAAGCCAACTCCTTTCAGGAAGGTTAAAACCATTAGAAAACTGTTTGAGAAAATAAATATTCATCTTGCAAAAATATTTCCTATTATGATGCTATCTCTGTTTTACTCTATGAAGTGAGTCTGCTAAGACCAATAAAGGAACAAAAAAACCCCAAACCCAAACCAAGTTAGGTTAGTGTTAGTATTAGTTATAAAAAAACCTCTCCCACCTTTCTGAAAAACATGAATAGCTGAAACACAATAAAATTGCGTCAGATACGGTTTTGTAAAGTTACAAGTGAGGGTAACATACTTGGATGCCAGGTCATCTAATAGTATTACGTAACAATAAGCTCTTGATAGATATTATCATAACTTAGTATGAATTGTAATGCAAACAATTAACTGATGTTAATTTTTAAAGTATTATTTAGAGGTGGATTTTTGGGATTGCCACAGGGGCTGTGCATGAGGAAGGGTCTTTGCTTTACTAGATTTTGAAACAAAGATTTTCCTTATGTGCACTCTGCTTGTTCTGCCATTTTGTGTGGACACCTCACAGAACACACCTGGCCTCTCACTGCTGTACCGGGCCTGTGGCCGACCTAGTGAAGCCCATTCCTGGCTTCAGGAACACACCTGGGGTTTTCCCTCTCTGTTTCCGCGGCAGGAGAGGAGCCGCAGTAACACTTTTGAGCTCCAGGGGACTCTCTAGAGTATTTTCCTTCGTTTGGGAATATTATACTGACCTGAAAATAGTTCTGTAATGGTTAATGGGTCCTGTTAATGCTCCAGGTTGTGAAAAGACATAGAGATAAGCTTCAATATCTTCTGCAGTTAATCTGCAGCCTTTCCTTCCAATTCCAGTGGCCTGGCTGGTAAATAAACTTTTCAGAACCTATAAAAGCAAGAAGAAAAAGCTATTATGTCAGATAGCTAGAAAATGTGATTTCTCTCCTTCAACAGGACACATCTTTCTAAAATCAGTTTATGCATATTTATAAATCTATTTATGTTCAAAGTATAATGAATGGTTCAAATGGGTTTTTAGAGAGCTACGTGTAAAGCACAAGGTAAACATCTTGAGTATAACTTATTTCAGAATTATCAAGTATAGAGAAATACCAGTATTACCAAGTTACTGCATCCTCACCTGCCACCTGTGACAGGCAAGGCAAGTGCAGGCACATACTTTTTTTTTTGGGATGGACCCCAGCAGGTGACAGGGCAGGAGGGAGGATGATTCATGACCTCCCAGCTGGCTGTGCCCTGTGTGTGCAGCACTGGGAGCTGTGCATGGGGGCTGTTGGTGTGTAGGAGGGTGTATCCTGCAGCTGCTTTGTCCTCTTCTATCGGCTTGTAATTCTATTTAAGGTTATACAAGGTGTTGGCCTCGGCTTCTCAGGCAGAATTAACCACCTGGCTGAATGTGATGCCCGGACTCCCACACTGCCTGCCCTGTGGCAGACGCTGAGAGATAAGAGGATGTCCCACTGCACACAGGAGCTTCAGACAAGGCAGCAGGGATTCCCCAGGCACCAATGATGTCCCACTGGTATGGGCACAAGTAAAACCAGCTGACTCTCTAGGTGGAATGATGCACTGCAGTGCTGGAGGTTAAAAGTCTGTCCCTCAGCACCCCCCAGAAATGCAGAAGTAAGAGTTAATCTCAGAGACTCTTAAGTACTTGTATCCTGCTTTATATAAAGCTTAAGAAGAAAAATCAGGAAGCTCTGTATTTTTTTCAGTAATTATAACTACATCAGAAGGGATCAATGTAGGTGGCAATTCTTCCATTACTCACAGTTACATATATAAACAAGAGCACTCATTTTGCTCACCTTGAAATCATTTAGTGTAAACATGAATTCAGGAAACCATGGCATTTGGAAAAAGAAGTAGTAACCAGATTTAATCAATTGTGATGGATGTCGTAGAATGTATTCTGAAACAAAAATGTCCATGAATTAAAAATGAAAACTGATGGCTCAAACAAAATCACTATTAATATTACTATTTTTTAAACTTAAAGGAATGTTTTAAAAATATTACATTAAAGTATGCTGTGTGACAAAAGATGATTATTGTTTCAGGAGTAAATATATGATGTCGCCATTAGAACATACTTCTTTTACAAATGTTAGTACAAACAGCCAGTAAAACAAAAGTTTGCCAGAGATTAGGTGAGGACAGCAACACTGGAGAGTTTAATTGCATGGTAGGTTTTCACCTAGAGAACTATTTGTGTAGCTAGTCCAAAGCATTTTTTCCCAGATATGGAGTAAAAGGCATAAATAGGTATTTCTCTCATCAATGATGTGATGCACATAAATCTGTAGATGATGATCCACTGACATTCTAAAGACTGCATCACTCCTGTTCATAGAAGTATAGAATTTTTCTAACAGCACCTTCTTGGCAATTTCAAGAACTGTAATCAAGGTTACATAGAGTCATTTTTAAAAGATTTTTACAGTCATCTTTAAAGACATAGGAGCATATATAGCAAAAGAAAATTTTATCTATGACAAGTTTGCACTGACTCTTTTTTAAAAATTGTAGATCTGTGTCTCCAATGAGTTTCAAGAGCCAACATGGACATTCAAATACCTAACTCCCTCAAAGCAAGCACACAATGTGTGCAGGTGCTAGGAATTCTAGAAATTATCCTTTACAGGTGCAAATTCAGGAATGTAAAACTGCATTCCCAACACAGGACGTATCTCTGAAATATTAATTCTGACAGTGAATAAAAATGAGTTTTAAGCTAACATAAATTGAAGTGTTAGCTATCTTCTAAACTTTCCTATCTTATACATTCTTAAATTATATTATATACCCATTATATTTTTCCTGATGGACCATTGTCAGCACTGATCACATTAGTTTTCTGTACTATTTATAAACTCTGTATTTTCTTTCAATCCACAGTAGAATAAATTTGATGTAGGGAGAATTTATCAAGCTACAGAACAGATTTTTTAGTTCAACAAATATACAAACAAATACTATAATAAAATACAATTGTCTTCTCTACAGCCTTGCTCCTGCTCTCAGTGAAAACTCCTGCTTGCTTGTGTGGCGAACACACCTCTCCAAGGGTAAGTGTGGATTAACTACTTGGCAGATGTTCTTTAGTATCTTAGAAAAGTGCCCAAGAACACTGTGAGAACAACAAATGTGGATGGTTCTGATCCCATGCTGGTGTAAGGTCAGATTTACATTCAATTGAAATAAAAATTAAAGCTGCACCGAATATTCTTAGCTATTTCTGGGGAAATGGGGTAACTTTTTAAATGGAGATAGGGTAAAGCCAGCAACTGAAAAAATTAAAAGTAGTGACATAGTACTTTCATTTTCATTACTGAATGTTGATATAATTCCTATGAAATGTTTTGTAATTCTGAGTTGTAGACAAACTCAACTCTATCACACAATAAACTGTGAAACAAGTTCTTGTTTCAGCACAGTACTAGTACATTCCTGAGCATCTAGTAAGTAGTCTGGAAAGACTGTCTTCTTCCAATGAATACTGTACCAGATCATAAACTGTCACTTGTCACCTCAATCAGGATTTAATTCTAATGTCTGATTAATATTTATACAAAGGCAGGTTTATGAAGATTTAATAATGCAGTGCAGCCTTTACCAAAGTGTAATACAATATACACCCCTCTTCAGGAATTTTATCCTGATAAAGTGAAACAAAACAGATTCATATGTATGAAAATTGTTTGTGGACCCTCAAGGATTAAAAAAACATTGGTAACTTTTCTTGCAAGCATTCCCACTTCCTACAATAAATCTATTTCCAGAAGTCAAATACTCGATATCTTACTGCTTCGTAAAATACAGTCCAGACAGTGAGAGCCGTAGAGTACTGGCAGCTCATCTACTGAGCATCTAAAGGGGCAGGCTGTTGGTTCTCAAAGTAAACACCATCATAACCAAAATGCAGATACTTTGGGTTAACAAAGGCTACTGTAAAACTTACCTGTAAATACAGAAGGATGAGGGAAATTAACCACAATCAGCTTAGTCACCATTTCAGGGTAACATATGGCCACTAACCAAGCGATCATTCCTCCCCAGTCATGGCCAATCAACACACACTTGTTATATCCTACCACATAAACACAGATACATGCTTTTACTTCAAAAGCATTAGTATCCATAGAAATTATCACATATAATAAAATCATTATTGGGCTAAATAGCTGGTTCAGGACATTTATTAAGGTAACTTTAATACTGCACTGCTTCCGTTACTAATGGTCAGAAAAAATAGGGCACTGTTATAGTTTAGAAATTTACAAATACTTAAAATTATTTAATTGGACTTCATTAAACTTTACCTATACTACCTCCATGTCAACTTAAAGTCACTCAGTATCCAGATGGCCACCCTGGACATCTTGGCCAATGCAGGGTCAGACAGACACTTCAATGTGCAGTCATTATAACACATGTACACTTACCATGTTTAGGGAGTTTGGAGTTTGAAACTGCAGACAAAAAGACTGAGCAATCTCCTGAGCACCTCCAGAACAAAATTAATCTTAATGAATTTCTCTGAATATCAGAGGTTAAGCACTCAACGCCATCATGATGCAAAAAGTGGGCATTACACTTAATAGTGATATATATATAGCATGTATATACACTCCCATTTATATACTTAGGAGGCCCGTAGCTTTTCTCCATAAGCTGTGTTGTTGGCAATTTTTTAAGCTCTGGACATTCACATACTTATTCTTTCATCAATAAAAATGGTATTATTTTAGCAGGAATAGAAGGGGCATGGGCAGGATAGTGACCAAATGTTTTGAAATCTTTACTATTCCTTCTTTAACCACTGCTGGAAAACATACTATAGTGTCATATCATCACCCTCCTCATCGAGGATTGGAATGTTGAGCACACAGACTACAAATGAAACATATAAAAGCCAAGATGTTTAGAATTCTGACATGAGTTTGGACACAGTTGTCAAAGAACCTTATAAACCCTCTTGGATAGAAATCTTTTGGAGCACTTTTGATATAATTGAGTCCTCCAAAAGAATTTAACTTGGGATTAGGACAAACAAAGATAACAAGCCTCTGAAGTGCTTTTTCCAAAAAATTTTAAATCCCTCTGAAATTGAATTATGCTGAGAGCACTTCTCAAGCATAACCATGGCATTACCATGGAGATTAACACAACCAGCAAAGGCTGGAAAGTGTCAACACTGTGTGAGGACTGCCTGCCCAATCTTTTGCCAATACTTAAACACCACAAGTAAAGCAAATCCTAAATTCAGATCTCAGAACGTGAATCACTGCTTTATTATTTCTTCATATGAAATGAAGTAAGTTGTTTTACTATTGCTAGAGTATCCAGGGAATTAAAATGATTCAGAGAATGACAATCTAATCCCTTGCGTTGCTCTTGGTGTGGAAGGGAAATATCCTTCACCAGGGGTTACAATTTATCACCCAAACAGGGACACTTCAAACTGAACTGGAGGGGTGAATTTTGCACTTCAGCTCTAGACCTTTACACTGTATTTGCCACAGAGAGCAGCATGTCCCTCATTCTCCCTTCTGCTCTCACTGTTGTGTAAGACAGAGTGATTTGGCTCTTGAGAACTGACTATTGTGCAGTAGTATTTTCGGAGGGCTTTTTTTTTTTTTAAATACAGCAGATGTACTCTCATCATCTCTGTATAGCCCACAATATTTATTATGTCTTCTTTGTGCAAGAAGAATGTCATCTGATATAAGTTCTTTCATCTGCAAGTGCTTTAAGACTCTAACTCAGAATATTATGCACTAAGTACAAGTGGTTGGGAAGAAAGACGTCTTAGGTAAAAAGACCATACACTTGTACTGCTAGATTTTACAGCACATACGATTTTTTTAAAAAACTCATGACAGAAAAATCATCTTTACATATTGCTTATACTGACATACAAATTGTAATTAGAAAACAACCCTTTTTCATTTATAATAGTCCACAAATATTAGTGTCCTTAGATTTATAGCTATACACCTCTGTAATGCGTATATATTTTTAAAAAACCCAATGCTAGATATTTATGGGGTTTTTTTCCTAGAAAATCAAGTCATTTATGAGTCAAGTAGGTTTTTCTTCTACTAACGCACCTAGAGATTCCAAAATATCCTTTATGTCTGCTATCAGGCAATCTAACTTGTAATTTTCTTTGTGAGGAGGAGCATCTGTTTCTCCATAACCTCTCAAATCCAGGGCCACCACTCGATATTCACTTTTAAATTCCCGCAATTGATGGCGCCAAGAATACCTAACAAAGGGGAAAAAAAGTTGAAGTTACAAGGTCAAGCAGTATGATACCAAAAATGTACTCAATGCTTTTGCACCCAAATATTTGAGGGTAAACTAGCATGGCTTTGTTTGCAATTAGATTATTTTTCCTTTCTGTGCTGTGCTGATGACCCTTTGTGGCTGCAGTAGTTTTGTGCTCCCTTCTTGAATTCCCCAATAACAAAGTGCAGCTGCCAGAAGTGGGGCATGGCCAGAGCCAGGGTTTTTCAATTCCTGGAGTCTGGCACAGTCCCTTTGCTGCAAAGGAAGCAGACATAAACCAAACCACTGGGAGGATTATTCTGTTTCATCCTTGGAGCCATAGTAGCATCAAAAAGTAAGGTCTGAAAAGCTTTCTCTTCTCCCTTACTCACAACCATGTTTTGATGGAGCAGGGACACATGCCCTAAAGCGTGGTTCATTTTTTTACTCTATTCAGAGAAAGAATGTCAGATAATTCATACACTAAATAAACCAAAGAAAGAAATTCAGCTAATAACAAATGATCTTGGTGAAGTTTATAGGATTTATCCTGGGTACACTTTCATCTGTGTCTCTGTACCAGAACTGTTGCTGAGCAAGCTCTCTCAATGTGTGGCTACCAGACAACGTATTTCTTCCTTGTGTTTCTATGGAAAAGAGTCATAACATTACATACATCAAAAGACATACAAAATCAAGAACTCGGGCAAAGGCCTGGGCTATTCCTCACTCTGTAACAGTATGCAGTGACTAGATGTGTGTTATGAAGCAAAAATAAAAATAAAATGGTGGGTCTTACCCTGCAAGAACTACCTGCCCTTCAGCTGTTATTGAAACCAAATCTATTTCAGAATAGCCAGTACCAAGACAGACATGGCCTTATCTTACATTGTAATAGAAAGATACATGAAAAACATGATCTCTCTGTGCTGGGATCTAGCTTTTACTTCTGCTTGTTTCAACAGTTTCACAGAAAGGATATATAACATTTGGATCATTGGTGGTTGTAAGAGTGATGCACAGAATTCTACCTTAATCCAAACAGTGTCTATATCAGACCATGGGCTCTTCCACTTTACCTTTGTCTCCAGCCTGTTAGGGACTTTGAACTTAAATAATGTTACAGGAACACTCAGTCATACGAATCTGTATTCATATAAATGAAACAGAACATTTTCATTTCAGTGCCATATAATGCTCAGACAAGGTTTAGCTGCGATCCCCAGGAATGAATTTTTTAAAGGCATTATATAATGACTTGGAAGCTAAATTTGCCATGGTAACTGTTGCAGCTATTCTATATACTTCAGTAAGAAGAAAGAACCAGGCCCATAAATAAATAAATCAACTATTTTTGTTTTCAGAAAATGTCTACAAGCTATTCTCATCCTCTGTTTTCACAACAGCCCATCAGTCTCCAAATGTCTGACCTATCAAATGGGTAGGTTTTATATTCAAAGAAACCCTTTTACCCCATATGATATGTAACTATTGGGCAACTGCTTTGCAAGCAGAATTTGGAAATGTTATTAATGCCTCCATGTTCATAAGGTTGAATCTATTTTGAGACTTTCTGATCACATTCTTTCTAAAAGGCAAGTTGTATAAAATGTAGCTGCTCACACACAACTTACAAGTACTCAGCTGCCTCAACACATTATGTCCAATTTAAAGTATTTTATTATTGACCTTCCACAATATATTGGTTTTCAAGTTCTTATGCATCTAAAACACTTATTGGCTCTGGTGCATGATATTCTTTAGTGATTGTTCATCTTCAGACATTCTTTATCACTCTTAGTGGTCTATTGTCTGGTTGTATTTGTCCCATTTATAACCTTGAGACATTTGAAAGCAGAGGATTTGCTAAAATTAAGAACTGGAATTGTGGATCATATCCTTTTTATTTTCCTAGACAAACAATACAGATTTGATGCTGCTTTACATCTCTCTTAAATTGTGGTTATTTTACCTTGTGCTCTCAGAACAATCACTATTCCTGAACGAAAAAGTCTTCACTGATTGAATGAACAACCCAACATGAGAATCGGTAATGTGACTGGTTTACAGACTATTAGCATGTAGTATTATTTTTAAAAACAGCGATAGAAAAACGATGCTATTGGTGGTCCCAGTAACCTATGCAACAGGTTTTTTATTCACCCTTTTGAATGGTCAGACTTTACAATATATTAGCTGTCACTTGTAGCATGACTCGATATTCTAAACTGTAAGAATGACTTTCTGCTTTTTAAAAATAATATACCTGATTTCAGTAGAATATGTATATGAAATGCTAATTTCGCCAATACTCTTCCCCCTGTAGGGGAAATCAGCTGTGGTCTCACTGCCTGACTGTGTTAGAATATGCTTTATGCAAGATATGCATAATGTTTGAATAGAATATGCACTGCCCCATCTGTCCTTTCAATCAAAATTTACAGCTTTAATAATTTTAGATAGTAATTTATTATTAGAACAATGTACTTCTTTAACTTAAACATAAATTTAACTTAACATAAATGTGATTCTGCCCCTTCACCCTGAAGGGTGTTAGTACCTAGGGGAAATTGCTAGGGGAAGAGAACTGACCTCTTTTCTACCTGGATGAGTTCAGCATGGTATGACCTGAGTACAGATTGAAAGATCACAGTTCCAACAGTGGCCTCTAGCCCCTTAGCTGAGTTTGGAAAGGAAAAGGATCATTTACCTTGCTGAATTCCTGGCATTTGTACTTCCCATATTCCCTTACTGTTTTTTCCATGCAGGTTCTGTAAGCCACGCTTCACTAGTTAAACCTGACAATGACAGCCTGAGCAATTTAATTAAATCATTGGACACATGACTGCTTTTCATTGTTATAAACAAACATTTAGGATTGGGTTTGATTCATCATTCATCTCGTGATGAACTAATAATAGAAGCTTTTTCCCAGAGTAGCATTCTGAAATTAGGCTGCACAATAGCCTATAGAACTCACAGTTCTTTCCCTCCCCCAGTTAAAAATTAATGTATAGTATTTTTAATAAATGGAGCAATCCATATTACACTTAACATATAATGGATCCTTAGTTTAACACCCTCTGCTATAATTCATAAGTTTAGCCATATAGTACAAGTTACTATCCACACAGAAAATTTGTTCAAAACTAGCAGTTCCTTCACAAAGTTTGCAGGAAAGGATACATACCTAAGGAAAATGGATTGGCAGTACAAAAAAGATGGTTGGTTTGTATTAGTCTGAAGGAATTTTTTTGTGGATGCTGCAGCTGAAAAAAACATTTCAATGGTTCATTGCCTACTAAAACTTCATGCCATTAGTTAGTGCTCATAAATACATATAAGGGATCACACGGGATATTTAAGCAGAGATGTTCACCCTGGGGTATCATATGCAGTCTCTTTTATAATAGAAAATCGTGAAGTGAATTTTACCAGAATTCTGGAAAGCCATGAAGCAGCAGCATGAGTGGTTTGCCCCTTTCTCCAGCAGCCACATAGTGGAATCGTAACCCTGAATCCTTAAAAAAAAGAGAAAAAGGAGTGTGTTTTTATTGCTCCATAGAACTGCTATTTTGGGATTTGACAATGATGATGGTTTCAGACCATATTTTAAGAAACAATATATTGCACCTAAAAATATCAAATTATCAGTTTTGAAGCTGAAGCCTTCTGCACTTCTGAGATCAGGTATCTGCTACACACTGGCAGTGCTGAGTATCCCACACCCTGGACACCATAGCTTCTTCCAGGAAGGAGCATCTCTACTACTTGCCAGGCTGTGTGCCTGTGTGCCAGTCCAGCCCTGAGCACACCAACGTTTCTGACAGAGCACTGCCTGGCACAGCCACTGGGAAATGCAGGTTATTGTCAAAGCAAGAACATTGCTTTCACACAGACACCAGTCATGTGCTTTACAGAAAGATTTTAAAAGGCAGTATACTTTAAATGCACTTTCAATCTTTCAGTTAGCTGGTAAGATTATGCAACTATTTAAAACCATCACATTGCATTCTGGCACGATAAAAGACCATGTGGATTCTTAACAACCAAAAGCAATCAAAATTAAGTAACTAGAAAGCAAGTAGTTTTTACTGTCCTAGGTTTCAGACTCACTTCAGAAAATTAAGCTTCAATGTTATAATCTTCTTTCTGCCTTGTCAATAGTCACTTTTTCTGATTCATCTTTTAAGAAAATGGGTCTTATGAGAATTACAAGCAGACAAGTTACTTACTGCAGAAGCTGAACACTGAAATGCTATTGAATTGAATGGATGTACACAAGCTTACACTGACTCAAGGTCAAATCCAGTAGAATTTAAATAAACTGTGATTGTGACCTAGACGTTTTACTGAATTGTGCACAAGTGGATACAGAAGTTGGGAGTTAGCTCAAAAAATACTGTTTAGAAGTCATGTGAAAGAAACTGCAGGAAGGAGGGTTGTACAGCTCCTACAAAGCCTGCACTGTCTCTGCTATTTCAAAAAAAGAAAGAAAAAACCCATGCCTTTGCTGCACATCAAGAGCTAATACCAGGGCAAGGATCACAAAAGCGTACAAAAAAGGTTTTCTTGCCAAAGATGTTTCAAATGCTCTGAGATATCCTGATACTCGTAAGTCACTAACTAGCTACAAAACCATTAACTTACATTCTGATTCTTGAAGGGGCTCTGAAGAGAGAACTATTTGGATTTTTTTATACTTGCTCGGCATGTAATAGGGACTTTGCTCAGTTTTGCCCCTAATCACACTGTATTTCACCTCTGGGATGCCAACGAACTTGAAGTCCCTAGAGGTAAAAGTAAATTCCTAGTAAATTTTGGGGCTATTACCTCATCTGTATAATTCTCCAGATCCCTCTGCCTTTGATCCTTTTATATTTTAAAATGTAGAATTTTCTCAGTCTCCTTCCACAGTTTCTCATTTGGTGAGTAGGGGGTAAGCCCTCCTCCATGTTGCTTCTTTCAGTCAGTGTCCTCTTGGGACCTCCCCTTTACTCATGAAAATTCAATCGTCACTTGTACAGCAGCAGTTTAAATATCACATGGCCCAAACTAAGCCCATCCTCGACTTTTTCAGTTGCTGCTGTTCCCTTTTATCCACCCCCCAGAACAGACATAGGATGTTACCACCTTTTCTAACACTGACTGTTTGCTTTATTGAAATCTGAATGGATTTGTAGGATGTATGTGTTTGGAAAGTAATCCATTAGCCTGCTGTTATCCAACAGCAAGAGTTTCTTATTTCCTGAAATGAGTGATCGACTGTGATATTGACAGCGATTCGATTTGCCCCCAAATGCTCTTCTATTACTGTCATACCCCTCTCACTTCCCCAGCAGCCTGTTCATTTACTGCTTCGTGCTACAGGA
This sequence comes from Corvus kubaryi, assembly GCF_017639235.1. NCBI lineage: Eukaryota > Metazoa > Chordata > Aves > Passeriformes > Corvidae > Corvus > Corvus kubaryi. Next base: position 9,842,972 of record NW_024581108.1, read on the forward strand.
AAAAAGAACATGTCATATGAGTGAAAAAGCCCACACATGCCTCCTAATGATGTTAGCAAAAGAAAACAAGCAAATCACGACAAACTGAGGCTCAGTAATTTATATTAGTACTGCCTGGCATGAAACCATCTGCACAGAACCCTGGGAACAGATATCTTTGTGCTTATTTTATGAAAAATAGCACTTGACAAAACTTGCTGTGCATTCTCTGCTCACCTATAACTGCAAAAGAAACCTAGCTAATACAACTTCATTTAGAGCATTTGGTAAAGGAGTAAATCACAGGTAGAGACCTGAGATAAGTACAGAAATTGTTTGGTGGCTTAAACTGAACAACCTGAGGTCAGCAATTAGCTTCTTACTCTACGTTTTCTCTCAAACAGTGATGCACGAAACGAGCTCCCGGGTGCAACTGGGCAAACAGTAAATACCAGAGAGAGCAGAGGCGGTACAGGGAGCGGTGGACTGCGGGAGACCCGGGGCCGACGAACCCCTCAACACCCACCCAGGGCTCCGCACCCGGGCCGGCCGGGCGCCGCGTCCTCCCGGCCTGAGGCCCCGCAGCCGGGCTGGGCACGGCACCGCTTCCCGGGCAGTGCGGGCAGGCGCTGGATGCGCGCAGCTGTGCGAGCACGCACGGCAGGCAGGGCTGACATGCACAGCGCAGCCCACGCACAGCACAGCCGGGCAGGCAGGGGTGCTCTGCACAGCGCACCCCGTACAGCAGGGCAGGCAGGGGTGCCATGCACAGCGCAGCCCACGCAGCAGGGCAGGCAGGGGTGCCATGCACAGCGCAGCCCACGCAGCAGGGCAGCCGGGCAGGGGTGCCATGCACAGCGCACCCCGCACAGCAGGGCACGGGTGCCATGCACAGCGCACCCCGCATAGCAGAGCAGGCGGGCAGGGGTGCCCTGCACAGCACACCCCGCACAGCAGGGCAGGCGGGCAGGGGTGCCATGCACAGCGCACCCCGCATAGCAGAGCAGGCGGGCAGGGGTGCCATGCACAGCGCGGGGGTGGCTGCCTGCGCGCCCAGCAGGGCCCGCTCTCCCCGCCCGCGCCCTCACCTTGATGCGGACGTAGCAGTGGGTGCCCAGGGAGGGGTCGTTGAGGCAGGAGGGGGGGTTCTCCCGCACCACCCAGCGGAAGGTCTCGCCCGGCCGCCGGCCGATGCTCCAGAGCAGCCGCAGCCCGGCGATGCAGGCGCACACTCCGCAGTAGCTGTAAACCAGTGCCCAGAAGAGCAGCGCCCGGGCGGCCACCATCACCCGGCGGGCGGGCGGAGGGCACGCAGCTCCTGGTCTCGCC